>NC_142771.1:35682500-35986071 GCF_988280905.1 Pimephales promelas | reverse complement strand
CAGGTCTAAGTCTCATGGCCCTCTATCAGAATTTGGGAAGATTGGAGAAACTTAATTTTTCGCCCAAAAAAAAAAAACGTAAGGGTTACCACTGTCGTTTTTTTTTTCGGGCCGAATTTTTGAGTTTCGATATCTCAGCTCTGGAAGGGGCTAGAGCCTCCATTTTTGCACTCAGGTCTAAGTCTCATGGCCCTCTATCAGAATCCAGAGTTTTGGGAAGATTGGAGAAACTTAATTTTTCGCCCCCCCCCAAAAAAAAACGTAAGGGGTACCACTGTCGTTTTTTTTTCGGGCCGAATTTTTGAGTTTCGATATCTCAGCTCTGGAAGGGGCTAGAGCCTCCATTTTTGCACTCAGGTCTAAGTCTCATGGCCCTCTATCAGAATTTGGGAAGATTGGAGAAACTTAATTTTTCGCCCAAAAAAAAAACGTAAGGGGTACCACTGTCGTTTTTTTTTTTCGGGCCGAATTTTTGAGTTTCGATATCTCAGCTCTGGAAGGGGCTAGAGCCTCCATTTTTGCACTCAGGTCTAAGTGTCATGGCCCTCTATCAGAATTTGGGAAGATTGGAGAAACTTAATTTTTCGCCCAAAAAAAAAAACGTAAGGGGTACCACTGTCGTTTTTTTTTCGGGCCGAATTTTTGAGTTTCGATATCTCAGCTCTGGAAGGGGCTAGAGCCTCCATTTTTGCACTCAGGTCTGAGTCTCATGGCCCTCTATCAGAATCCAGAGTTTTGGGAAGATTGGAGAAACTTAATTTTTCGCCCCAAAAAAAAAACGTAAGGGGTACCACTGTCGTTTTTTTTTTTCGGGCCGAATTTTTGAGTTTCGATATCTCAGCTCTGGAAGGGGCTAGAGCCTCCATTTTTGCACTCAGGTCTAAGTCTCATGGCCCTCTATCAGAATCCAGAGTTTTGGGAAGATTGGAGAAACTTAATTTTTCGCCCCAAAAAAAAAAACGTAAGGGGTACCACTGTCGTTTTTTTTTCGGGCCGAATTTTTGAGTTTCGATATCTCAGCTCTGGAAGGGGCTAGAGCCTCCATTTTTGCACTCAGGTCTAAGTCTCATGGCCCTCTATCAGAATTTGGGAAGATTGGAGAAACTTAATTTTTCGCCCCAAAAAAAAACGTAAGGGGTACCACTGTCGTTTTTTTTTTCGGGCCGAATTTTTGAGTTTCGATATCTCAGCTCTGGAAGGGGCTAGAGCCTCCATTTTTGCTCTCAGGTTTAAGTCTCATGGCCCTCTATCAGAATCCAGAGTTTTGAGAAGATTGGAGAAACTTAATTTTTCGCCCGAAAAAAAAACAAAAAACGAAATGGGTACCACTGTCGGTTTTTTTTTCCGGGTCGAATTTTTGAGTTTCGATATCTCAGCTCTGGAAGGGTCTAGAGCCTCCATTTTTGCACTCAGGTTTAAGTCTCATGGCCCTCAATCAGAATCCAGAGTTTTGAGAAGATTGGAGAAACTTAATTTTTCGCCCGAAAAAAAAAAAAACGAAAGGGGTACCACTGTCGTTTTTTTTTTCCGGGTCGAATTTTTGAGTTTTGATATCTCAGCTCTGGAAGGGTCTAGAGCCTCCATTTTTGCACTCAGGTTTAAGTCTCATGGCCCTCAATCAGAATCCAGAGTTTTGAGAAGATTGGAGAAACGTAATTTTTCGCCCGAAAAAAAAAACGAAAGGGGTACCACTGTCGTTTATTTTTCCGGGTCGAATTTTTGAGTTTTGATATCTCAGCTCTGGAAGGGTCTAGAGCCTCCATTTTTGCACTCAGGTTTAAGTCTCGTGGCCCTCTATCAGAATCCAGAGTTTTGAGAAGATTGGAGAAACTTAATTTTTCGCCCGAAAAAAACAAAAAACGAAAGGGGTACACTGTCGTTTTTTTTTTTGGGCCGAATTTTTGAGTTTCGATATCTCAGCTCTGGAAGGGGCTAGAGCCTCCATTTTTGCACTCAGGTCTAAGTCTCATGGCCCTCTATCAGAATTTGGGAAGATTGGAGAAACTTAATTTTTCGCCCAAAAAAAACAAACGTAAGGGGTACCACTGTCGTTTTTTTTTCAGGCCGAATTTTTGAGTTTCGATATCTCAGCTCTGGAAGGGGCTAGAGCCTCCATTTTTGCACTCAGGTCTAAGTCTCATGGCCCTCTATCAGAATTTGGGAAGATTGGAGAAACTTCATTTTTCGCCCCAAAAAAAAAACGTAAGGGGTACCACTGTCGTTTTTTTTTTCGGGTCGAATTTTTGAGTTTCGATATCTCAGCTCTGGAAGGGGCTAGAGCCTCCATTTTTGCACTCAGGTCTAAGTCTCATGGCCCTCTACCAGAATTTGGGAAGATTGGAGAAACTTATTTTTTCGCCCAAAAAAAAAAAACGTAAGGAGTACCACTGTCGTTTTTTTTTTCGGGCCGAATTTTTGAGTTTCGATATCTCAGCTCTGGAAGGGGCTAGAGCCTCCATTTTTGCACTCGGGTCTGAGTCTCATGGCCCTCTATCAGAATCCAGAGTTTTGGGAAGATTGGAGAAACTTAATTTTTCGCCCCAAAAAAAAAAAACGTAAGGGGTACCACTGTCGTTTTTTTTTCGGGCCGAATTTTTGAGTTTCGATATCTCAGCTCTGGAAGGGGCTAGAGCCTCCATTTTTGCACTCAGGTCTGAGTCTCATGGCCCTCTATCAGAATCCAGAGTTTTGGGAAGATTGGAGAAACTTAATTTTTCGCCCCAAAAAAAAAAACGTAAGGGGTACCACTGTCGTTTTTTTTTTTCGGGCCGAATTTTTGAGTTTCGATATCTCAGCTCTGGAAGGGGCTAGAGCCTCCATTTTTGCACTCAGGTCTAAGTCTCATGGACCTCTATCAGAATTTGGGAAGATTGGAGAAACTTAATTTTTCGCCCAAAAAAAAAACGTAAGGGGTACCACTGTCGTTTTTTTTTTCGGGCCGAATTTTTGAGTTTCGATATCTCAGCTCTGGAAGGGGCTAGAGCCTCCATTTTTGCACTCAGGTCTAAGTCTCATGGCCCTCTATCAGAATTTGGGAAGATTGGAGAAACTTAATTTTTCGCCCAAAAAAAAAACGTAATGGGTACCACTGTCGTTTTTTTTTTCGGGCCGAATTTTTGAGTTTCGATATCTCAGCTCTGGAAGGGGCTAGAGCCTCCATTTTTGCACTCAGGTCTAAGTCTCATGGCCCTCTATCAGAATCCAGAGTTTTGGGAAGATTGGAGAAACTTAATTTTTCGCCTCAAAAAAAAAAAAACCGTAAGGGGTACCACTGTCGTTTTTTTTTCGGGCCGAATTTTTGAGTTTCGATATCTCAGCTCTGGAAGGGGCTAGAGCCTCCATTTTTGCACTCAGGTCTAAGTCTCATGGCCCTCTACCAGAATTTGGGAAGATTGGAGAAACTTAATTTTTCGCCCAAAAAAAAAAACGTAAGGGGTACCACTGTCGTTTTTTTTTCGGGCCGAATTTTTGAGTTTCGATATCTCAGCTCTGGAAGGGGCTAGAGCCTCCATTTTTGCACTCAGGTCTAAGTCTCATGGCCCTCTATCAGAATCCAGAGTTTTGGGAAGATTGGAGAAACGTAATTTTTCGCCCCCCAAAAAAAAAACGTAAGGGGTACCACTGTCGTTTTTTTTTCGGGCCGAATTTTTGAGTTTCGATATCTCAGCTCTGGAAGGGTCTAGAGCCTCCATTTTTGCACTCAGGTCTGAGTCTCATGGCCCTCTATCTGAATCCAGAGTTTTGGGAAGATTGGAGAAACGTAATTTTTCGCCCCCCCAAAAAAAACGTAAGGGGTACCACTGTCGTTTTTTTTTCGGGCCGAATTTTTGAGTTTCGATATCTCAGCTCTGGAAGGGGCTAGAGCCTCCATTTTTGCACTCAGGTCTAAGTCTCATGGCCCTCTATCAGAATTTGGGAAGATTGGAGAAACTTAATTTTTCGCCCCCCAAAAAAAAAACGTAAGGGGTACCACTGTCGTTTTTTTTTTTCGGGCCGAATTTTTGAGTTTCGATATCTCAGCTCTGGAAGGGGCTAGAGCCTCCATTTTTGCACTCAGGTCTGAGTCTCATGGCCCTCTATCAGAATCCAGAGTTTTGGGAAGATTGGAGAAACTTAATTTTTCGCCCAAAAAAAAAAAACGTAAGGGGTACCACTGTCGTTTTTTTTTCGGGCCGAATTTTTGAGTTTCGATATCTCAGCTCTGGAAGGGGCTAGAGCCTCCATTTTTGCACTCAGGTCTAAGTCTCATGGCCCTCTATCAGAATCCAGAGTTTTGGGAAGATTGGAGAAACTTAATTTTTCACCCAAAAAAAAAAAACGTAAGGGGTACCACTGTCGTTTTTTTTCGGGCCGAATTTTTGAGTTTCAATATCTCAGCTCTGGAAGGGGCTAGAGCCTCAATTTTTGCACTCAGGTCTAAGTCTCATGGCCCTCTATCAGAATTTGGGAAGATTGGAGAAACTTAATTTTTCGCCCAAAAAAAAAAAACGTAAGGGTTACCACTGTCGTTTTTTTTTTCGGGCCGAATTTTTGAGTTTCGATATCTCAGCTCTGGAAGGGGCTAGAGCCTCCATTTTTGCACTCAGGTCTAAGTCTCATGGCCCTCTATCAGAATTTGGGAGATTGGAGAAACTTAATTTTTCGCCCCAAAAAAAAAAACGTAAGGGGTACCACTGTCGTTTTTTTTTTCGGGCCGAATTTTTGAGTTTCGATATCTCAGCTCTGGAAGGGGCTAGAGCCTCCATTTTTGCACTCAGGTCTGAGTCTCATGGCCCTCTATCAGAATCCAGAGTTTTGGGAAGATTGGAGAAACTTAATTTTTCGCCCCAAAAAAAAAAACGTAAGGGATACCACTGTCGTTTTTTTTTCGGGCCGAATTTTTGAGTTTCGATATCTCAGCTCTGGAAGGGGCTAGAGCCTCCATTTTTGCACTCAGGTCTGAGTCTCATGGCCCTCTATCAGAATCCAGAGTTTTGGGAAGATTGGAGAAACGTAATTTTTCGCCCCCCCAAAAAAAACGTAAGGGGTACCACTGTCGTTTTTTTTTCGGGCCGAATTTTTGAGTTTCGATATCTCAGCTCTGGAAGGGGCTAGAGCCTCCATTTTTGCACTCAGGTCTAAGTCTCATGGCCCTCTATCAGAATTTGGGAAGATTGGAGAAACTTAATTTTTCGCCCAAAAAAAAAACGTAAGGGGTACCACTGTCGTTTTTTTTTTTCGGGCCGAATTTTTGAGTTTCGATATCTCAGCTCTGGAAGGGGCTAGAGCCTCCATTTTTGCACTCAGGTCTGAGTCTCATGGCCCTCTATCAGAATTTGGGAAGATTGGAGAAACTTAATTTTTCGCCCCAAAAAAAAAAAACGTAAGGGATACCACTGTCGTTTTTTTTTCGGGCCGAATTTTTGAGTTTCGATATCTCAGCTCTGGAAGGGGCTAGAGCCTCCATTTTTGCACTCAGGTCTGAGTCTCATGGCCCTCTATCAGAATCCAGAGTTTTGGGAAGATTGGAGAAACGTAATTTTTCGCCCCCCCAAAAAAAACGTAAGGGGTACCACTGTCGTTTTTTTTTCGGGCCGAATTTTTGAGTTTCGATATCTCAGCTCTGGAAGGGGCTAGAGCCTCCATTTTTGCACTCAGGTCTAAGTCTCATGGCCCTCTATCAGAATTTGGGAAGATTGGAGAAACTTAATTTTTAGCCCAAAAAAAAAACGTAAGGGGTACCACTGTCGTTTTTTTTTCTATCCGAATTTTTGAGTTTCGATATCTCAGCTCTGGAGGGGGCTAGAGCCTCCATTTTTGCACTCAGGTCTAAGTCTCATGGCCCTCTATCAGAATTTGGGAAGATTGGAGAAACTTAATTTTTCGCCCCAAAAAAAAAACGTAAGGGGTACCACTGTCGTTTTTTTTTCGGGCCGAATTTTTGAGTTTCGATATCTCAGCTCTGGAAGGGGCTAGAGCCTCCATTTTTGCACTCAGGTCTGAGTCTCATGGCCCTCTATCAGAATCCAGAGTTTTGGGAAGATTGGAGAAACGTAATTTTTCGCCCCCCCAAAAAAAACGTAAGGGGTACCACTGTCGTTTTTTTTTCGGGCCTAATTTTTGAGTTTCGATATCTCAGCTCTGGAAGGGGCTAGAGCCTCCATTTTTGCACTCAGGTCTAAGTCTCATGGCCCTCTATCAGAATTTGGGAGATTGGAGAAACGTAATTTTTCGCCCCAAAAAAAAAAACGTAAGGGGTACCACTGTCGTTTTTTTTTTCGGGCCGAATTTTTGAGTTTCGATATCTCAGCTCTGGAAGGGGCTAGAGCCTCCATTTTTGCACTCAGGTCTGAGTCTCATGGCCCTCTATCAGAATCCAGAGTTTTGGGAGGATTGGAGAAACTTAATTTTTCGCCCCAAAAAAAAAACGTAAGGGATACCACTGTCGTTTTTTTTTCGGGCCGAATTTTTGAGTTTCGATATCTCAGCTCTGGAAGGGGCTAGAGCCTCCATTTTTGCACTCAGGTCTGAGTCTCATGGCCCTCTATCAGAATCCAGAGTTTTGGGAAGATTTGAGAAACGTAATTTTTCGCCCCCCCAAAA
The DNA here is from genome assembly GCF_988280905.1 of Pimephales promelas. Lineage (NCBI taxonomy): Eukaryota > Metazoa > Chordata > Actinopteri > Cypriniformes > Leuciscidae > Pimephales > Pimephales promelas. The sequence continues at coordinate 35,979,489 of NC_142771.1, read as the reverse complement.
AAAACGTAAGGGGTACCACTGTCGTTTTTTTTTCGGGCCGAATTTTTGAGTTTCGATATCTCAGCTCTGGAAGGGGCTAGAGCCTCCATTTTTGCACTCAGGTCTAAGTCTCATGGCCCTCTATCAGAATTTGGGAAGATTGGAGAAACTTAATTTTTCGCCCAAAAAAAAAAAACGTAAGGGGTACCACTGTCATTTTTTTTTTTCGGGCCGAATTTTTGAGTTTCGATATCTCAGCTCTGGAAGGGGCTAGAGCCTCCATTTTTGCACTCAGGTCTGAGTCTCATGGCCCTCTATCAGAATCCAGAGTTTTGGGAAGATTGGAGAAACTTAATTTTTCACCCAAAAAAAAAAAACGTAAGGGGTACCACTGTCGTTTTTTTTCGGGCCGAATTTTTGAGTTTCAATATCTCAGCTCTGGAAGGGGCTAGAGCCTCCATTTTTGCACTCAGGTCTAAGTCTCATGGCCCTCTATCAGAATTTGGGAAGATTGGAGAAACTTAATTTTTCGCCCAAAAAAAAAAAAACGTAAGGGGTACCACTGTCGTTTTTTTTTTCGGGCCGAATTTTTGAGTTTCGATATCTCAGCTCTGGAAGGGGCTAGAGCCTCCATTTTTGCACTCAGGTCTAAGTCTCATGGCCCTCTATCAGAATCCAGAGTTTTGGGAAGATTGGAGAAACTTAATTTTTCGCCCCCCCCCAAAAAAAAACGTAAGGGGTACCACTGTCGTTTTTTTTTTCGGGCCGAATTTTTGAGTTTCGATATCTCAGCTCTGGAAGGGGCTAGAGCCTCCATTTTTGCACTCAGGTCTAAGTCTCATGGCCCTCTATCAGAATTTGGGAAGATTGGAGAAACTTAATTTTTCGCCCAAAAAAAAAACGTAAGGGGTACCACTGTCGTTTTTTTTTTTCGGGCCGAATTTTTGAGTTTCGATATCTCAGCTCTGGAAGGGGCTAGAGCCTCCATTTTTGCACTCAGGTCTAAGTGTCATGGCCCTCTATCAGAATTTGGGAAGATTGGAGAAACTTAATTTTTCGCCCAAAAAAAAAAAACGTAAGGGGTACCACTGTCGTTTTTTTTTTCGGGCCGAATTTTTGAGTTTCGATATCTCAGCTCTGGAAGGGGCTAGAGCCTCCATTTTTGCACTCAGGTCTAAGTCTCGTGGCCCTCTATCAGAATTTGGGAAGATTGGAGAAACTTAATTTTTAGCCCAAAAAAAAAACGTAAGGGGTACCACTGTCGTTTTTTTTTCGGGCCTAATTTTTGAGTTTCGATATCTCAGCTCTGGAAGGGGCTAGAGCCTCCATTTTTGCACTCAGGTCTAAGTCTCATGGCCCTCTATCAGAATTTGGGAGATTGGAGAAACTTAATTTTTCGCCCCCCAAAAAAAAACGTAAGGGGTACCACTGTCGTTTTTTTTTTCGGGCCGAATTTTTGAGTTTCGATATCTCAGCTCTGGAAGGGGCTAGAGCCTCCATTTTTGCACTCAGGTCTAAGTCTCATGGCCCTCTACCAGAATTTGGGAAGATTGGAGAAACTTAATTTTTCGCCCAAAAAAAAAACGTAAGGAGTACCACTGTCGTTTTTTTTTCGGGCCGAATTTTTGAGTTTCGATATCTCAGCTCTGGAAGGGGCTAGAGCCTCCATTTTTGCTATCAGGTCTAAGTCTCATGGCCCTCTATCAGAATTTGGGAAGATTGGAGAAACTTAATTTTTCGCCCAAAAAAAAAACGTAAGGGGTACCACTGTCGTTTTTTTTTCAGGCCGAATTTTTGAGTTTCGATATCTCAGCTCTGGAAGTGGCTAGAGCCTCCATTTTTGCACTCAGGTCTAAGTCTCATGGCCCTCTATCAGAATTTGGGAAGATTGGAGAAACTTAATTTTTCACCCCCCCCCAAAAAAACGTAAGGGGTACCACTGTCGTTTTTTTTTTTCGGGCCGAATTTTTGAGTTTCGATATCTCAGTTCTGGAAGGGGCTAGAGCCTCCATTTTTGCACTCAGGTCTAAGTCTCATGGCCCTCTACCAGAATTTGGGAAGATTGGAGAAACTTAATTTTTCGCCCAAAAAAAAACGTAAGGAGTACCACTGTCGTTTTTTTTTTCGGGCCGAATTTTTGAGTTTCGATATCTCAGCTCTGGAAGGGGCTAGAGCCTCCATTTTTGCACTCAGGTCTGAGTCTCATGGCCCTCTATCAGAATCCAGAGTTTTGGGAAGATTGGAGAAACTTAATTTTTCGCCCCAAAAAAAAAAACGTAAGGGGTACCACTGTCGTTTTTTTTTTCGGGCCGAATTTTTGAGTTTCGATATCTCAGCTCTGGAAGGGGCTAGAGCCTCCATTTTTGCACTCAGGTCTAAGTCTCATGGCCCTCTATCAGAATCCAGAGTTTTGGGAAGATTGGAGAAACTTAATTTTTCACACAAAAAAAAAAAACGTAAGGGGTACCACTGTCGTTTTTTTTCGGGCCGAATTTTTGAGTTTCAATATCTCAGCTCTGGAAGGGGCTAGAGCCTCCATTTTTGCACTCAGGTCTAAGTCTCATGGCCCTCTATCAGAATTTGGGAAGATTGGAGAAAATTAATTTTTCGCCCAAAAAAAAAAACGTAAGGGGTACCACTGTCGTTTTTTTTTTCGGGCCGAATTTTTGAGTTTCGATATCTCAGCTCTGGAAGGGGCTAGAGCCTCCATTTTTGCACTCAGGTCTAAGTCTCATGGCCCTCTATCAGAATCCAGAGTTTTGGGAAGATTGGAGAAACTTAATTTTTCGCCCCCCCCCAAAAAAAACGTAAGGGGTACCACTGTCGTTTTTTTTTCGGGCCGAATTTTTGAGTTTCGATATCTCAGCTCTGGAAGGGGCTAGAGCCTCCATTTTTGCACTCAGGTCTAAGTCTCATGGCCCTCTATCAGAATTTGGGAAGATTGGAGAAACTTAATTTTTCGCCCAAAAAAAAAACGTAAGGGGTACCACTGTCGTTTTTTTTTTTCGGGCCGAATTTTTGAGTTTCGATATCTCAGCTCTGGAAGGGGCTAGAGCCTCCATTTTTGCACTCAGGTCTAAGTGTCATGGCCCTCTATCAGAATTTGGGAAGATTGGAGAAACTTAATTTTTCGCCCAAAAAAAAAAAACGTAAGGGGTACCACTGTCGTTTTTTTTTTCGGGCCGAATTTTTGAGTTTCGATATCTCAGCTCTGGAAGGGGCTAGAGCCTCCATTTTTGCACTCAGGTCTAAGTCTCATGGCCCTCTATCAGAATTTGGGAAGATTGGAGAAACTTAATTTTTCGCCCCCCCCAAAAAAAACGTAAGGGGTACCACTGTCGTTTTTTTTTTCGGGCCGAATTTTTGAGTTTCGATATCTCAGCTCTGGAAGGGGCTAGAGCCTCCATTTTTGCACTCAGGTCTAAGTCTCGTGGCCCTCTATCAGAATTTGGGAAGATTGGAGAAACTTAATTTTTAGCCCAAAAAAAAAACGTAAGGGGTACCACTGTCGTTTTTTTTTCGGGCCTAATTTTTGAGTTTCGATATCTCAGCTCTGGAAGGGGCTAGAGCCTCCATTTTTGCACTCAGGTCTAAGTCTCATGGCCCTCTATCAGAATTTGGGAGATTGGAGAAACTTAATTTTTCGCCCCAAAAAAAAAAACGTAAGGGGTACCACTGTCGTTTTTTTTTTCGGGCCGAATTTTTGAGTTTCGATATCTCAGCTCTGGAAGGGGCTAGAGCCTCCATTTTTGCACTCAGGTCTAAGTCTCATGGCCCTCTACCAGAATTTGGGAAGATTGGAGAAACTTAATTTTTCGCCCAAAAAAAAAACGTAAGGAGTACCACTGTCGTTTTTTTTTCGGGCCGAATTTTTGAGTTTCGATATCTCAGCTCTGGAAGGGGCTAGAGCCTCCATTTTTGCACTCAGGTCTGAGTCTCATGGCCCTCTATCAGAATCCAGAGTTTTGGGAAGATTGGAGAAACTTAATTTTTCGCCCCAAAAAAAAAAACGTAAGGGGTACCACTGTCGTTTTTTTTTCGGGCCGAATTTTTGAGTTTCGATATCTCAGCTCTGGAAGGGGCTAGAGCCTCCATTTTTGCACTCAGGTCTGAGTCTCATGGCCCTCTATCAGAATCCAGAGTTTTGGGAAGATTGGAGAAACTTAATTTTTCGCCCCAAAAAAAAAAACGTAAGGGGTACCACTGTCGTTTTTTTTCGGGCCGAATTTTTGAGTTTCGATATCTCAGCTCTGGAAGGGGCTAGAGCCTCCATTTTTGCACTCAGGTCTAAGTCTCATGGCCCTCTATCAGAATCCAGAGTTTTGGGAAGATTGGAGAAACTTAATTTTTCACCCAAAAAAAAAAACGTAAGGGGTACCACTGTCGTTTTTTTTCGGGCCGAATTTTTGAGTTTCAATATCTCAGCTCTGGAAGGGGCTAGAGCCTCCATTTTTGCACTCAGGTCTAAGTCTCATGGCCCTCTATCAGAATTTGGGAAGATTGGAGAAACTTAATTTTTCGCCCAAAAAAAAACGTAAGGGGTACCACTGTCGTTTTTTTTTTTCGGGCCGAATTTTTGAGTTTCGATATCTCAGCTCTGGAAGGGGCTAGAGCCTCCATTTTTGCACTCAGGTCTAAGTCTCATGGCCCTCTATCAGAATTTGGGAAGATTGGAGAAACTTAATTTTTCGCCCAAAAAAAAAACGTAAGGGGTACCACTGTCGTTTTTTTTTTTCGGGCCGAATTTTTGAGTTTCGATATCTCAGCTCTGGAAGGGGCTAGAGCCTCCATTTTTGCACTCAGGTCTAAGTCTCATGGCCCTCTATCAGAATCCAGAGTTTTGGGAAGATTGGAGAAACTTAATTTTTCGCCCCCCCCAAAAAAAAAACGTAAGGGGTACCACTGTCGTTTTTTTTTCGGGCCGAATTTTTGAGTTTCGATATCTCAGCTCTGGAAGGGGCTAGAGCCTCCATTTTTGCACTCAGGTCTAAGTCTCATGGCCCTCTATCAGAATTTGGGAAGATTGGAGAAACTTAATTTTTCGCCCAAAAAAAAAACGTAAGGGGTACCACTGTCGTTTTTTTTTTTTCGGGCCGAATTTTTGAGTTTCGATATCTCAGCTCTGGAAGGGGCTAGAGCCTCCATTTTTGCACTCAGGTCTAAGTGTCATGGCCCTCTATCAGAATTTGGGAAGATTGGAGAAACTTAATTTTTCGCCCAAAAAAAAAAAACGTAAGGGGTACCACTGTCGTTTTTTTTTTCGGGCCGAATTTTTGAGTTTCGATATCTCAGCTCTGGAAGGGACTAGAGCCTCCATTTTTGCACTCAGGTCTAAGTCTCATGGCCCTCTATCAGAATTTGGGAAGATTGGAGAAACTTAATTTTTCGCCCCCCCCAAAAAAAACGTAAGGGGTACCACTGTCGTTTTTTTTTTCGGGCCGAATTTTTGAGTTTCGATATCTCAGCTCTGGAAGGGGCTAGAGCCTCAATTTTTGCACTCAGGTCTAAGTCTCGTGGCCCTCTATCAGAATTTGGGAAGATTGGAGAAACTTAATTTTTAGCCCAAAAAAAAAACGTAAGGGGTACCACTGTCGTTTTTTTTTCGGGCCGAATTTTTGAGTTTCGATATCTCAGCTCTGGAAGGGGCTTTAGCCTCCATTTTTGCACTCAGGTCTAAGTCTCATGGCCCTCTATCAGAATTTGGGAAGATTGGAGAAACTTAATTTTTCGCCCAAAAAAAAAACGTAAGGGGTACCACTGTCGTTTTTTTTTTCGGGCCGAATTTTTGAGTTTCGACATCTCAGCTCTGGAAGGGGCTAGAGCCTCCATTTTTGCACTCAGGTATAAGTCTCATGGCCCTCTATCAGAATTTGGGAAGATTGGAGAAACTTAATTTTTCGCCCAAAAAAAAACGTAAGGGGTACCACTGTCGTTTTTTTTTTCGGGCCGAATTTTTGAGTTTCGATATCTCAGCTCTGGAAGGGGCTAGAGCCTCCATTTTTGCACTCAGGTCTAATTCTCATGGCCCTCTATCAGAATTTGGGATGATTGGAGATACTTAATTTTTCGCCCAAAAAAAAAAACGTAAGGGGTACCACTGTCGTTTTTTTTTTCGGGACGAATTTTTGAGTTTCGATATCTCAGCTCTGGAAGGGGCTAGAGCCTCCATTTTTGCACTCAGGTCTAAGTCTCATGGCCCTCTATCAGAATCCAGAGTTTTGGGAAGATTGGAGAAACTTAATTTTTCGCCCCCCCAAAAAAAAAACGTAAGGGGTACCACTGTCGTTTTTTTTTTGGACCGAATTTTTGAGTTCCGATATCTCAGCTCTGGAAGGGGCTAGAGCCTCCATTTTTGCACTCAGGTCTGAGTCTCATGGCCCTCTATCAGAATCCAGAGTTTTGGGAAGATTGGAGAAACTTAATTTTTCGCCCCAAAAAAAAAAACGTAAGGGGTACCACTGTCGTTTTTTTTCGGGCCGAATTATTGAGTTTCGATATCTCAGCTCTGGAAGGGGCTAGAGCCTCCATTTTTGCACTCAGGTCTAAGTCTCATTGCCCTCTATCAGAATCCATAGTTTTGGGAAGATTGGAGAAACTTAATTTTTCGCCCCCCAAAAAAAAAAACGTAAGGGGTACCACTGTCGTTTTTTTTTCGGGCCGAATTTTTGAGTTTCGATATCTAAGCTCTGGAAGGGGCTAGAGCCTCCATTTTTGCACTCAGGTCTAAGTCTCATGGCCCTCTATCAGAATTTGGGAAGATTGGAGAAACGTAATTTTTCGCCCCAAAAAAAAAAACGTAAGGGGTACCACTGTCGTTTTTTTTTTCGGGCCGAATTTTTGAGTTTCGATATCTCAGCTCTGGAAGGGGCTAGAGCCTCCATTTTTGCACTCAGGTCTAAGTCTCATGGCCCTCTATCAGAATTTGGGAAGATTGGAGAAACCTAATTTTTCGCCCAAAAAAAAAACGTAAGGGGTACCACTGTCGTTTTTTTTTTCGGGCCGAATTTTTGAGTTTCGATATCTCAGCTCTGGAAGGGGCTAGAGCCTCCATTTTTGCACTCAGGTCTAAGTCTCATGGCCCTCTATCAGAATTTGGGAAGATTGGAGAAACTTAATTTTTCGCCCAAAAAAAAAAACGTAAGGGGTACCACTGTCTTTTTTTTTTCGGGCCGAATTTTTGAGTTTCAATATCTCAGCTCTGGAAGGGGCTAGAGCCTCCATTTTTGCACTCAGGTCTAAGTCTCATGGCTCTCTATCAGAATCCAGAGTTTTGGGAAGATTGGAGAAACTTAATTTTTCGCCCCAAAAAAAAAAAACGTAAGGGGTACCACTGTCGTTTTTTTTTCGGGCCGAATTTTTGAGTTTCGATATCTCAGCTCTGGAAGGGGCTAGAGCCTCCATTTTTGCACTCAGGTCTAAGTCTCATGGCCCTCTACCAGAATTTAGGAAGATTGGAGAAACTTAATTTTTCGCCCAAAAAAAAAAACGTAAGGGGTACCACTGTCGTTTTTTTTTCGGGCCGAATTTTTGAGTTTCGATATCTCAGCTCTGGAAGGGGCTAGAGCCTCCATTTTTGCACTCAGGTCTAAGTCTCATGGCCCTCTATCAGAATTTGGGAAGATTGGAGAAACTTAATTTTTCGCCCCCCAAAAAAAAACGTAAGGGGTACCACTGTCGTTTTTTTTTGGGCCGAATTTTTGAGTTTCGATATCTCAGCTCTGGAAGGGGCTAGAGCCTCCATTTTTGCACTCAGGTCTAAGTCTCATGGCCCTCTATCAGAATTTGGGAAGATTGGAGAAACTTAATTTTTCGCCCAAAAAAAAACGTAAGGGGTACCACTGTCGTTTTTTTTTCAGGCAGAATTTTTGAGTTTCGATATCTCAGCTCTGGAAGGGGCTAGAGCCTCCATTTTTGCACTCAGGTCTAAGTCTCATGGCCCTCTATCAGAATCCATAGTTTTGGGAAGATTGGAGAAACTTAATTTTTCGCCCCCCCAAAAAAAAACGTAAGGGGTACCACTGTCGTTTTTTTTTCGGGCCGAATTTTTGAGTTTCGATATCTAAGCTCTGGAAGGGGCTAGAGCCTCCATTTTTGCACTCAGGTCTGAGTCTCAAGGCCCTCTATCAGAATTTGGGAAGATTGGAGAAACGTAATTTTTCGCCCCAAAAAAAAAAACGTAAGGGGCACCACTGTCGTTTTTTTTTTCGGGCCGAATTTTTGAGTTTCGATATCTCAGCTCTGGAAGGGGCTAGAGCCTCCATTTTTGCACTCAGGTCTAAGTCTCATGGCCCTCTATCAGAATTTGGGAAGATTGGAGAAACTTAATTTTTCGCCCAAAAAAAAAAACGTAAGGGGTACCACTGTCGTTTTTTTTTTCGGGCCGAATTTTTGAGTTTCGATATCTCAGCTCTGGAAGGGGCTAGAGCCTCCATTTTTGCACTCAGGTCTAAGTCTCATGGCTCTCTATCAGAATCCAGAGTTTTGGGAAGATTGGAGAAACTTAATTTTTCGCCCCAAAAAAAAAACGTAAGGGGTACCACTGTCGTTTTTTTTCGGGCCGAATTTTTGAGTTTCGATATCTCAGCTCTGGAAGGGGCTAGATCCTCCATTTTTGCACTCAGGTCTAAGTCTCATGGCCCTCTACCAGAATTTGGGAAGATTGGAGAAACTTAATTTTTCGCCCAAAAAAAAAACGTAATGGGTACCACTGTCGTTTTTTTTTTCGGGCCGAATTTTTGAGTTTCGATATCTCAGCTCTGGAAGGGGCTAGAGCCTCCATTTTTGCACTCAGGTCTAAGTCTCATGGCCCTCTATCAGAATCCAGAGTTTTGGGAAGATTGGAGAAACTTAATTTTTCGCCTCAAAAAAAAAAAAACCGTAAGGGGTACCACTGTCGTTTTTTTTTCGGGCCGAATTTTTGAGTTTCGATATCTCAGCTCTGGAAGGGGCTAGAGCCTCCATTTTTGCACTCAGGTCTAAGTCTCATGGCCCTCTACCAGAATTTGGGAAGATTGGAGAAACTTAATTTTTCGCCCAAAAAAAAAAAACGTAAGGGGTACCACTGTCGTTTTTTTTTCGGGCCTAATTTTTGAGTTTCGATATCTCAGCTCTGGAAGGGGCTAGAGCCTCCATTTTTGCACTCAGGTCTAAGTCTCATGGCCCTCTAACAGAATTTGGGAAGATTGGAGAAACTTAATTTTTCGCCCAAAAAAAAAACGTAAGGGGTACCACTGTCGTTTTTTTTTTCGGGCCGAATTTTTGAGTTTCGATATCTCAGCTCTGGAAGGGGCTAGAGCCTCCATTTTTGCACTCAGGTCTAAGTCTCATGGCCCTCTACCAGAATTTGGGAAGATTGGAGAAACTTAATTTTTCGCCCAAAAAAAAAACGTAAGGAGTACCACTGTCGTTTTTTTTTCGGGCCGAATTTTTGAGTTTCGATATCTCAGCTCTGGAAGGGGCTAGAGCCTCCATTTTTGCACTCAGGTCTGAGTCTCATGGCCCTCTATCAGAATCCAGAGTTTTGGGAAGATTGGAGAAACTTAATTTTTCGCCCCCAAAAAAAAAACGTAAGGGGTACCACTGTCGTTTTTTTTTCGGGCCGAATTTTTGAGTTTCGATATCTCAGCTCTGGAAGGGGCTAGAGCCTCCATTTTTGCACTCAGGTCTAAGTCTCATGGCCCTCTATCAGAATCCAGAGTTTTGGGAAGATTGGAGAAACTTAATTTTTCACCCAAAAAAAAAAAAACGTAAGGGGTACCACTGTCGTTTTTTTTCGGGCCGAATTTTTGAGTTTCAATATCTCAGCTCTGGAAGGGGCTAGAGCCTCCATTTTTGCACTCAGGTCTAAGTCTCATGGCCCTCTATCAGAATTTGGGAAGATTGGAGAAACTTAATTTTTCGCCCAAAAAAAAAAACGTAAGGGGTACCACTGTCGTTTTTTTTTCGGGCCGAATTTTTGAGTTTCGATATCTCAGCTCTGGAAGGGGCTAGAGCCTCCATTTTTGCACTCAGGTCTAAGTCTCATGGCCCTCTATCAGAATCCAGAGTTTTGGGAAGATTGGAGAAACTTAATTTTTCGCCCCCCCAAAAAAAAAACGTAAGGGGTACCACTGTCGTTTTTTTTTCGGGCCGAATTTTTGAGTTTCGATATCTCAGCTCTGGAAGGGGCTAGAGCCTCCATTTTTGCACTCAGGTCTAAGTCTCATGGCCCTCTATCAGAATTTGGGAGGATTGGAGAAACTTAATTTTTCGCTCAAAAAAAAAACGTAAGGGGTACCACTGTCGTTTTTTTTTTTCGGGCCGAATTTTTGAGTTTCGATATCTCAGCTCTGGAAGGGGCTAGAGCCTCCATTTTTGCACTCAGGTCTAAGTGTCATGGCCCTCTATCAGAATTTGGGAAGATTGGAGAAACTTAATTTTTCGCCCAAAAAAAAAAAACGTAAGGGGTACCACTGTCGTTTTTATTTTCGGGCCGAATTTTTGAGTTTCGATATCTCAGCTCTGGAAGGGGCTAGAGCCTCCATTTTTGCACTCAGGTCTAAGTCTCGTGGCCCTCTATCAGAATTTGGGAAGATTGGAGAAACTTAATTTTTAGCCCAAAAAAAAAACGTAAGGGGTACCACTGTCGTTTTTTTTTCGGGCCTAATTTTTGAGTTTCGATATCTCAGCTCTGGAAGGGGCTTTAGCCTCCATTTTTGCACTCAGGTCTAAGTCTCATGGCCCTCTATCAGAATTTGGGAAGATTGGAGAAACTTAATTTTTCGCCCAAAAAAAAAACGTAAGGGGTACCACTGTCGTTTTTTTTTTCGGGCCGAATTTTTGAGTTTCGATATCTCAGCTCTGGAAGGGGCTAGAGCCTCCATTTTTGCACTCAGGTCTAATTCTCATGGCCCTCTATCAGAATTTGGGAAGATTGGAGAAACTTAATTTTTCGCCCAAAAAAAAAACGTAAGGGGTACCACTGTCGTTTTTTTGTCGGGCCGAATTTTTGAGTTTCGATATCTCAGCTCTGGAAGGGGCTAGAGCCTCCATTTTTGCACTCAGGTCTAATTCTCATGGCCCTCTATCAGAATTTGGGAAGATTGGAGATACTTAATTTTTCGCCCAAAAAAAAAACGTAAGGGGTACCACTGTCGTTTTTTTTTTCGGGCCGAATTTTTGAGTTTCGATATCTCAGCTCTGGAAGGGGCTAGAGCCTCCATTTTTGCACTCAGGTCTAAGTCTCGTGGCCCTCTACCAGAATTTGGGAAGATTGGAGAAACTTAATTTTTCGCCCAAAAAAAAACCGTAAGGAGTACCACTGTCGTTTTTTTTTCGGGCCGAATTTTTGAGTTTCGATATCTCAGCTCTGGAAGGGGCTAGAGCCTCCATTTTTGCACTCAGGTCTGAGTCTCATGGCCCTCTATCAGAATCCAGAGTTTTGGGAAGATTGGAGAAACTTAATTTTTCGCCCCAAAAAAAAAAACGTAAGGGGTACCACTGTCGTTTTTTTTTCGGGCCGAACTTTTGAGTTTCGATATCTCAGCTCTGGAAGGGGCTAGAGCCTCCATTTTTGCACTCAGGTCTGAGTCTCATGGCCCTCTATCAGAATCCAGAGTTTTGGGAAGATTGGAGAAACTTAATTTTTCGCCCCAAAAAAAAAAACGTAAGGGGTACCACTGTCGTTTTTTTTTCGGGCCGAATTTTTGAGTTTCGATATCTCAGCTCTGGAAGGGGCTAGAGCCTCCATTTTTGCACTCAGGTCTAAGTCTCATGGCCCTCTATCAGAATCCAGAGTTTTGGGAAGATTGGAGAAACTTAATTTTTCACCCAAAAAAAAAAAAACGTAAGGGGTACCACTGTCGTTTTTTTTCGGGCCGAATTTTTGAGTTTCAATATCTCAGCTCTGGAAGAGGCTAGAGCCTCCATTTTTGCACTCAGGTCTAAGTCTCATGGCCCTCTATCAGAATTTGGGAAGATTGGAGAAACTTAATTTTTCGCCCAAAAAAAAAAAACGTAAGGGGTACCACTGTCGTTTTTTTTTCGGGCCGAATTTTTGAGTTTCGATATCTCAGCTCTGGAAGGGGCTAGAGCCTCCATTTTTGCACTCAGGTCTAAGTCTCATGGCCCTCTACCAGAATTTGGGAAGATTGGAGAAACTTAATTTTTCGCCCCAAAAAAAAAAACGTAAGGGGTACCACTGTCGTTTTTTTTTCGGGCCGAATTTTTGAGTTTCGATATCTCAGCTCTGGAAGGGGCTAGAGCCTCCATTTTTGCACTCAGGTCTAAGTCTCATGGCCCTCTACCAGAATTTGGGAAGATTGGAGAAACTTAATTTTTCGCCCCCCAAAAAAAACGTAAGGGGTACCACTGTCGTTTTTTTTTCGGGCCGAATTTTTGAGTTTCGATATCTCAGCTCTGGAAGGGGCTAGAGCCTCCATTTTTGCACTCAGGTCTAAGTCTCATTGCCCTCTATCAGAATCCAGAGTTTTGGGAAGATTTTAGAAACTTAATTTTTCGCCCCCCAAAAAAAAACGTAAGGGGTACCACTGTCGTTTTTTTTTCGGGCCGAATTTTTGAGTTTCGATATCTCAGCTCTGGAAGGGGCTAGAGCCTCCATTTTTGCACTCAGGTCTAAGTCTCATGGCCCTCTATCAGAATTTGGGAAGATTGGAGAAACTTAATTTTTCGCCCAAAAAAAAAACGTAAGGGGTACCATTGTCGTTTTTTTTTCGGGCCGAATTTTTGAGTTTCGATATCTCAGCTCTGGAAGGGGCTAGAGCCTCCATTTTTGCACTCAGGTCTAAGTCTCATGGCCCTCTACCAGAATTTAGGAAGATTGGAGAAACTTAATTTTTCGCCCAAAAAAAAAAACGTAAGGGGTACCACTGTCGTTTTTTTTCGGGCCGAATTTTTGACTTTCGATATCTCAGCTCTGGAAGGGGCTAGAGCCTCCATTTTTGCACTCAGGTCTAAGTCTCATGGCCCTCTATCAGAATTTGGGAAGATTGGAGAAACGTAATTTTTCGCCCCAAAAAAAAAACGTAAGGGGCACCACTGTCGTTTTTTTTTTCGGGCCGAATTTTTGAGTTTCGATATCTCAGCTCTGGAAGGGGCTAGAGCCTCCATTTTTGCACTCAGGTCTAAGTCTCATGGCCCTCTATCAGAATTTGGGAAGATTGGAGAAACTTAATTTTTCGCCCAAAAAAAAAACGTAAGGGGTACCACTGTCGTTTTTTTTTCGGGCCGAATTTTTGAGTTTCGATATCTCAGCTCTGGAAGGGGCTAGAGCCTCCATTTTTGCACTCAGGTCTAAGTCTCATGGCTCTCTATCAGAATCCAGAGTTTTGGGAAGATTGGAGAAACTTAATTTTTCGCCCCAAAAAAAAAACGTAAGGGGTACCACTGTCGTTTTTTTTTCGGGCCGAATTTTTGAGTTTCGATATCTCAGCTCTGGAAGGGGCTAGAGCCTCCATTTTTGCACTCAGGTCTAAGTCTCATGGCCCTCTACCAGAATTTAGGAAGATTGGAGAAACTTAATTTTTCGCCCAAAAAAAAAAAACGTAAGGGGTACCACTGTCGGTTTTTTTTCGGGCCGAATTTTTGAGTTTCGATATCTCAGCTCTGGAAGGGGCTAGAGCCTCCATTTTTGCACTCAGGTCTAAGTCTCATGGCCCTCTATCAGAATTTGGGAAGATTGGAGAAACTTAATTTTTCGCCCCAAAAAAAAAAAACGTAAGGGGTACCACTGTCGTTTTTTTTTGGGCCGAATTTTTGAGTTTCGATATCTCAGCTCTGGAAGGGGCTAGAGCCTCCATTTTTGCACTCAGGTCTAAGTCTCATGGCCCTCTATCAGAATTTGGGAAGATTGGAGAAACTTAATTTTTCGCCCAAAAAAAAAAACGTAAGGGGTACCATTGTCGTTTTTTTTTTCGGGCCGAATTTTTGAGTTTCGATATCTCAGCTCTGGAAGGGGCTAGAGCCTCCATTTTTGCACTCAGGTCTAAGTCTCATGGCCCTCTATCAGAATTTGGGAAGATTGGAGAAACCTAATTTTTCGCCCAAAAAAAAAACGTAAGTGGTACCACTGTCGTTTTTTTTTTCGGGCCGAATTTTTGAGTTTCGATATCTCAGCTCTGGAAGGGGCTAGAGCCTCCATTTTTGCACTCAGGTCTAAGTCTCATGGCCCTCTATCAGAATTTGGGAAGATTGGAGAAACTTAATTTTTCGCCCAAAAAAAAAAACGTAAGGGGTACCACTGTCTTTTTTTTTTCGGGCCGAATTTTTGAGTTTCAATATCTCAGCTCTGGAAGGGGCTAGAGCCTCCATTTTTGCACTCAGGTCTAAGTCTCATGGCTCTCTATCAGAATCCAGAGTTTTGGGAAGATTGGAGAAACTTAATTTTTCGCCCCAAAAAAAAAAAACGTAAGGGGTACCACTGTCGTTTTTTTTTCGGGCCGAATTTTTGAGTTTCGATATCTCAGCTCTGGAAGGGGCTAGAGCCTCCATTTTTGCACTCAGGTCTAAGTCTCATGGCCCTCTACCAGAATTTAGGAAGATTGGAGAAACTTAATTTTTCGCCCAAAAAAAAAAACGTAAGGGGTACCACTGTCGTTTTTTTTTCGGGCCGAATTTTTGAGTTTCGATATCTCAGCTCTGGAAGGGGCTAGAGCCTCCATTTTTGCACTCAGGTCTAAGTCTCATGGCCCTCTATCAGAATTTGGGAAGATTGGAGAAACTTAATTTTTCGCCCCCCAAAAAAAAACGTAAGGGGTACCACTGTCGTTTTTTTTTGGGCCGAATTTTTGAGTTTCGATATCTCAGCTCTGGAAGGGGCTAGAGCCTCCATTTTTGCACTCAGGTCTAAGTCTCATGGCCCTCTATCAGAATTTGGGAAGATTGGAGAAACTTAATTTTTCGCCCAAAAAAAAACGTAAGGGGTACCACTGTCGTTTTTTTTTCAGGCAGAATTTTTGAGTTTCGATATCTCAGCTCTGGAAGGGGCTAGAGCCTCCATTTTTGCACTCAGGTCTAAGTCTCATGGCCCTCTATCAGAATCCATAGTTTTGGGAAGATTGGAGAAACTTAATTTTTCGCCCCCCCAAAAAAAAACGTAAGGGGTACCACTGTCGTTTTTTTTTCGGGCCGAATTTTTGAGTTTCGATATCTAAGCTCTGGAAGGGGCTAGAGCCTCCATTTTTGCACTCAGGTCTGAGTCTCAAGGCCCTCTATCAGAATTTGGGAAGATTGGAGAAACGTAATTTTTCGCCCCAAAAAAAAAAACGTAAGGGGCACCACTGTCGTTTTTTTTTTCGGGCCGAATTTTTGAGTTTCGATATCTCAGCTCTGGAAGGGGCTAGAGCCTCCATTTTTGCACTCAGGTCTAAGTCTCATGGCCCTCTATCAGAATTTGGGAAGATTGGAGAAACTTAATTTTTCGCCCAAAAAAAAAAACGTAAGGGGTACCACTGTCGTTTTTTTTTTCGGGCCGAATTTTTGAGTTTCGATATCTCAGCTCTGGAAGGGGCTAGAGCCTCCATTTTTGCACTCAGGTCTAAGTCTCATGGCTCTCTATCAGAATCCAGAGTTTTGGGAAGATTGGAGAAACTTAATTTTTCGCCCCAAAAAAAAAACGTAAGGGGTACCACTGTCGTTTTTTTTCGGGCCGAATTTTTGAGTTTCGATATCTCAGCTCTGGAAGGGGCTAGATCCTCCATTTTTGCACTCAGGTCTAAGTCTCATGGCCCTCTACCAGAATTTGGGAAGATTGGAGAAACTTAATTTTTCGCCCAAAAAAAAAACGTAATGGGTACCACTGTCGTTTTTTTTTTCGGGCCGAATTTTTGAGTTTCGATATCTCAGCTCTGGAAGGGGCTAGAGCCTCCATTTTTGCACTCAGGTCTAAGTCTCATGGCCCTCTATCAGAATCCAGAGTTTTGGGAAGATTGGAGAAACTTAATTTTTCGCCTCAAAAAAAAAAAAACCGTAAGGGGTACCACTGTCGTTTTTTTTTCGGGCCGAATTTTTGAGTTTCGATATCTCAGCTCTGGAAGGGGCTAGAGCCTCCATTTTTGCACTCAGGTCTAAGTCTCATGGCCCTCTACCAGAATTTGGGAAGATTGGAGAAACTTAATTTTTCGCCCAAAAAAAAAAAACGTAAGGGGTACCACTGTCGTTTTTTTTTCGGGCCTAATTTTTGAGTTTCGATATCTCAGCTCTGGAAGGGGCTAGAGCCTCCATTTTTGCACTCAGGTCTAAGTCTCATGGCCCTCTAACAGAATTTGGGAAGATTGGAGAAACTTAATTTTTCGCCCAAAAAAAAAACGTAAGGGGTACCACTGTCGTTTTTTTTTTCGGGCCGAATTTTTGAGTTTCGATATCTCAGCTCTGGAAGGGGCTAGAGCCTCCATTTTTGCACTCAGGTCTAAGTCTCATGGCCCTCTACCAGAATTTGGGAAGATTGGAGAAACTTAATTTTTCGCCCAAAAAAAAAACGTAAGGAGTACCACTGTCGTTTTTTTTTCGGGCCGAATTTTTGAGTTTCGATATCTCAGCTCTGGAAGGGGCTAGAGCCTCCATTTTTGCACTCAGGTCTGAGTCTCATGGCCCTCTATCAGAATCCAGAGTTTTGGGAAGATTGGAGAAACTTAATTTTTCGCCCCCAAAAAAAAAACGTAAGGGGTACCACTGTCGTTTTTTTTTCGGGCCGAATTTTTGAGTTTCGATATCTCAGCTCTGGAAGGGGCTAGAGCCTCCATTTTTGCACTCAGGTCTAAGTCTCATGGCCCTCTATCAGAATCCAGAGTTTTGGGAAGATTGGAGAAACTTAATTTTTCACCCAAAAAAAAAAAACGTAAGGGGTACCACTGTCGTTTTTTTTCGGGCCGAATTTTTGAGTTTCAATATCTCAGCTCTGGAAGGGGCTAGAGCCTCCATTTTTGCACTCAGGTCTAAGTCTCATGGCCCTCTATCAGAATTTGGGAAGATTGGAGAAACTTAATTTTTCGCCCAAAAAAAAAAACGTAAGGGGTACCACTGTCGTTTTTTTTTCGGGCCGAATTTTTGAGTTTCGATATCTCAGCTCTGGAAGGGGCTAGAGCCTCCATTTTTGCACTCAGGTCTAAGTCTCATGGCCCTCTATCAGAATCCAGAGTTTTGGGAAGATTGGAGAAACTTAATTTTTCGCCCCCCCAAAAAAAAAACGTAAGGGGTACCACTGTCGTTTTTTTTTCGGGCCGAATTTTTGAGTTTCGATATCTCAGCTCTGGAAGGGGCTAGAGCCTCCATTTTTGCACTCAGGTCTAAGTCTCATGGCCCTCTATCAGAATTTGGGAGGATTGGAGAAACTTAATTTTTCGCTCAAAAAAAAAACGTAAGGGGTACCACTGTCGTTTTTTTTTTTCGGGCCGAATTTTTGAGTTTCGATATCTCAGCTCTGGAAGGGGCTAGAGCCTCCATTTTTGCACTCAGGTCTAAGTGTCATGGCCCTCTATCAGAATTTGGGAAGATTGGAGAAACTTAATTTTTCGCCCAAAAAAAAAAAACGTAAGGGGTACCACTGTCGTTTTTATTTTCGGGCCGAATTTTTGAGTTTCGATATCTCAGCTCTGGAAGGGGCTAGAGCCTCCATTTTTGCACTCAGGTCTAAGTCTCGTGGCCCTCTATCAGAATTTGGGAAGATTGGAGAAACTTAATTTTTAGCCCAAAAAAAAAACGTAAGGGGTACCACTGTCGTTTTTTTTTCGGGCCTAATTTTTGAGTTTCGATATCTCAGCTCTGGAAGGGGCTTTAGCCTCCATTTTTGCACTCAGGTCTAAGTCTCATGGCCCTCTATCAGAATTTGGGAAGATTGGAGAAACTTAATTTTTCGCCCAAAAAAAAAACGTAAGGGGTACCACTGTCGTTTTTTTTTTCGGGCCGAATTTTTGAGTTTCGATATCTCAGCTCTGGAAGGGGCTAGAGCCTCCATTTTTGCACTCAGGTCTAATTCTCATGGCCCTCTATCAGAATTTGGGAAGATTGGAGAAACTTAATTTTTCGCCCAAAAAAAAAACGTAAGGGGTACCACTGTCGTTTTTTTGTCGGGCCGAATTTTTGAGTTTCGATATCTCAGCTCTGGAAGGGGCTAGAGCCTCCATTTTTGCACTCAGGTCTAATTCTCATGGCCCTCTATCAGAATTTGGGAAGATTGGAGATACTTAATTTTTCGCCCAAAAAAAAAACGTAAGGGGTACCACTGTCGTTTTTTTTTTCGGGCCGAATTTTTGAGTTTCGATATCTCAGCTCTGGAAGGGGCTAGAGCCTCCATTTTTGCACTCAGGTCTAAGTCTCGTGGCCCTCTACCAGAATTTGGGAAGATTGGAGAAACTTAATTTTTCGCCCAAAAAAAAACCGTAAGGAGTACCACTGTCGTTTTTTTTTCGGGCCGAATTTTTGAGTTTCGATATCTCAGCTCTGGAAGGGGCTAGAGCCTCCATTTTTGCACTCAGGTCTGAGTCTCATGGCCCTCTATCAGAATCCAGAGTTTTGGGAAGATTGGAGAAACTTAATTTTTCGCCCCAAAAAAAAAAACGTAAGGGGTACCACTGTCGTTTTTTTTTCGGGCCGAACTTTTGAGTTTCGATATCTCAGCTCTGGAAGGGGCTAGAGCCTCCATTTTTGCACTCAGGTCTGAGTCTCATGGCCCTCTATCAGAATCCAGAGTTTTGGGAAGATTGGAGAAACTTAATTTTTCGCCCCAAAAAAAAAAACGTAAGGGGTACCACTGTCGTTTTTTTTTCGGGCCGAA
This sequence comes from Pimephales promelas, assembly GCF_988280905.1. Classification (NCBI taxonomy): domain Eukaryota; kingdom Metazoa; phylum Chordata; class Actinopteri; order Cypriniformes; family Leuciscidae; genus Pimephales; species Pimephales promelas. Next base: position 35,960,744 of record NC_142771.1, on the reverse strand, counting down.
TTTTTGAGTTTCGATATCTCAGCTCTGGAAGGGGCTAGAGCCTCCATTTTTGCACTCAGGTCTAAGTCTCATGGCCCTCTATCAGAATCCAGAGTTTTGGGAAGATTGGAGAAACTTAATTTTTCACCCAAAAAAAAAAAAACGTAAGGGGTACCACTGTCGTTTTTTTTCGGGCCGAATTTTTGAGTTTCAATATCTCAGCTCTGGAAGAGGCTAGAGCCTCCATTTTTGCACTCAGGTCTAAGTCTCATGGCCCTCTATCAGAATTTGGGAAGATTGGAGAAACTTAATTTTTCGCCCAAAAAAAAAAACGTAAGGGGTACCACTGTCGTTTTTTTTTCGGGCCGAATTTTTGAGTTTCGATATCTCAGCTCTGGAAGGGGCTAGAGCCTCCATTTTTGCACTCAGGTCTAAGTCTCATGGCCCTCTACCAGAATTTGGGAAGATTGGAGAAACTTAATTTTTCGCCCCAAAAAAAAAAACGTAAGGGGTACCACTGTCGTTTTTTTTTCGGGCCGAATTTTTGAGTTTCGATATCTCAGCTCTGGAAGGGGCTAGAGCCTCCATTTTTGCACTCAGGTCTAAGTCTCATGGCCCTCTACCAGAATTTGGGAAGATTGGAGAAACTTAATTTTTCGCCCCCCAAAAAAAACGTAAGGGGTACCACTGTCGTTTTTTTTTCGGGCCGAATTTTTGAGTTTCGATATCTCAGCTCTGGAAGGGGCTAGAGCCTCCATTTTTGCACTCAGGTCTAAGTCTCATTGCCCTCTATCAGAATCCAGAGTTTTGGGAAGATTTTAGAAACTTAATTTTTCGCCCCCCAAAAAAAAACGTAAGGGGTACCACTGTCGTTTTTTTTTCGGGCCGAATTTTTGAGTTTCGATATCTCAGCTCTGGAAGGGGCTAGAGCCTCCATTTTTGCACTCAGGTCTAAGTCTCATGGCCCTCTATCAGAATTTGGGAAGATTGGAGAAACTTAATTTTTCGCCCAAAAAAAAAACGTAAGGGGTACCATTGTCGTTTTTTTTTCGGGCCGAATTTTTGAGTTTCGATATCTCAGCTCTGGAAGGGGCTAGAGCCTCCATTTTTGCACTCAGGTCTAAGTCTCATGGCCCTCTACCAGAATTTAGGAAGATTGGAGAAACTTAATTTTTCGCCCAAAAAAAAAAACGTAAGGGGTACCACTGTCGTTTTTTTTCGGGCCGAATTTTTGACTTTCGATATCTCAGCTCTGGAAGGGGCTAGAGCCTCCATTTTTGCACTCAGGTCTAAGTCTCATGGCCCTCTATCAGAATTTGGGAAGATTGGAGAAACGTAATTTTTCGCCCCAAAAAAAAAACGTAAGGGGCACCACTGTCGTTTTTTTTTTCGGGCCGAATTTTTGAGTTTCGATATCTCAGCTCTGGAAGGGGCTAGAGCCTCCATTTTTGCACTCAGGTCTAAGTCTCATGGCCCTCTATCAGAATTTGGGAAGATTGGAGAAACTTAATTTTTCGCCCAAAAAAAAAACGTAAGGGGTACCACTGTCGTTTTTTTTTCGGGCCGAATTTTTGAGTTTCGATATCTCAGCTCTGGAAGGGGCTAGAGCCTCCATTTTTGCACTCAGGTCTAAGTCTCATGGCTCTCTATCAGAATCCAGAGTTTTGGGAAGATTGGAGAAACTTAATTTTTCGCCCCAAAAAAAAAACGTAAGGGGTACCACTGTCGTTTTTTTTTCGGGCCGAATTTTTGAGTTTCGATATCTCAGCTCTGGAAGGGGCTAGAGCCTCCATTTTTGCACTCAGGTCTAAGTCTCATGGCCCTCTACCAGAATTTAGGAAGATTGGAGAAACTTAATTTTTCGCCCAAAAAAAAAAAACGTAAGGGGTACCACTGTCGGTTTTTTTTCGGGCCGAATTTTTGAGTTTCGATATCTCAGCTCTGGAAGGGGCTAGAGCCTCCATTTTTGCACTCAGGTCTAAGTCTCATGGCCCTCTATCAGAATTTGGGAAGATTGGAGAAACTTAATTTTTCGCCCCAAAAAAAAAAAACGTAAGGGGTACCACTGTCGTTTTTTTTTGGGCCGAATTTTTGAGTTTCGATATCTCAGCTCTGGAAGGGGCTAGAGCCTCCATTTTTGCACTCAGGTCTAAGTCTCATGGCCCTCTATCAGAATTTGGGAAGATTGGAGAAACTTAATTTTTCGCCCAAAAAAAAAAAACGTAAGGGGTACCATTGTCGTTTTTTTTTTCGGGCCGAATTTTTGAGTTTCGATATCTCAGCTCTGGAAGGGGCTAGAGCCTCCATTTTTGCACTCAGGTCTAAGTCTCATGGCCCTCTACCAGAATTTGGGAAGATTGGAGAAACTTAATTTTTCGCCCAAAAAAAAAAACGTAAGGGGTACCACTGTCGTTTTTTTTTCAGGGCGAATTTTTGAGTTTCGATATCTCAGCTCTGGAAGGGGCTAGAGCCTCCATTTTTGCACTCAGGTCTAAGTCTCATGGCCCTCTATCAGAATCCAGAGTTTTGGGAAGATTGGAGAAACTTAATTTTTCGCCCCCAAAAAAAAAAAACGTAAGGGGTACCACTGTCGGTTTTTTTTCGGGCCGAATTTTTGAGTTTCGATATCTCAGCTCTGGAAGGGGCTAGAGCCTCCATTTTTGCACTCAGGTCTGAGTCTCATGGCCCTCTATCAGAATCCAGAGTTTTGGGAAGATTGGAGAAACTTAATTTTTCGCCCCAAAAAAAAAAAACGTAAGGGGTACCACTGTCGTTTTTTTTTCGGGCCGAATTTTTGAGTTTCGATATCTCAGCTCTGGAAGGGGCTAGAGCCTCCATTTTTGCACTCAGGTCTAAGTCTCATGGCCCTCTATCAGAATCCAGAGTTTTGGGAAGATTGGAGAAACTTAATTTTTCGCCCCAAAAAAAAAAAAACGTAAGGGGTACCACTGTCGTTTTTTTTTCGGGCCGAATTTTTGAGTTTCGATATCTCAGCTCTGGAAGGGGCTAGAGCCTCCATTTTTGCACTCAGGTCTAAGTCTCATGGCCCTCTATCAGAATCCAGAGTTTTGGGAAGATTGGAGAAACTTAATTTTTCGCCCCCCCAAAAAAAAACGACAGTGGTACCCCTTACGTATTTTTTTGGGGGGGCGAAAAATTAAGTTTCTCCAATCTTCCCAAATTCTGATAGAGGGCCATGAGACTTAGACCTGAGTGCAAAAATGGAGGCTCTAGCCCCTTCCAGAGCTGAGATATCGAAACTCAAAAATTCGGCCCGAAAAAAAAACGACAGTGGTACCCCTTACGTTTTTTTTTTGGGGGCGAAAAATTAAGTTTCTCCAATCTTCCCAAAACTCTGGATTCTGATAGAGAGCCATGAGACTTAGACCTGAGTGCAAAAATGGAGGCTCTAGCCCCTTCCAGAGCTGAGATATCGAAACTCAAAAATTCGGCCCGAAAAAAAAACGACAGTGGTACCCCTTACGTTTTTTTTTTGGGCGAAAAATTAAGTTTCTCCAATCTTCCCAAATTCTGATAGAGGGCCATGAGACTTAGACCTGAGTGCAAAAATGGAGGCTCTAGCCCCTTCCAGAGCTGAGATATCGAAACTCAAAAATTCGGCCCGAAAAAAAAAACGACAGTGGTACCCCTTACGTTTTTTTTGGGGGGGCGAAAAATTAAGTTTCTCCAATCTTCCCAAATTCTGACAGAGGGCCATGAGACTTAGACCTGATTGCAAAAATGGAGGCTCTAGCCCCTTCCAGAGCTGAGATATCGAAACTCAAAAATTCGGCCCGAAAAAAAAAACGACAGTGGTACCCCTTACGTTTTTTTTATTGGGCGAAAAATTAAGTTTCTCCAATCTTCCCAAATTCTGATAGAGGGCCATTAGACTTAGACCTGAGTGCAAAAATGGAGGCTCTAGCCCCTTCCAGAGCTGAGATATCGAAACTCAAAAATTCGGCCCGAAAAAAAAATGACAGTGGTACCCCTTACGCTTTTTTTTGGGGGAGCGAAAAATTAAGTTTCTCCAATCTTCCCAAATTCTGATAGAGGGCCATGAGACTTAGACCTGAGTGCAAAAATGGAGGCTCTAGCCCCTTCCAGAGCTGAGATATCGAAAATCAAAAATTCGGCCCGAAAAAAAAAACGACATTGGTACCCCTTACGTTTTTTTTTTTGGGCGAAAAATTAAGTTTCTCCAATCTTCCCAAATTCTGATAGAGGGCCATGAGACTTAGACCTGAGTGCAAAAATGGAGGCTCTAGCCCCTTCCAGAGCTGAGATATCGAAACTCAAAAATTCGGCCCGAAAAAAAAAACGACAGTGGTACCCCTTACTTTTTTTTTTTGGGCGAAAAATTAAGTTTCTCCAATCTTCCCAAATTCTGATAGAGGGCCATGAGACGTAGACCTGAGTGCAAAAATGGAGGCTCTAGCCCCTTCCAGAGCTGAGATATCGAAACTCAAAAATTCGGCCCGAAAAAAAAAAACGACAGTGGTACCCCTTACGTTTTTTTTTTGGGCGAAAAATTAAGTTTCTCCAATCTTCCCAAATTCTGATAGAGGGCCATGAGACTTAGACCTGAGTGCAAAAATGGAGGCTCTAGCCCCTTCCAGAGCTGAGATATTGAAACTCAAAAATTCGGCCCGAAAAAAAAAAACGACAGTGGTACCCCTTACGTTTTTTTTTTGGGCGAAAAATTAAGTTTCTCCAATCTTCCCAAATTCTGATAGAGGGCCTTGAGACTTAGACCTGAGTGCAAAAATGGAGGCTCTAGCCCCTTCCAGAGCTGAGATATCGAAACTCAAAAATTCGGCCCGAAAAAAAAACGACAGTGGTACCCCTTACGTTTTTTTTTTGGGCGAAAAATTAAGTTTCTCCAATCTTCCCAAATTCTGATAGAGGGCCATGAGACTTAGACCTGAGTGCAAAAATGGAGGCTCTAGCCCCTTCCAGAGCTGAGATATCGAAACTCAAAAATTCAGCCCGAAAAAAAACGACAGTGGTACCCCTTACGTTTTTTTTTTTTTGGGGCGAAAAATTACGTTTCTCCAATCTTCCCAAAACTCTGGATTCTGATAGAGGGCCATGAGACTTAGACCTGAGTGCAAAAATGGAGGCTCTAGCCCCTTCCAGAGCTGAGATATCGAAACTCAAAAATTCGGCCCGAAAAAAAAACGACAGTGGTACCCCTTACGGTTTTTTTTTGGGCGAAAAATTAAGTTTCTCCAATCTTCCCAAATTCTGGTAGAGGACCATGAGACTTAGACCTGAGTGCAAAAATGGAGGCTCTAGCCCCTTCCAGAGCTGAGAAATCGAAACTCAAAAATTCGGCCCGAAAAAAAAAACGACAGTGGTACCCCTTACGTTTTTTTTTTTGGGCGAAAAATTAAGTTTCTCCAATCTTCCCAAATTCTGGTAGAGGGCCATGAGACTTAGACCTGAGTGCAAAAATGGAGGCTCTAGCCCCTTCCAGAGCTGAGATATCGAAACTCAAAAATTCGGCCCGAAAAAAAAACGACAGTGGTACCCCTTACGTTTTTTTTTTTGGGCGAAAAATTAAGTTTCTCCAATCTTCCTAAATTCTGGTAGAGGGCCATGAGACTTAGTCCTGAGTGCAAAAATGGAGGCTCTAGCCCCTTCCAGAGCTGAGATATCGAAACTCAAAAATTCGGCCCGAAAAAAAAACGACAGTGGTACCCCTTACGTTTTTTTGGGGGGGGCGAAAAATTAAGTTTCTCCAATCTTCCCAAAACTCTGGATTCTGATAGAGAGCCATGAGACTTAGACCTGAGTGCAAAAATGGAGGCTCTAGCCCCTTCCAGAGCTGAGATATCGAAACTCAAAAATTCGGCCCGAAAAAAAAACGACAGTGGTACCCCTTACGTTTTTTTTTTTTGGGCGAAAAATTAAGTTTCTCCAATCTTCCCAAATTCTGATAGAGGGCCATGAGACTTAGACCTGAGTGCAAAAATGGAGGCTCTAGCCCCTTCCAGAGCAAAGATATCGAAACTCAAAAATTCGGCCCGAAAAAAAAAACGACAGTGGTACCCCTTACGTTTTTTTTTTGGGCGAAAAATTAAGTTTCTCCAATCTTCCTAAATTCTGGTAGAGGGCCATGAGACTTAGACCTGAGTGCAAAAATGGAGGCTCTAGCCCCTTCCAGAGCTGAGATATCGAAACTCAAAAATTCGGCCCGAAAAAAAAAACGACAGTGGTACCCCTTACGTTTTTTTTTTTGGGGCGAAAAATTACGTTTCTCCAATCTTCCCAAATTCTGATAGAGGGCCATGAGACTTAGACCTGAGTGCAAAAATGGAGGCTCTAGCCCCTTCCAGAGCTTAGATATCGAAACTCAAAAATTCGGCCCGAAAAAAAAACGACAGTGGTACCCCTTACGTTTTTTGGGGGGCGAAAAATTAAGTTTCTCCAATCTTCCCAAATTCTGATAGAGGGCCATGAGACTTAGACCTGAGTGCAAAAATGGAGGCTCTAGCCCCTTCCAGAGCTGAGATATCGAAACTCAAAAATTCGGCCCGAAAAAAAAAACGACAGTGGTACCCCTTACGTTTTTTTTGGGCGGGCGAAAAATTAAGTTTCACCAATCTTCCCAAATTCTGATAGAGGGCCATGAGACTTAGACCTGAGTGCAAAAATGGAGGCTCTAGCCCCTTCCAGAGCTGAGATATCGAAACTCAAAAATTCGGCCCGAAAAAAAACTGACAGTGGTACCCCTTACGTTTTTTTTATTGGGCGAAAAATTAAGTTTCTCCAATCTTCCCAAATTCTGATAGAGGGCCATGAGACTTAGACCTGAGTGCAAAAATGGAGGCTCTAGCCCCTTCCAGAGCTGAGATATCGAAACTCAAAAATTCGGCCCGAAAAAAAAACGACAGTGGAACCCCTTACTTTTTTTTTTTTTGGGCGAAAAATTAAGTTTCTCCAATCTTCCCAAATTCTGATAGAGGGCCATGAGACTTAGACCTGAGTGCAAAAATGGAGGCTCTAGCCCCTTCCAGAGCTTAGATATCGAAACTCAAAAATTCGGCCCAAAAAAAACGACAGTGGTACCCCTTACGTTTTTTTTTTTGGGGCGAAAAATTAAGTTTCTCCAATCTTCCCAAATTCTGATAGAGGGCCATGAGACTTAGACCTGAGTGCAAAAATGGAGGCTCTAGCCCCTTCCAGAGCTGAGATATCGAAACTCAAAAATTCGGCCCGAAAAAAAACCACAGTGGCACCCCTTACGTTTTTTTTTTGGGCGAAAAATTAAGTTTCTCCAATCTTCCTAAATTCTGGTAGAGGGCCATGAGACTTAGACCTGAGTGCAAAAATGGAGGCTCTAGCCCCTTCCAGAGCTGAGATATCGAAACTCAAAAATTCGGCCCGAAAAAAAAAATGACAGTGGTACCCCTTACGTTTTTTTTTTGGGCGAAAAATTAAGTTTCTCCAATCTTCCCAAATTCTGGTAGAGGGCCATGAGACTTAGACCTGAGTGCAAAAATGGAGGCTCTTGCCCCTTCCAGAGCTGAGATATCGAAACTCAAAAATTCGGCCCGAAAAAAAAACGACAGTGGTACCCCTTACGTTTTTTTTTGGGCGAAAAATTAAGTTTCTCCAATCTTCCCAAATTCTGATAGAGGGCCATGAGACTTAGACCTGAGTGCAAAAATGGAGGCTCTAGCCCCTTCCAGAGCTGAGATATCGAAACTCAAAAATTCGGCCCGAAAAAAAAACGACAGTGGTACCCCTTACGTTTTTTTTTGGGGGGGGCGAAAAATTAAGTTTCTCCAATCTTCCCAAAACTCTGGATTCTGATAGAGGGCCATGAGACTTAGACCTGAGTGCAAAAATGGAGGCTCTAGCCCCTTCCAGAGCTGAGATATCGAAACTCAAAAATTCGGCCCGAAAAAAAAACGACAGTGGTACCCCTTACGTTTTTTTTTTTTGGGCGAAAAATTAAGTTTCTCCAATCTTCCCAAATTCTGGTAGAGGGCCATGAGACTTAGACCTGAGTGCAAAAATGGAGGCTCTAGCCCCTTCCAGAGCTGAGATATCGAAACTCAAAAATTCGGCCCGAAAAAAAAAACGACAGTGGTACCCCTTACGTTGTTTTTTTTGGGCGAAAAATTAAGTTTCTCCAATCTTCCCAAATTCTGGTAGAGGGCCATGAGACTTAGACCTGAGTGCAAAAATGAAGGCTCTAGCCCCTTCCAGAGCTGAGATATCGAAACTCAAAAATTCGGCCCGAAAAAAAAACGACAGTGGTACCCCTTACGTTTTTTTTTTGGGGCGAAAAATTAAGTTTCTCCAATCTTCCCAAATTCTGATAGAGGGCCATGAGACTTAGACCTGAGTGCAAAATGGAGGCTCTAGCCCCTTCCAGAGCTGAGATATCGAAACTCAAAAATTCGGCCCGAAAAAAAACGACAGTGGTACCCCTTACGTTTTTTTTTTTGGGCGAAAAATTAAGTTTCTCCAATCTTCCTAAATTCTGGTAGAGGGCCATGAGACTTAGACCTGAGTGCAAAAATGGAGGCTCTAGCCCCTTCCAGAGCTGAGATATCGAAACTCAAAAATTCGGCCCGAAAAAAAAACGACAATGGTACCCCTTACGTTTTTTTTTTGGGCGAAAAATTAAGTTTCTCCAATCTTCCCAAATTCTGATAGAGGGCCATGAGACTTAGACCTGAGTGCAAAAATGGAGGCTCTAGCCCCTTCCAGAGCTGAGATATCGAAACTCAAAAATTCGGCCCGAAAAAAAAACGACAGTGGTACCCCTTACGTTTTTTTTTGGGGGGCGAAAAATTAAGTTTCTAAAATCTTCCCAAAACTCTGGATTCTGATAGAGGGCCATGAGACTTAGACCTGAGTGCAAAAATGGAGGCTCTAGCCCCTTCCAGAGCTGAGATATCGAAACTCAAAAATTCGGCCCGAAAAAAAAACGACAGTGGTACCCCTTACGTTTTTTTTGGGGGGCGAAAAATTAAGTTTCTCCAATCTTCCCAAATTCTGGTAGAGGGCCATGAGACTTAGACCTGAGTGCAAAAATGGAGGCTCTAGCCCCTTCCAGAGCTGAGATATCGCAACTCAAAAATTCGGCCCGAAAAAAAAACGACAGTGGTACCCCTTACGTTTTTTTTTTTGGGCGAAAAATTAAGTTTCTCCAATCTTCCCAAATTCTGGTAGAGGGCCATGAGACTTAGACCTGAGTGCAAAAATGGAGGCTCTAGCCCCTTCCAGAGCTGAGATATCGAAACTCAAAAATTCGGCCCGAAAAAAAAACGACAGTGGTACCCCTTACGTTTTTTTTTTTGGGGCGAAAAATTAAGTTTCTCCAATCTTCCCAAATTCTGGTAGAGGGCCATGAGACTTAGACCTGAGTGCAAAAATGGAGGCTCTAGCCCCTTCCAGAGCTGAGATATCGAAACTCAAAAATTCGGCCCGAAAAAAAAACGACAGTGGTACCCCTTACGTTTTTTTTTTTGGGGGGAAAAATTAAGTTTCTCCAATCTTCCCAAATTCTGGTAGAGGGCCATGAGACTTAGACCTGAGTGCAAAAATGGAGGCTCTAGCCCCTTCCAGAGCTGAGATATCGAAACTCAAAAATTCGGCCCGAAAAAAAAACGACAGTGGTACCCCTTACGTTTTTTTTTTTTGGGCGAAAAATTAAGTTTCTCCAATCTTCCCAAATTCTGGTAGAGGGCCATGAGACTTAGACCTGAGTGCAAAAATGGAGGCTCTAGCCCCTTCCAGAGCTGAGATATCGAAACTCAAAAATTCGGCCCGAAAAAAAAACGACAGTGGTACCCCTTACGTTTTTTTTTTTGGGGCGAAAAATTAGGTTTCTCCAATCTTCCCAAATTCTGGTAGAGGGCCATGAGACTTAGACCTGAGTGCAAAAATGGAGGCTCTAGCCCCTTCCAGAGCTGAGATATCGAAACTCAAAAATTCGGCCCGAAAAAAAAACGACAGTGGTACCCCTTACGTTTTTTTTTTTTGGGCGAAAAATTAAGTTTCTCCAATCTTCCCAAATTCTGGTAGAGGGCCATGAGACTTAGACCTGAGTGCAAAAATGGAGGCTCTAGCCCCTTCCAGAGCTGAGATATCGAAACTCAAAAATTCGGCCCGAAAAAAAAACGACAGTGGTACCCCTTACGTTTTTTTTTGGGGCGAAAAATTAAGTTTCTCCAATCTTCCTAAATTCTGGTAGAGGGCCATGAGACTTAGACCTGAGTGCAAAAATGGAGGCTCTAGCCCCTTCCAGAGCTGAGATATCGAAACTCAAAAATTCGGCCCGAAAAAAAAAAACGACAGTGGTACCCCTTACGTTTTTTTTTTTGGGGGCGAAAAATTAAGTTTCTCCAATCTTCCCAAAACTCTGGATTCTGATAGAGGGCCATGAGACTTAGACCTGAGTGCAAAAATGGAGGCTCTAGCCCCTTCCAGAGCTGAGATATCGAAACTCAAAAATTCGGCCCGAAAAAAAAACGACAGTGGTACCCCTTACGTTTTTTTTTTTGGGCGAAAAATTAAGTTTCTCCAATCTTCCCAAATTCTGGTAGAGGGCCATGAGACTTAGACCTGAGTGCAAAAATGGAGGCTCTAGCCCCTTCCAGAGCTGAGATATCGAAACTCAAAAATTCGGCCCGAAAAAAAAACGACAGTGGTACCCCTTACGTTTTTTTTTTTGGGCGAAAAATTAAGTTTCTCCAATCTTCCCAAATTCTGGTAGAGGGCCATGAGACTTAGACCTGAGTGCAAAAATGGAGGCTCTAGCCCCTTCCAGAGCTGAGATATCGAAACTCAAAAATTCGGCCCGAAAAAAAAACGACAGTGGTACCCCTTACGTTTTTTTTTTGGGGCGAAAAATTAAGTTTCTCCAATCTTCCCAAATTCTGGTAGAGGGCCATGAGACTTAGACCTGAGTGCAAAAATGGAGGCTCTAGCCCCTTCCAGAGCTGAGATATCGAAACTCAAAAATTCGGCCCGAAAAAAAAACGACAGTGGTACCCCTTACGTTTTTTTTTTTGGGCGAAAAATTAAGTTTCTCCAATCTTCCTAAATTCTGGTAGAGGGCCATGAGACTTAGTCCTGAGTGCAAAAATGGAGGCTCTAGCCCCTTCCAGAGCTGAGATATCGAAACTCAAAAATTCGGCCCGAAAAAAAAACGACAGTGGTACCCCTTACGTTTTTTTGGGGGGGGCGAAAAATTAAGTTTCTCCAATCTTCCCAAAACTCTGGATTCTGATAGAGAGCCATGAGACTTAGACCTGAGTGCAAAAATGGAGGCTCTAGCCCCTTCCAGAGCTGAGATATCGAAACTCAAAAATTCGGCCCGAAAAAAAAACGACAGTGGTACCCCTTACGTTTTTTTTTTTTGGGCGAAAAATTAAGTTTCTCCAATCTTCCCAAATTCTGATAGAGGGCCATGAGACTTAGACCTGAGTGCAAAAATGGAGGCTCTAGCCCCTTCCAGAGCAAAGATATCGAAACTCAAAAATTCGGCCCGAAAAAAAAAACGACAGTGGTACCCCTTACGTTTTTTTTTTGGGCGAAAAATTAAGTTTCTCCAATCTTCCTAAATTCTGGTAGAGGGCCATGAGACTTAGACCTGAGTGCAAAAATGGAGGCTCTAGCCCCTTCCAGAGCTGAGATATCGAAACTCAAAAATTCGGCCCGAAAAAAAAAACGACAGTGGTACCCCTTACGTTTTTTTTTTTGGGGCGAAAAATTACGTTTCTCCAATCTTCCCAAATTCTGATAGAGGGCCATGAGACTTAGACCTGAGTGCAAAAATGGAGGCTCTAGCCCCTTCCAGAGCTTAGATATCGAAACTCAAAAATTCGGCCCGAAAAAAAAACGACAGTGGTACCCCTTACGTTTTTTGGGGGGCGAAAAATTAAGTTTCTCCAATCTTCCCAAATTCTGATAGAGGGCCATGAGACTTAGACCTGAGTGCAAAAATGGAGGCTCTAGCCCCTTCCAGAGCTGAGATATCGAAACTCAAAAATTCGGCCCGAAAAAAAAAACGACAGTGGTACCCCTTACGTTTTTTTTGGGCGGGCGAAAAATTAAGTTTCACCAATCTTCCCAAATTCTGATAGAGGGCCATGAGACTTAGACCTGAGTGCAAAAATGGAGGCTCTAGCCCCTTCCAGAGCTGAGATATCGAAACTCAAAAATTCGGCCCGAAAAAAAACTGACAGTGGTACCCCTTACGTTTTTTTTATTGGGCGAAAAATTAAGTTTCTCCAATCTTCCCAAATTCTGATAGAGGGCCATGAGACTTAGACCTGAGTGCAAAAATGGAGGCTCTAGCCCCTTCCAGAGCTGAGATATCGAAACTCAAAAATTCGGCCCGAAAAAAAAACGACAGTGGAACCCCTTACTTTTTTTTTTTGGGCGAAAAATTAAGTTTCTCCAATCTTCCCAAATTCTGATAGAGGGCCATGAGACTTAGACCTGAGTGCAAAAATGGAGGCTCTAGCCCCTTCCAGAGCTTAGATATCGAAACTCAAAAATTCGGCCCAAAAAAAACGACAGTGGTACCCCTTACGTTTTTTTTTTTGGGGCGAAAAATTAAGTTTCTCCAATCTTCCCAAATTCTGATAGAGGGCCATGAGACTTAGACCTGAGTGCAAAAATGGAGGCTCTAGCCCCTTCCAGAGCTGAGATATCGAAACTCAAAAATTCGGCCCGAAAAAAAACCACAGTGGCACCCCTTACGTTTTTTTTTTGGGCGAAAAATTAAGTTTCTCCAATCTTCCTAAATTCTGGTAGAGGGCCATGAGACTTAGACCTGAGTGCAAAAATGGAGGCTCTAGCCCCTTCCAGAGCTGAGATATCGAAACTCAAAAATTCGGCCCGAAAAAAAAAATGACAGTGGTACCCCTTACGTTTTTTTTTTGGGCGAAAAATTAAGTTTCTCCAATCTTCCCAAATTCTGGTAGAGGGCCATGAGACTTAGACCTGAGTGCAAAAATGGAGGCTCTTGCCCCTTCCAGAGCTGAGATATCGAAACTCAAAAATTCGGCCCGAAAAAAAAACGACAGTGGTACCCCTTACGTTTTTTTTTGGGCGAAAAATTAAGTTTCTCCAATCTTCCCAAATTCTGATAGAGGGCCATGAGACTTAGACCTGAGTGCAAAAATGGAGGCTCTAGCCCCTTCCAGAGCTGAGATATCGAAACTCAAAAATTCGGCCCGAAAAAAAAACGACAGTGGTACCCCTTACGTTTTTTTTTGGGGGGGGCGAAAAATTAAGTTTCTCCAATCTTCCCAAAACTCTGGATTCTGATAGAGGGCCATGAGACTTAGACCTGAGTGCAAAAATGGAGGCTCTAGCCCCTTCCAGAGCTGAGATATCGAAACTCAAAAATTCGGCCCGAAAAAAAAACGACAGTGGTACCCCTTAGGTTTTTTTTTTTTGGGCGAAAAATTAAGTTTCTCCAATCTTCCCAAATTCTGGTAGAGGGCCATGAGACTTAGACCTGAGTGCAAAAATGAAGGCTCTAGCCCCTTCCAGAGCTGAGATATCGAAACTCAAAAATTCGGCCCGAAAAAAAAACGACAGTGGTACCCCTTACGTTTTTTTTTTGGGGCGAAAAATTAAGTTTCTCCAATCTTCCCAAATTCTGATAGAGGGCCATGAGACTTAGACCTGAGTGCAAAATGGAGGCTCTAGCCCCTTCCAGAGCTGAGATATCGAAACTCAAAAATTCGGCCCGAAAAAAAACGACAGTGGTACCCCTTACGTTTTTTTTTTTGGGCGAAAAATTAAGTTTCTCCAATCTTCCTAAATTCTGGTAGAGGGCCATGAGACTTAGACCTGAGTGCAAAAATGGAGGCTCTAGCCCCTTCCAGAGCTGAGATATCGAAACTCAAAAATTCGGCCCGAAAAAAAAACGACAATGGTACCCCTTACGTTTTTTTTTTTGGGCGAAAAATTAAGTTTCTCCAATCTTCCCAAATTCTGATAGAGGGCCATGAGACTTAGACCTGAGTGCAAAAATGGAGGCTCTAGCCCCTTCCAGAGCTGAGATATCGAAACTCAAAAATTCGGCCCGAAAAAAAAACGACAGTGGTACCCCTTACGTTTTTTTTTGGGGGGCGAAAAATTAAGTTTCTAAAATCTTCCCAAAACTCTGGATTCTGATAGAGGGCCATGAGACTTAGACCTGAGTGCAAAAATGGAGGCTCTAGCCCCTTCCAGAGCTGAGATATCGAAACTCAAAAATTCGGCCCGAAAAAAAAACGACAGTGGTACCCCTTACGTTTTTTTTGGGGGGCGAAAAATTAAGTTTCTCCAATCTTCCCAAATTCTGGTAGAGGGCCATGAGACTTAGACCTGAGTGCAAAAATGGAGGCTCTAGCCCCTTCCAGAGCTGAGATATCGCAACTCAAAAATTCGGCCCGAAAAAAAAACGACAGTGGTACCCCTTACGTTTTTTTTTTTGGGCGAAAAATTAAGTTTCTCCAATCTTCCCAAATTCTGGTAGAGGGCCATGAGACTTAGACCTGAGTGCAAAAATGGAGGCTCTAGCCCCTTCCAGAGCTGAGATATCGAAACTCAAAAATTCGGCCCGAAAAAAAAACGACAGTGGTACCCCTTACGTTTTTTTTTTTGGGGCGAAAAATTAAGTTTCTCCAATCTTCCCAAATTCTGGTAGAGGGCCATGAGACTTAGACCTGAGTGCAAAAATGGAGGCTCTAGCCCCTTCCAGAGCTGAGATATCGAAACTCAAAAATTCGGCCCGAAAAAAAAACGACAGTGGTACCCCTTACGTTTTTTTTTTTGGGGCGAAAAATTAAGTTTCTCCAATCTTCCCAAATTCTGGTAGAGGGCCATGAGACTTAGACCTGAGTGCAAAAATGGAGGCTCTAGCCCCTTCCAGAGCTGAGATATCGAAACTCAAAAATTCGGCCCGAAAAAAAAACGACAGTGGTACCCCTTACGTTTTTTTTTTTTGGGCGAAAAATTAAGTTTCTCCAATCTTCCCAAATTCTGGTAGAGGGCCATGAGACTTAGACCTGAGTGCAAAAATGGAGGCTCTAGCCCCTTCCAGAGCTGAGATATCGAAACTCAAAAATTCGGCCCGAAAAAAAAACGACAGTGGTACCCCTTACGTTTTTTTTTTTGGGGCGAAAAATTAGGTTTCTCCAATCTTCCCAAATTCTGGTAGAGGGCCATGAGACTTAGACCTGAGTGCAAAAATGGAGGCTCTAGCCCCTTCCAGAGCTGAGATATCGAAACTCAAAAATTCGGCCCGAAAAAAAAACGACAGTGGTACCCCTTACGTTTTTTTTTTTTGGGCGAAAAATTAAGTTTCTCCAATCTTCCCAAATTCTGGTAGAGGGCCATGAGACTTAGACCTGAGTGCAAAAATGGAGGCTCTAGCCCCTTCCAGAGCTGAGATATCGAAACTCAAAAATTCGGCCCGAAAAAAAAACGACAGTGGTACCCCTTACGTTTTTTTTTGGGGCGAAAAATTAAGTTTCTCCAATCTTCCTAAATTCTGGTAGAGGGCCATGAGACTTAGACCTGAGTGCAAAAATGGAGGCTCTAGCCCCTTCCAGAGCTGAGATATCGAAACTCAAAAATTCGGCCCGAAAAAAAAAAACGACAGTGGTACCCCTTACGTTTTTTTTTTTGGGGGCGAAAAATTAAGTTTCTCCAATCTTCCCAAAACTCTGGATTCTGATAGAGGGCCATGAGACTTAGACCTGAGTGCAAAAATGGAGGCTCTAGCCCCTTCCAGAGCTGAGATATCGAAACTCAAAAATTCGGCCCGAAAAAAAAACGACAGTGGTACCCCTTACGTTTTTTTTTTTGGGCGAAAAATTAAGTTTCTCCAATCTTCCCAAATTCTGGTAGAGGGCCATGAGACTTAGACCTGAGTGCAAAAATGGAGGCTCTAGCCCCTTCCAGAGCTGAGATATCGAAACTCAAAAATTCGGCCCGAAAAAAAAACGACAGTGGTACCCCTTACGTTTTTTTTTTTGGGCGAAAAATTAAGTTTCTCCAATCTTCCCAAATTCTGGTAGAGGGCCATGAGACTTAGACCTGAGTGCAAAAATGGAGGCTCTAGCCCCTTCCAGAGCTGAGATATCGAAACTCAAAAATTCGGCCCGAAAAAAAAACGACAGTGGTACCCCTTACGTTTTTTTTTTGGGGCGAAAAATTAAGTTTCTCCAATCTTCCCAAATTCTTATAGAGGGCCATGAGACTTAGACCTGAGTGCAAAAATGGAGGCTCTAGCCCCTTCCAGAGCTGAGATATCGAAACTCAAAAATTCGGCCCGAAAAAAAAACGACAGTGGTACCCCTTACGTTTTTTTTTTGGGCGAAAAATTAAGTTTCTCCAATCTTCCTAAATTCTGGTAGAGGGCCATGAGACTTAGACCTGAGTGCAAAAATGGAGGCTCTAGCTCCTTCCAGAGCTGAGATATCGAAACTCAAAAATTCGGCCCGAAAAAAAAACGACAGTGGTACCCCTTACGTTTTTTTTGGGGGGGCGAAAAATTAAGTTTCTCCAATCTTCCCAAAACTCTGGATTCTGATAGAGAGCCATGAGACTTAGACCTGAGTGTAAAAATGGAGGCTCTAGCCCCTTCCAGAGCTGAGATATCGAAACTCAAAAATTCGGCCCGAAAAAAAAACGACAATGGTACCCCTTACGTTTTTTTTTTTGGGCGAAAAATTAAGTTTCTCCAATCTTCCCAAATTCTGATAGAGGGCCATGAGACTTAGACCTGAGTGCAAAAATGGAGGCTCTAGCCCCTTCCAGAGCTGAGATATCGAAACTCAAAAATTCGTCAAGAAAAAAAAACGACAGTGGTACCCCTTACGTTTTTTTTTTGGGCGAAAAATTAAGTTTCTCCAATCTTCCCAAATTCTGATAGAGGGCCACGAGACTTAGACCTGAGTGCAAAAATGGAGGCTCTAGCCCCTTCCAGAGCTGAGATATCGAAACTCAAAAATTCGGCCCGAAAAAAAAACGACAGTGGTACCCCTTACGTTTTTTTTTGGGGGGGCGAAAAATTAAGTTTCTCCAATCTTCCCAAAACTCTGGATTCTGATAGAGGGCCATGAGACTCAGACCTGAGTGCAAAAATGGAGGCTCTAGCCCCTTCCAGAGCTGAGATATCGAAACTCAAAAATTCGGCCCGAAAAAAAAAAAACGACAGTGGTACCCCTTACGTTTTTTTTTTGGGCGAAAAATTAAGTTTCTCCAATCTTCCTAAATTCTGGTAGAGGGCCATGAGACTTAGACCTGAGTGTAAAAATGGAGGCTCTAGCCCCTTCCAGAGCTGAGATATCGAAACTCAAAAATTCGGCCCGAAAAAAAACCGACAATGGTACCCCTTACGTTTTTTTTTTTGGGCGAAAAATTAAGTTTCTCCAATCTTCCCAAATTCTGATAGAGGGCCATGAGACTTAGACCTGAGTGCAAAAATGGAGGCTCTAGCCCCTTCCAGAGCTGAGATATCGAAACTCAAAAATTCGTCAAGAAAAAAAAACGACAGTGGTACCCCTTACGTTTTTTTTTTGGGCGAAAAATTAAGTTTCTCCAATCTTCCCAAATTCTGATAGAGGGCCACGAGACTTAGACCTGAGTGCAAAAATGGAGGCTCTAGCCCCTTCCAGAGCTGAGATATCGAAACTCAAAAATTCGGCCCGAAAAAAAAACGACAGTGGTACCCCTTACGTTTTTTTTTTGGGGGGCGAAAAATTAAGTTTCTCCAATCTTCCCAAAACTCTGGATTCTGATAGAGGGCCATGAGACTCAGACCTGAGTGCAAAAATGGAGGCTCTAGCCCCTTCCAGAGCTGAGATATCGAAACTCAAAAATTCGGCCCGAAAAAAAAAAAACGACAGTGGTACCCCTTACGTTTTTTTTGGGGGGGGCGAAAAATTAAGTTTCTCCAATCTTCCCAAAACTCTGGATTCTGATAGAGGGCCATGAGACTTAGACCTGAGTGCAAAAATGGAGGCTCTAGCCCCTTCCAGAGCTGAGATATCGAAACTCAAAAATTCGGCCCGAAAAAAAAACGACAGTGGTACCCCTTACGTTTTTTTTTTGGGCGAAAAATTAAGTTTCTCCAATCTTCCCAAATTCTGGTAGAGGGCCATGAGACTTAGACCTGAGTGCAAAAATGGAGGCTCTAGCCCCTTCCAGAGCTGAGATATCGAAACTCAAAAATTCGGCCCGAAAAAAAAACGACAGTGGTACCCCTTACGTTTTTTTTTGGGGGCGAAAAATTAAGTTTCTCCAATCTTCCCAAATTCTGATAGAGGGCCATGAGACTTAGACCTGAGTGCAAAAATGGAGGCTCTAGCCCCTTCCAGAGCTGAGATATCGAAACTCAAAAATTCGGCCCGAAAAAAAAACGACAGTGGTACCCCTTACATTTTTTTTTGGGGGGCGAAAAATTAAGTTTCTCCAATCTTCCCAAAACTCTGGATTCTGATAGAGGACCATGAGACTTAGACCTGAGTGCAAAAATGGAGGCTCTAGCCCCTTCCAGAGCTGAGATATCGAAACTCAAAAATTCGGCCCGAAAAAAAAACGACAGTGGTACCCCTTACGTTTTTTTTTGGGCGAAAAATTAAGTTTCTCCAATCTTCCTAAATTCTGGTAGAGGGCCATGAGACTTAGACCTGAGTGCAAAAATAGAGGCTCTAGCCCCTTCCAGAGCTGAGATATCAAAACTCAAAAATTCGGGCCGAAAAAAAAACGACAGTGGTACCCCTTACGTTTTTTTTTGGGGGGGCGAAAAATTAAGTTTCTCCAATCTTCCCAAAACTCTGGATTCTGATAGAGAGCCATGAGACTTAGACCTGAGTGCAAAAATGGAGGCTCTAGCCCCTTCCAGAGCTGAGATATCGAAACTCAAAAATTCGGCCCGAAAAAAAAACGACAATGGTACCCCTTACGTTTTTTTTTTGGGCGAAAAATTAAGTTTCTCCAATCTTCCCAAATTCTGATAGAGGGCCATGAGACTTAGACCTGAGTGCAAAAATGGAGGCTCTAGCCCCTTCCAGAGCTGAGATATCGAAACTCAAAAATTCGTCAAGAAAAAAAAACGACAGTGGTACCCCTTACGTTTTTTTTTTTGGGCGAAAAATTAAGTTTCTCCAATCTTCCCAAATTCTGATAGAGGGCCACGAGACTTAGACCTGAGTGCAAAAATGGAGGCTCTAGCCCCTTCCAGAGCTGAGATATCGAAACTCAAAAATTCGGCCCGAAAAAAAAACGACAGTGGTACCCCTTACGTTTTTTTTTGGGGGGGCGAAAAATTAAGTTTCTCCAATCTTCCCAAAACTCTGGATTCTGATAGAGGGCCATGAGACTCAGACCTGAGTGCAAAAATGGAGGCTCTAGCCCCTTCCAGAGCTGAGATATCGAAACTCAAAAATTCGGCCCGAAAAAAAAAAAACGACAGTGGTACCCCTTACGTTTTTTTTTTGGGCAAAAAATTAAGTTTCTCCAATCTTCCCAAAACTCTGGATTCTGATAGAGGGCCATGAGACTTAGACCTGAGTGCAAAAATGGAGGCTCTAGCCCCTTCCAGAGCTGAGATATCGAAACTCAAAAATTCGGCCCGAAAAAAAAACGGCCATGAGACTTAGACCTGAGTGCAAAAATGGAGGCTCTAGCCCCTTCCAGAGCTGAGATATCGAAACTCAAAAATTCGGCCCGAAAAAAAAACGACAGTGGTACCCCTTACGTTTTTTTTTTGGGGCGAAAAATTAAGTTTCTCCAATCTTCCCAAATTCTGATAGAGGGCCATGAGACTTAGACCTGAGTGCAAAAATGGAGGCTCTAGCCCCTTCCAGAGCTGAGATATCGAAACTCAAAAATTCGGCCCGAAAAAAAAACGACAGTGGTACCCCTTACGTTTTTTTTTTTTTTGGGCGAAAAATTAAGTTTCTCCAATCTTCCTAAATTCTGGTAGAGGGCCATGAGACTTAGACCTGAGTGCAAAAATGGAGGCTCTAGCCCCTTCCAGAGCTGAGATATCGAAACTCAAAAATTCGGCCCGAAAAAAAAACGACAGTGGTACCCCTTACATTTTTTTTGGGGGGGCGAAAAATTAAGTTTCTCCAATCTTCCCAAAACTCTGGATTCTGATAGAGAGCCATGAGACTTAGACCTGAGTGCAAAAATGGAGGCTCTAGCCCCTTCCAGAGCTGAGATATCGAAACTCAAAAATTCGTCCCGAAAAAAAAACGACAATGGTACCCCTTACGTTTTTTTTTTTTGGGCGAAAAATTAAGTTTCTCCAATCTTCCCAAATTCTGATAGAGGGCCACGAGACTTAGACCTGAGTGCAAAAATGGAGGCTCTAGCCCCTTCCAGAGCTGAGATATCGAAACTCAAAAATTCGGCCCGAAAAAAAAACGACAGTGGTACCCCTTACGTTTTTTTTGGGGGGGCGAAAAATTAAGTTTCTCCAATCTTCCCAAAACTCTGTATTCTGATAGAGGACCATGAGACTTAGACCTGAGTACAAAAATGGAGGCTCTAGCCCAGGGGTACTCAATTAGAAACCTAAAAGGTCCACTCACCAAATTTTTCTTGCGTCCATGGTCCGGAACAGTGATAGTCAAAATCCAAAATCAGAACTCCAACAAAAATGGTGGTAAATCCCACAAAACGTTCAAACTATGTACAAAACTTGATGTGGTTTGGCCTTATTAGTGTGAAAAGTGACACCTTTTTTGTGCCACCAGTTCTTTAAACTTGGGCATGAAAGGTGTGAGGGCCAGGCGGAGACACTGATGTAAGTGTTCATTACTGAGGGTGCTCCTGTATTTGTTTTTCACCATATTCATAGTTGAAAAGGCAGACTCACAACAATATGTTGATGGAAACATGGTGAGAATTTGAAGGGCCACCTTCTGCAAGGAAGGGACATCTGCTGCAGGGACCATCTTAGTCCAGAAGGTGGTAGGGTCACAGAGAGACTCCTGCAGTGCAAGGTTTTCCTGAAGCTCAATTAGCTCTGATTGAAGAGAAGCAGCACTAGCCCATGGGCAGATTTTCAGGGCTTCAGTTGAAAATTCTGCGATGTTTTTGACAAGGAATGGATTTTCCATGCATAGTAAGACTTGTTTTCCCAGAGGGAAATCTCCAAAGCGAGTTTGGAAATTTTTTATCAGCTTGTCCAGGAATTCAGCATGATTGTGATGACGATGTGTTCCTGCTGTCTGATTTAAAAGCTTTGGGAAGTGAAGCAGGTCCTGCTGTAAGTCACACTTGAAGAGCTCCAGTTTCTTCTGAAAGGCACAGACAGCTGATGTGAGGTTACACACTGTGTTATTTTTGCCCTGGAGCTTCATGTTCAGATCATTGAGATGGGAAGTGATGTCAGATAGAAATGCAACAATTTCCATTTTTTCTTCATTCTGCAAAAATTCCACAAATTGTTTTGCTTTTGCACTCTTCTGATCCAACAGAAAGGTTTCCAACTCTTTCCGTAATGTCCAAAAGCGCTCCAGAACCTTGCCTTTACAAAGCCACCGGACATTGTTGTGAAGGAGCAAATCATCAAATTCTGCATTCACCTCTGTTAGGAATGAGCGCAACAAGCGATGCTGCAGAGCAGATGATGCCCTCAAAAAGTTCACAAGTCGCATTACTGTTGTCATGACCTCTGCATACTTTTCTTCAAGACTGGCACACAAAACCATCTGATGAATTATGCAATGATATGCAATTAGCTCAGGGTGATGAGCTCTCAAGCGTGCCACTAATCCCCTCTCTCTTCCAATCATACATGGAGCTCCATCAGTAGCAATGGAAATAACATGCTTCAGGTCTATCTCTCTGTCTCTCAACATCTCCATCAGTGCTTCATAAATATCATCCCCTCTTGTGTGTCCATGGAGGGCTGTGAGGCCTAACACATCTTCACAGAATTCTCCCTTCTCTTCATCAAAAAATCTGACAAACACCAGAAGTTGTGCGTTGTCTGTATTATCTGTGGATTCATCCAAAGCCAATGAAATGCATTTAGCCTTTTTTATTGCAGACTTCATTTGGTCAAGCAAATCCTCAGCAAGGACTTCAGTTCGCTTTACAGCAGTGGAATCAGACAAAGATATTTGGTTTATTTTTTGTATGATGTCATCTTTTTGAGTTCCCTCAAACAGGGCAATTGCTATTTCATTCATGCATTCCTTCACAATCTCCGAGTCAGAGAATGGTTTCTTGTGCTTTCCTAAGACCCATGCCACTCTTAATGAGGCTTCAGTTGCACGTTCTTGTTGGGTGGCTGATCTTACTATTACACTGCGTGTTGCATGGTATGATGATTGCAGTTGTTTGATTTTTCTGGCTCTTACCTCAGATTGAAGCGGGTAATTTTGGTCAAAGTGTCCGTGCTTTGAGTCATAATGACGTTTTACGTTACCACTCTTGACAATGGCAACCGTCTCGTTGCAAATTAAACACATGGGTTTTGTGCTCCCCGCCGGCAGCACAAATGCATATCTGTCAGTCCACTCTGTCTTAAATTCGCGATTTTCAGAATCGACTTTTCTCTTTTTGTCAGGTTTTGACCACGCCATGATTTTCGTTAGCAAAGAAACGTTTACCGCAGATGGATTAGCCAGCGCCTGTGTTGCGAATGACACACACACATACACGCACAGCGCGGCCAACGGGTGAGTGAGTTGTCATGGTGATTACAGTTATTACAGCTCCTGATTGGATCTTTGGATTAGACAGACACAGAAGTTAAGATAACCCACATCTAGTTGTATTATAAACTTTATTTCCCAACACAATATAGGCGTGAAATCACGCATGAATGAAAATTCACTTGGATCGTGAATAAATTATATAATGTTGATTTTGGCTTCGGTCCAAATTTTATTGCGTCTGGGTCCGGATCCGGACCGCGGTCCGCCTATTGAGTACCCCCGCTCTAGCCCCTTCCAGAGCTGAGAAATCGAAACTCGAAAATTCGGCCCGAAAAAAAAAACGACAGTGGTACCCCTTACGTTTTTTTTTTTTGGGCGAAAAATTAAGTTTCTCCAATCTTCCCAAATTCTGATAGAGGGCCATGAGACTTAGACCTGAGTGCAAAAATGGAGGCTCTAGCCCCTTCCAGAGCTGAGATATCGAAACTCAAAAATTCGGCCCGAAAAAAAAACGACAGTGGTACCCCTTACATTTTTTTTTTGGGCGAAAAATTAAGTTTCTCCAATCTTCCTAAATTCTGGTAGAGGGCCATGAGACTTAGACCTGAGTGCAAAAATGGAGGCTCTAGCCCCTTCCAGAGCTGAGATATCGAAACTCAAAAATTCGGCCCGAAAAAAAAACGACAGTGGTACCCCTTACGTTTTTTTTTTGGGGGCGAAAAATTAAGTTTCTCCAATCTTCCCAAAACTCTGGATTCTGATAGAGAGCCATGAGACTTAGACCTGAGTGCAAAAATGGAGGCTCTAGCCCCTTCCAGAGCTGAGATATCGAAACTCAAAAATTCGGCCCGAAAAAAAAAACGACAGTGGTACCCCTTACGTTTTTTTTTTGGGCGAAAAATTAAGTTTCTCCAATCTTCCCAAATTCTGATAGAGGGCCATGAGACTTAGACCTGAGTGCAAAAATGGAGGCTCTAGCCCCTTCCAGAGCTGAGATATCGAAACTCAAAAATTCGGCCCGAAAAAAAAAACGACAGTGGTACCCCTTACGTTTTTTTTTTTGGGCGAAAAATTAAGTTTCTCCAATCTGCCCAAATTCTGATAGAGGGCCATGAGACTTAGACCTGAGTGCAAAAATGGAGGCTCTAGCCCCTTCCAGAGCTGAGATATCGAAACTCAAAAATTCGGCCCGAAAAAAAAAACGACAGTGGTACCCCTTACGTTTTTTTTTTTGGGGCGAAAAATTAAGTTTCTCCAATCTTCCCAAATTCTGATAGAGGGCCATGAGACTTAGACCTGAGTGCAAAAATGGAGGCTCTAGCCCCTTCCAGAGCTTAGATATCGAAACTCAAAAATTCGGCCCGAAAAAAAAACGACAGTGGTACCCCTTACGTTTTTTGGGGGGGCAAAAAATTAAGTTTCTCCAATCTTCCCAAATTCTGATAGAGGGCCATGAGACTTAGACCTGAGTGCAAAAATGGAGGCTCTAGCCCCTTCCAGAGCTGAGATATCGAAACTCAAAAATTCGGCCCGAAAAAAAAAACGACAGTGGTACCCCTTACGTTTTTTTTGGGGGGGCGAAAAATTAAGTTTCTCCAATCTTCCCAAATTCTGATAGAGGGCCATGAGACTTAGACCTGAGTGCAAAAATGGAGGCTCTAGCCCCTTCCAGAGCTGAGATATCGAAACTCAAAAATTCGGACCGAAAAAAAAACGACAGTGGTACCCCTTACGTTTTTTTTATTGGGCGAAAAATTAAGTTTCTCCAATCTTCCCAAATTCTGATAGAGGGCCATGAGACTTAGACCTGAGTGCAAAAATGGAGGCTCTAGCCCCTTCCAGAGCTGAGATATCGAAACTCAAAAATTCGGCCTGAAAAAAAAAACGACAGTGGTACACCTTACGTTGTTTTTTTTTGGGCGAAAAATTACGTTTCTCCAATCTTCCCAAATTCCGATAGAGGGCCATGAGACTTAGACCTGAGTGCAAAAATGGAGGCTCTAGCCCCTTCCAGAGCTGAGATATCGAAACTCAAAAATTCGGCCCGAAAAAAAAAACGACAGTGGTACCCCTTACGTTTTTTTTTGGGCGAAAAATTAAGTTTCTCCAATCTTCCCAAATTCTGATAGAGGGCCATGAGACTTAGACCTGAGTGCAAAAATGGAGGCTCTAGCCCCTTCCAGAGCTGAGATATCGAAACTCAAAAATTCGGCCCGAAAAAAAAAACGACAGTGGTACCCCTTACGTTTTTTTTTTTTGGGCAAAAAATTAAGTTTCTCCAATCTCCCAAATTCTGATAGAGGGCCATGAGACTTAGACCTGAGTGCAAAAATGGAGGCTCTAGCCCCTTCCAGAGCTGAGATATCGAAACTCAAAAATTCGGCCCGAAAAAAAAACGACAGTGGTACCCCTTACGTTTTTTTTTTGGGGCGAAAAATTAAGTTTCTCCAATCTTCCCAAACCTCTGGATTCTGATAGAGGGCCATGAGACTCAGACCTGAGTGCAAAAATGGAGGCTCTAGCCCCTTCCAGAGCTGAGATATCGAAACTCAAAAATTCGGCCCGAAAAAAAAACCGACAGTGGTACCCCTTGCGTATTTTTTTTGGGGGGCGAAAAATTAAGTTTCTCCAATCTTCCCAAAAACTATGGATTCTGATAGAGGGCCATGAGACTCAGACCTGAGTGCAAAAATGGAGGCTCTAGCCCCTTCCAGAGCTGAGATATCGAAACTCAAAAATTCGGCCCGAAAAAAAAAACGACAGTGGTACCCCTTACGTATTTTTTTTTTGGGGGCGAAAAATTAAGTTTCTCCAATCTTCCCAAAAACTATGGATTCTGATAGAGGGCCATGAGACTTAGACCTGAGTGCAAAAATGGAGGCTCTAGCCCCTTCCAGAGCTGAGATATCGAAACTCAAAAATTCGCCCTGAAAAAAAAAACGACAGTGGTACCCCTTACGTTTTTTTTTTTTTGGGCGAAAAATTAAGTTTCTCCAATCTTCCCAAATTCTGGTAGAGGGCCATGAGACTTAGACCTGAGTGCAAAAATGGAGGCTCTAGCCCCTTCAAGAGCTGAGATATCGAAACTCAAAAATTCGGCCCGAAAAAAAAACGACAGTGGTACCCCTTACGTTTTTTTTTTTGGGCGAAAAATTAAGTTTCTCCAATCTTCCCAAATTCTGGTAGAGGGCCATGAGACTTAGACCTGAGTGCAAAAATGGAGGCTCTAGCCCCTTCCAGAGCTGAGATATCGAAACTCAAAAATAAGGCCCGAAAAAAAAACGACAGTGGTACCCCTTACGTTTTTTTTTTGGGCGAAAAATTAAGTTTCTCCAATCTTCCCAAATTCTGATAGAGAACAGTGGTACCCCTTACGTTTTTTTTTTGGGTGAAAAATTAAGTTTCTCCAATCTTCCTAAATTCTGGTAGAGGGCCATGAGACTTAGACCTGAGTGCAAAAATGGAGGCTCTAGCCCCTTCCAGAGCTGAGATATCGAAACTCAAAAATTCGGCCCGAAAAAAAAACGACAGTGGTACCCCTTACGTTTTTTTTTTGGGCGAAAAATTAAGTTTCTCCAATCTTCCCAAATTCTGATAGAGGGCCATGAGACTTAGACCTGAGTGCAAAAATGGAGGCTCTAGCCCCTTCCAGAGCTGAGATATCGAAACTCAAAAATTCGGCCCAAAAAAAAACGACAGTGGTACCCCTTACGTTTTTTTTTTTGGGGCGAAAAATTAAGTTTCTCCAATCATCCCAAATTCTGATAGAGGGCCATGAGACTTAGACCTGAGTGCAAAAATGGAGGCTCTAGCCCCTTCCAGAGCTGAGATATCGAAACTCAAAAATTCGGCCCGAAAAAAAAAACGACAGTGGTACCCCTTACGTATTTTTTTTTTGGGGGCGAAAAATTAAGTTTCTCCAATCTTCCCAAAAACTATGGATTCTGATAGAGGGCCATGAGACTTAGACCTGAGTGCAAAAATGGAGGCTCTAGCCCCTTCCAGAGCTGAGATATCGAAACTCAAAAATTCGCCCTGAAAAAAAAAACGACAGTGGTACCCCTTACGTTTTTTTTTTTTGGGCGAAAAATTAAGTTTCTCCAATCTTCCCAAATTCTGGTAGAGGGCCATGAGACTTAGACCTGAGTGCAAAAATGGAGGCTCTAGCCCCTTCAAGAGCTGAGATATCGAAACTCAAAAATTCGGCCCGAAAAAAAAACGACAGTGGTACCCCTTACGTTTTTTTTTTTGGGCGAAAAATTAAGTTTCTCCAATCTTCCCAAATTCTGGTAGAGGGCCATGAGACTTAGACCTGAGTGCAAAAATGGAGGCTCTAGCCCCTTCCAGAGCTGAGATATCGAAACTCAAAAATAAGGCCCGAAAAAAAAACGACAGTGGTACCCCTTACGTTTTTTTTTTGGGCGAAAAATTAAGTTTCTCCAATCTTCCCAAATTCTGATAGAGAACAGTGGTACCCCTTACGTTTTTTTTTTGGGTGAAAAATTAAGTTTCTCCAATCTTCCTAAATTCTGGTAGAGGGCCATGAGACTTAGACCTGAGTGCAAAAATGGAGGCTCTAGCCCCTTCCAGAGCTGAGATATCGAAACTCAAAAATTCGGCCCGAAAAAAAAACGACAGTGGTACCCCTTACGTTTTTTTTTTGGGCGAAAAATTAAGTTTCTCCAATCTTCCCAAATTCTGATAGAGGGCCATGAGACTTAGACCTGAGTGCAAAAATGGAGGCTCTAGCCCCTTCCAGAGCTGAGATATCGAAACTCAAAAATTCGGCCCAAAAAAAAACGACAGTGGTACCCCTTACGTTTTTTTTTTTGGGGCGAAAAATTAAGTTTCTCCAATCATCCCAAATTCTGATAGAGGGCCATGAGACTTAGACCTGAGTGCAAAAATGGAGGCTCTAGCCCCTTCCAGAGCTGAGATATCGAAACTCAAAAATTCGGCCCGAAAAAAAAAACGACAGTGGTACCCCTTACGTTTTTTTTTTGGGCGAAAAATTAAGTTTCTCCAATCTTCCTAAATTCTGGTATAGGGCCATGAGACTTAGACCTGAGTGCAAAAATGGAGGCTCTAGCCCCTTCCAGAGCTGAGATATCGAAACTCAAAAATTCGGCCCGAAAAAAAAAACGACAGTGGTACCCCTTACGTTTTTTTTTTGGGCGAAAAATTAAGTTTCTCCAATCTTCCCAAATTCTGATAGAGGGCCATGAGACTTAGACCTGAGTGCAAAAATGGAGGCTCTAGCCCCTTCCAGAGCTGAGATATCGAAACTCAAAAATTCGGCCCAAAAAAAAAACGACAGTGGTACCCCTTACGTTTTTTTTTTTTGGGGCGAAAAATTAAGTTTCTCCAATCTTCCCAAATTCTGATAGAGGGCCATGAGACTTAGACCTGAGTGCAAAAATGGAGGCTCTAGCCCCTTCCAGAGCTGAGATATCGAAACTCAAAAATTCGGCCCGAAAAAAAAACGACAGTGGTACCCCTTACGTTTTTTTTTTGGGCGAAAAATTAAGTTTCTCCAATCTTCCCAAATTCTGATAGAGGGCCATGAGACTTAGACCTGAGTGCAAAAATGGAGGCTCTAGCCCCTTCCAGAGCTGAGATATCGAAACTCAAAAATTCGGCCCAAAAAAAACGACAGTGGTACCCCTTACGTTTTTTTTTTGGGGCGAAAAATTAAGTTTCTCCAATCTTCCCAAATTCTGATAGAGGGCCATGAGACTTAGACCTGAGTGCAAAAATGGAGGCTCTAGCCCCTTCCAGAGCTGAGATATCGAAACTCAAAAATTCGGCCCGAAAAAAAAAACGACAGTGGTACCCCTTATGTTTTTTTTTTGGGCTAAAAATTAAGTTTCTCCAATCTTCCTAAATTCTGGTAGAGGGCCATGAGACTTAGACCTGAGTGCAAAAATGGAGGCTCTAGCCCCTTCCAGAGCTGAGATATCGAAACTCAAAAATTCGGCCCGAAAAAAAAACGACAGTGGTACCCCTTACGTTTTTTTTTTGGGGCGAAAAATTAAGTTTCTCCAATCTTCCCATATTCTGATAGAGGGCCATGAGACTTAGACCTGAGTGCAAAAATGGAGGCTCTAGCCCCTTCCAGAGCTGAGATATCGAAACTCAAAAATTCGGCCCAAAAAAAACGACAGTGGTACCCCTTACGTTTTTTTTTTTGGGGCGAAAAATTAAGTTTCTCCAATCTTCCCAAATTCTGATAGAGGGCCATGAGACTTAGACCTGAGTGCAAAAATGGAGGCTCTAGCCCCTTCCAGAGCTGAGATATCGAAACTCAAAAATTCGGCCCGAAAAAAAAAAACGACAGTGGTACCCCTTACGTTTTTTTTTTGGGCGAAAAATTAAGTTTCTCCAATCTTCCTAAATTCTGGTAGAGGGCCATGAGACTTAGACCTGAGTGCAAAAATGGAGGCTCTAGCCCCTTCCAGAGCTGAGATATCGAAACTCAAAAATTCGGCCCGAAAAAAAAAACGACAGTGGTACCCCTTACGTTTTTTTTGGGGGGGCGAAAAATTAAGTTTCTCCAATCTTCCCAAAACTCTGGATTCTGATAGAGAGCCATGAGACTTAGACCTGAGTGAAAAAATGGAGGCTCTAGCCCCTTCCAGAGCTGAGATATCGAAACTCAAAAATTCGGCCCGAAAAAAAAAACGACAGTGGTACCCCTTACATTTTTTTTTTGGGCGAAAAATTAAGTTTCTCCAATCTTCCCAAATTCTGATAGAGGGCCATGAGACTTAGACCTGAGTGCAAAAATGGAGGCTCTAGCCCCTTCCAGAGCTGAGATATCGAAACTCAAAAATTCGGCCCGAAAAAAAAAACGACAGTGGTACCCCTTACGTTTTTTTTTTGGGCGAAAAATTAAGTTTCTCCAATCTTCCCAAATTCTGATAGAGGGCCATGAGACTTAGACCTGAGTGCAAAAATGGAGGCTCTAGCCCCTTCCAGAGCTTAGATATCGAAACTCAAAAATTCGGCCCGAAAAAAAAAACGACAGTGGTACCCCTTACGTTTTTTTGGGGGGCGAAAAATTAAGTTTCTCCAATCTTCCCAAATTCTGATAGAGGGCCATGAGACTTAGACCTGAGTGCAAAAATGGAGGCTCTAGCCCCTTCCAGAGCTGAGATATCGAAACTCAAAAATTCGGCCCAAAAAAAAACGACAGTGGTACCCCTTACGTTTTTTTTTTTGGGGCGAAAAATTAAGTTTCTCCAATCTTCCCAAATTCTGATAGAGGGCCATGAGACTTAGACCTGAGTGCAAAAATGGAGGCTCTAGCCCCTTCCAGAGCTGAGATATCGAAACTCAAAAATTCGGCCCGAAAAAAAAAACGACAGTGGTACCCCTTACGTTTTTTTTTTGGGCGAAAAATTAAGTTTCTCCAATCTTTCTAAATTCTGGTAGAGGGCCATGAGACTTAGACCTGAGTGCAAAAATGGAGGCTCTAGCCCCTTCCAGAGCTGAGATATCGAAACTCAAAAATTCGGCCCGAAAAAAAAAACGACAGTGGTACCCTTTACGTTTTTTTTTTGGTCGAAAAATTAAGTTTCTCCAATCTTCCCAAATTCTGATAGAGGGCCATGAGACTTAGACCTGAGTGCAAAAATGGAGGCTCTAGCCCCTTCCAGAGCTGAGATATCGAAACTCAAAAATTCGGCCCAAAAAAAAACGACAGTGGTACCCCTTACGTTTTTTTTTTTGGGGCGAAAAATTAAGTTTCTCCAATCATCCCAAATTCTGATAGAGGGCCATGAGACTTAGACCTGAGTGCAAAAATGGAGGCTCTAGCCCCTTCCAGAGCTGAGATATCGAAACTCAAAAATTCGGCCCGAAAAAAAAAACGACAGTGGTACCCCTTACGTTTTTTTTTTGGGCGAAAAATTAAGTTTCTCCAATCTTCCCAAATTCTGATAGAGGGCCATGAGACTTAGACCTGAGTGCAAAAATGGAGGCTCTAGCCCCTTCCAGAGCTGAGATATCGAAACTCAAAAATTCGGCCCAAAAAAAAACGACAGTGGTACCCCTTACGTTTTTTTTTTTGGGGCGAAAAATTAAGTTTCTCCAATCTTCCCAAATTCTGATAGAGGGCCATGAGACTTAGACCTGAGTGCAAAAATGGAGGCTCTAGCCCCTTCCAGAGCTGAGATATCGAAACTCAAAAATTCGGCCCGAAAAAAAAAAACGACAGTGGTACCCCTTACGGTTTTTTTTTGGGCGAAAAATTAAGTTTCTCCAATCTTCCTAAATTCTGGTAGAGGGCCATGAGACTTAGACCTGAGTGCAAAAAAGGAGGCTCTAGCCCCTTCCAGAGCTGAGATATCGAAACTCAAAAATTCGGCCCGAAAAAAAAACGACAGTGGTACCCCTTACGTTTTTTTTTTGGGCGAAAAATTAAGTTTCTCCAATCTTCCCAAATTCTGATAGAGGGCCATGAGACTTAGACCTGAGTGCAAAAATGGAGGCTCTAGCCCCTTCCAGAGCTGAGATATCGAAACTCAAAAATTCGGCCCAAAAAAAAACGACAGTGGTACCCCTTACGTTTTTTTTTTGGGGCGAAAAATTACGTTTCTCCAATCTTCCCAAATTCTGATAGAGGGCCATGAGACTTAGACCTGAGTGCAAAAATGGAGGCTCTAGCCCCTTCCAGAGCTGAGATATCGAAACTCAAAAATTCGGCCCGAAAAAAAAAACGACAGTGGTACCCCTTACGTTTTTTTTTTGGGCTAAAAATTAAGTTTCTCCAATCTTCCTAAATTCTGGTAGAGGGCCATGAGACTTAGACCTGAGTGCAAAAATGGAGGCTCTAGCCCCTTCCAGAGCTGAGATATCGAAACTCAAAAATTCGGCCCGAAAAAAAAACGACAGTGGTACCCCTTACGTTTTTTTTTTGGGCGAAAAATTAAGTTTCTCCAATCTTCCTAAATTCTGGTAGAGGGCCATGAGACTTAGACCTGAGTGCAAAAATGGAGGCTCTAGCCCCTTCCAGAGCTGAGATATCGAAACTCAAAAATTCGTCCCGAAAAAAAACCGACAGTGGTACCCCTTACGTTTTTTTTTGGGGGGCGAAAAATTAAGTTTCTCCAATCTTCCCAAAACTCTGGATTCTGATAGAGAGCCATGAGACTTAGACCTGAGTGAAAAAATGGAGGCTCTAGCCCCTTCCAGAGCTGAGATATCGAAACTCAAAAATTCGGCCCGAAAAAAAAAACGACAGTGGTACCCCTTACATTTTTTTTTTGGGCGAAAAATTAAGTTTCTCCAATCTTCCCAAATTCTGATAGAGGGCCATGAGACTTAGACCTGAGTGCAAAAATGGAGGCTCTAGCCCCTTCCAGAGCTGAGATATCGAAACTCAAAAATTCGGCCCGAAAAAAAAAACGACAGTGGTACCCCTTACGTTTTTTTTTTTGGGCGAAAAATTAAGTTTCTCCAATCTTCCCAAATTCTGATAGAGGGCCATGAGACTTAGACCTGAGTGCAAAAATGGAGGCTCTAGCCCCTTCCAGAGCTTAGATATCGAAACTCAAAAATTCGGCCCGAAAAAAAAAACGACAGTGGTACCCCTTACGTTTTTTTGGGGGGCGAAAAATTAAGTTTCTCCAATCTTCCCAAATTCTGATAGAGGGCCATGAGACTTAGACCTGAGTGCAAAAATGGAGGCTCTAGCCCCTTCCAGAGCTGAGATATCGAAACTCAAAAATTCGGCCCGAAAAAAAAACGACAGTGGTACCCCTTACGTTTTTTTTATTGGGCGAAAAATTAAGTTTCTCCAATCTTCCCAAATTCTGATAGAGGGCCATGAGACTTAGACCTGAGTGCAAAAATGGAGGCTCTAGCCCCTTCCAGAGCTGAGATATCGAAACTCAAAAATTCGGCCCGAAAAAAAAAACGACAGTGGTACCCCTTACGTTTTTTTTTGGGCAAAAAATTAAGTTTCTCCAATCTTCCCAAATTCTGATAGAGGGCCATGAGACTTAGACCTGAGTGCAAAAATGGAGGCTCTAGCCCCTTCCAGAGCTGAGATATCGAAACTCAAAAATTCGGCCCGAAAAAAAAACGACAGTGGTACCCCTTACGTTTTTTTTTTGGGCGAAAAATTAAGTTTCTCCAATCTTCCCAAATTCTGATAGAGGGCCATGAGACTTAGACCTGAGTGCAAAAATGGAGGCTCTAGCCCCTTCCAGAGCTTAGATATCGAAACTCAAAAATTCGGCCCGAAAAAAAAAACGACAGTGGTACCCCTTACGTTTTTTTGGGGGGCGAAAAATTAAGTTTCTCCAATCTTCCCAAATTCTGATAGAGGGCCATGAGACTTAGACCTGAGTGCAAAAATGGAGGCTCTAGCCCCTTCCAGAGCTGAGATATCGAAACTCAAAAATTCGGCCCGAAAAAAAAAACGACAGTGGTACCCCTTACGTTTTTTTTGGGGGGGGGGGGGCGAAAAATTAAGTTTCTCCAATCTTCCCAAATTCTGATAGAGGGCCATGAGACTTAGACCTGAGTGCAAAAATGGAGGCTCTAGCCCCCTCCAGAGCTGAGATATCGAAACTCAAAAATTCGGATAGAAAAAAAAACGACAGTGGTACCCCTTACGTTTTTTTTATTGGGCGAAAAATTAAGTTTCTCCAATCTTCCCAAATTCTGATAGAGGGCCATGAGACTTAGACCTGAGTGCAAAAATGGAGGCTCTAGCCCCTTCCAGAGCTGAGATATCGAAACTCAAAAATTCGGCCCGAAAAAAAAAACGACAGTGGTACCCCTTACGTTTTTTTTATTGGGCGAAAAATTAAGTTTCTCCAATCTTCCCAAATTCCGATAGAGGGCCATGAGACTTAGACCTGAGTGCAAAAATGGAGGCTCTAGCCCCTTCCAGAGCTGAGATATCGAAACTCAAAATGTCGGCCCAAAAAAAAACGACAGTGGTACCCCTTACGTTTTTTTTTTGGGGCGAAAAATTAAGTTTCTCCAATCTTCCCAAATTCTGATAGAGGGCCATGAGACTTAGACCTGAGTGCAAAAATGGAGGCTCTAGCCCCTTCCAGAGCTGAGATATCGAAACTCAAAAATTCGGCCCGAAAAAAAAAACGACAGTGGTACCCCTTACGTTTTTTTTTTTTGGGCGAAAAATTAAGTTTCTCCAATCTTTCTAAATTCTGGTAGAGGGCCATGAGACTTAGACCTGAGTGCAAAAATGGAGGCTCTAGCCCCTTCCAGAGCTGAGATATCGAAACTCAAAAATTCGGCCCGAAAAAAAAACGACAGTGGTACCCTTTACGTTTTTTTTTTGGGCGAAAAATTAAGTTTCTCCAATCTTCCCAAATTCTGATAGAGGGCCATGAGACTTAGACCTGAGTGCAAAAATGGAGGCTCTAGCCCCTTCCAGAGCTGAGATATCGAAACTCAAAAATTCGGCCCAAAAAAAAACGACAGTGGTACCCCTTACGTTTTTTTTTTTTGGGGCGAAAAATTAAGTTTCTCCAATCATCCCAAATTCTGATAGAGGGCCATGAGACTTAGACCTGAGTGCAAAAATGGAGGCTCTAGCCCCTTCCAGAGCTGAGATATCGAAACTCAAAAATTCGGCCCGAAAAAAAAAAACGACAGTGGTACCCCTTACGTTTTTTTTTTGGGCGAAAAATTAAGTTTCTCCAATCTTCCTAAATTCTGGTATAGGGCCATGAGACTTAGACCTGAGTGCAAAAATGGAGGCTCTAGCCCCTTCCAGAGCTGAGATATCGAAACTCAAAAATTCGGCCCGAAAAAAAAACGACAGTGGTACCCCTTACGTTTTTTTTTTGGGCGAAAAATTAAGTTTCTCCAATCTTCCCAAATTCTGATAGAGGGCCATGAGACTTAGACCTGAGTGCAAAAATGGAGGCTCTAGCCCCTTCCAGAGCTGAGATATCGAAACTCAAAAATTCGGCCCAAAAAAAAACGACAGTGGTACCCCTTACGTTTTTTTTTTTGGGGCGAAAAATTAAGTTTCTCCAATCTTCCCAAATTCTGATAGAGGGCCATGAGACTTAGACCTGAGTGCAAAAATGGAGGCTCTAGCCCCTTCCAGAGCTGAGATATCGAAACTCAAAAATTCGGCCCGAAAAAAAAAACGACAGTGGTACCCCTTACGTTTTTTTTTTGGGCGAAAAATTAAGTTTCTCCAATCTTCCTAAATTCTGGTAGAGGGCCATGAGACTTAGACCTGAGTGCAAAAAAGGAGGCTCTAGCCCCTTCCAGAGCTGAGATATCGAAACTCAAAAATTCGGCCCAAAAAAAAACGACAGTGGTACCCCTTACGTTTTTTTTTTGGGGCGAAAAATGAAGTTTCTCCAATCTTCCCAAATTCTGATAGAGGGCCATGAGACTTAGACCTGAGTGCAAAAATGGAGGCTCTAGCCCCTTCCAGAGCTGAGATATCGAAACTCAAAAATTCGGCCCGAAAAAAAAAACGACAGTGGTACCCCTTACGTTTTTTTTTTGGGCTAAAAATTAAGTTTCTCCAATCTTCCCAAATTCTGATAGAGGGCCATGAGACTTAGACCTGAGTGCAAAAATGGAGGCTCTAGCCCCTTCCAGAGCTGAGATATCGAAACTCAAAAATTCGGCCCGAAAAAAAAACGACAGTGGTACCCCTTACGTTTTTTTTTTGGGCGAAAAATTAAGTTTCTCCAATCTTCCCAAATTCTGATAGAGGGCCATGAGACTTAGACCTGAGTGCAAAAATGGAGGCTCTAGCCCCTTCCAGAGCTGAGATATCGAAACTCAAAAATTCGGCCCAAAAAAAAACGACAGTGGTACCCCTTACGTTTTTTTTTTGGGGCGAAAAATTAAGTTTCTCCAATCTTCCCAAATTCTGATAGAGGGCCATGAGACTTAGACCTGAGTGCAAAAATGGAGGCTCTAGCCCCTTCCAGAGCTGAGATATCGAAACTCAAAAATTCGGCCCGAAAAAAAAAACGACAGTGGTACCCCTTACGTTTTTTTTTGGGCGAAAAATTAAGTTTCTCCAATCTTCCTAAATTCTGGTAGAGGGCCATGAGACTTAGACCTGAGTGCAAAAATGGAGGCTCTAGCCCCTTCCAGAGCTGAGATATCGAAACTCAAAAATTCGGCCCGAAAAAAAAACGACAGTGGTACCCCTTACGTTTTTTTTGGGGGGGCGAAAAATTAAGTTTCTCCAATCTTCCCAAAACTCTGGATTCTGATAGAGAGCCATGAGACTTAGACCTGAGTGAAAAAATGGAGGCTCTAGCCCCTTCCAGAGCTGAGATATCGAAACTCAAAAATTCGCCTCGAAAAAAAAAACGACAGTGGTACCCCTTACATTTTTTTTTTGGGCGAAAAATTAAGTTTCTCCAATCTTCCCAAATTCTGATAGAGGGCCATGAGACTTAGACCTGAGTGCAAAAATGGAGGCTCTAGCCCCTTCCAGAGCTGAGATATCGAAACTCAAAAATACGGCCCGAAAAAAAAAACGACAGTGGTACCCCTTACGTTTTTTTTTGGGGCGAAAAATTAAGTTTCTCCAATCTTCCCAAATTCTGATAGAGGGCCATGAGACTTAGACCTGAGTGCAAAAATGGAGGCTCTAGCCCCTTCCAGAGCTTAGATATCGAAACTCAAAAATTCGGCCCGAAAAAAAAAACGACAGTGGTACCCCTTACGTTTTTTTGGGGGGCGAAAAATTAAGTTTCTCCAATCTTCCCAAATTCTGATAGAGGGCCATGAGACTTAGACCTGAGTGCAAAAATGGAGGCTCTAGCCCCTTCCAGAGCTGAGATATCGAAACTCAAAAATTCGGCCCGAAAAAAAAACGACAGTGGTACCCCTTACGTTTTTTTTATTGGGCGAAAAATTAAGTTTCTCCAATCTTCCCAAATTCTGATAGAGGGCCATGAGACTTAGACCTGAGTGCAAAAATCGAGGCTCTGGCCAATTCCAGAGCTGAGATATCGAAACTCAAAAATTCGGCCCGAAAAAAAAAAACGACAGTGGTACCCCTTACGGTTTTTTTTGGGCGAAAAATTAAGTTTCTCCAATCTTCCCAAATTCTGATAGAGGGCCATGAGACTTAGACCTGAGTGCAAAAATGGAGGCTCTAGCCCCTTCCAGAGCTGAGATATCGAAACTCAAAAATTCGGCCCGAAAAAAAAAAGGACAGTGGTACCCCTTACGTTTTTTTTTTGGGCGAAAAATTAAGTTTCTCCAATCTTCCCAAATTCTGATAGAGGGCCATGAGACTTAGACCTGAGTGCAAAAATGGAGGCTCTAGCCCCTTCCAGAGCTGAGATATCGAAACTCAAAAATTCGGCCCGAAAAAAAAACGACAGTGGTACCCCTTACGTTTTTTTTTTGGGCGAAAAATTAAGTTTCTCCAATCTTCCCAAATTCTGATAGAGGGCCATGAGACTTAGACCTGAGTGCAAAAATGGAGGCTCTAGCCCCTTCCAGAGCTTAGATATCGAAACTCAAAAATTCGGCCCGAAAAAAAAACGACAGTGGTACCCCTTACGTTTTTTTGGGGGGCGAAAAATTAAGTTTCTCCAATCTTCCCAAATTCTGATAGAGGGCCATGAGACTTAGACCTGAGTGCAAAAATGGAGGCTCTAGCCCCCTCCAGAGCTGAGATATCGAAACTCAAAAATTCGGATAGAAAAAAAAACGACAGTGGTACCCCTTACGTTTTTTTTATTGGGCGAAAAATTAAGTTTCTCCAATCTTCCCAAATTCTGATAGAGGGCCATGAGACTTAGACCTGAGTGCAAAAATGGAGGCTCTAGCCCCTTCCAGAGCTGAGATATCGAAACTCAAAAATTCGGCCCGAAAAAAAAAACGACAGTGGTACCCCTTACGTTTTTTTTATTGGGCGAAAAATTAAGTTTCTCCAATCTTCCCAAATTCCGATAGAGGGCCATGAGACTTAGACCTGAGTGCAAAAATGGAGGCTCTAGCCCCTTCCAGAGCTGAGATATCGAAACTCAAAAATTCGGCCCAAAAAAAAACGACAGTGGTACCCCTTACGTTTTTTTTTTGGGGCGAAAAATTAAGTTTCTCCAATCTTCCCAAATTCTGATAGAGGGCCATGAGACTTAGACCTGAGTGCAAAAATGGAGGCTCTAGCCCCTTCCAGAGCTGAGATATCGAAACTCAAAAATTCGGCCCGAAAAAAAAAACGACAGTGGTACCCCTTACGTTTTTTTTTTTTGGGCGAAAAATTAAGTTTCTCCAATCTTTCTAAATTCTGGTAGAGGGCCATGAGACTTAGACCTGAGTGCAAAAATGGAGGCTCTAGCCCCTTCCAGAGCTGAGATATCGAAACTCAAAAATTCGGCCCGAAAAAAAAACGACAGTGGTACCCTTTACGTTTTTTTTTTGGGCGAAAAATTAAGTTTCTCCAATCTTCCCAAATTCTGATAGAGGGCCATGAGACTTAGACCTGAGTGCAAAAATGGAGGCTCTAGCCCCTTCCAGAGCTGAGATATCGAAACTCAAAAATTCGGCCCAAAAAAAAACGACAGTGGTACCCCTTACGTTTTTTTTTTTTGGGGCGAAAAATTAAGTTTCTCCAATCATCCCAAATTCTGATAGAGGGCCATGAGACTTAGACCTGAGTGCAAAAATGGAGGCTCTAGCCCCTTCCAGAGCTGAGATATCGAAACTCAAAAATTCGGCCCGAAAAAAAAAACGACAGTGGTACCCCTTACGTTTTTTTTTTGGGCGAAAAATTAAGTTTCTCCAATCTTCCTAAATTCTGGTATAGGGCCATGAGACTTAGACCTGAGTGCAAAAATGGAGGCTCTAGCCCCTTCCAGAGCTGAGATATCGAAACTCAAAAATTCGGCCCGAAAAAAAAACGACAGTGGTACCCCTTACGTTTTTTTTTTGGGCGAAAAATTAAGTTTCTCCAATCTTCCCAAATTCTGATAGAGGGCCATGAGACTTAGACCTGAGTGCAAAAATGGAGGCTCTAGCCCCTTCCAGAGCTGAGATATCGAAACTCAAAAATTCGGCCCAAAAAAAAACGACAGTGGTACCCCTTACGTTTTTTTTTTTGGGGCGAAAAATTAAGTTTCTCCAATCTTCCCAAATTCTGATAGAGGGCCATGAGACTTAGACCTGAGTGCAAAAATGGAGGCTCTAGCCCCTTCCAGAGCTGAGATATCGAAACTCAAAAATTCGGCCCGAAAAAAAAAACGACAGTGGTACCCCTTACGTTTTTTTTTTGGGCGAAAAATTAAGTTTCTCCAATCTTCCTAAATTCTGGTAGAGGGCCATGAGACTTAGACCTGAGTGCAAAAAAGGAGGCTCTAGCCCCTTCCAGAGCTGAGATATCGAAACTCAAAAATTCGGCCCAAAAAAAAACGACAGTGGTACCCCTTACGTTTTTTTTTTGGGGCGAAAAATGAAGTTTCTCCAATCTTCCCAAATTCTGATAGAGGGCCATGAGACTTAGACCTGAGTGCAAAAATGGAGGCTCTAGCCCCTTCCAGAGCTGAGATATCGAAACTCAAAAATTCGGCCCGAAAAAAAAAACGACAGTGGTACCCCTTACGTTTTTTTTTTGGGCTAAAAATTAAGTTTCTCCAATCTTCCCAAATTCTGATAGAGGGCCATGAGACTTAGACCTGAGTGCAAAAATGGAGGCTCTAGCCCCTTCCAGAGCTGAGATATCGAAACTCAAAAATTCGGCCCGAAAAAAAAACGACAGTGGTACCCCTTACGTTTTTTTTTTGGGCGAAAAATTAAGTTTCTCCAATCTTCCCAAATTCTGATAGAGGGCCATGAGACTTAGACCTGAGTGCAAAAATGGAGGCTCTAGCCCCTTCCAGAGCTGAGATATCGAAACTCAAAAATTCGGCCCAAAAAAAAACGACAGTGGTACCCCTTACGTTTTTTTTTTGGGGCGAAAAATTAAGTTTCTCCAATCTTCCCAAATTCTGATAGAGGGCCATGAGACTTAGACCTGAGTGCAAAAATGGAGGCTCTAGCCCCTTCCAGAGCTGAGATATCGAAACTCAAAAATTCGGCCCGAAAAAAAAAACGACAGTGGTACCCCTTACGTTTTTTTTTGGGCGAAAAATTAAGTTTCTCCAATCTTCCTAAATTCTGGTAGAGGGCCATGAGACTTAGACCTGAGTGCAAAAATGGAGGCTCTAGCCCCTTCCAGAGCTGAGATATCGAAACTCAAAAATTCGGCCCGAAAAAAAAACGACAGTGGTACCCCTTACGTTTTTTTTGGGGGGGCGAAAAATTAAGTTTCTCCAATCTTCCCAAAACTCTGGATTCTGATAGAGAGCCATGAGACTTAGACCTGAGTGAAAAAATGGAGGCTCTAGCCCCTTCCAGAGCTGAGATATCGAAACTCAAAAATTCGCCTCGAAAAAAAAAACGACAGTGGTACCCCTTACATTTTTTTTTTGGGCGAAAAATTAAGTTTCTCCAATCTTCCCAAATTCTGATAGAGGGCCATGAGACTTAGACCTGAGTGCAAAAATGGATGCTCTAGCCCCTTCCAGAGCTGAGATATCGAAACTCAAAAATACGGCCCGAAAAAAAAAACGACAGTGGTACCCCTTACGTTTTTTTTTGGGGCGAAAAATTAAGTTTCTCCAATCTTCCCAAATTCTGATAGAGGGCCATGAGACTTAGACCTGAGTGCAAAAATGGAGGCTCTAGCCCCTTCCAGAGCTTAGATATCGAAACTCAAAAATTCGGCCCGAAAAAAAAAACGACAGTGGTACCCCTTACGTTTTTTTGGGGGGCGAAAAATTAAGTTTCTCCAATCTTCCCAAATTCTGATAGAGGGCCATGAGACTTAGACCTGAGTGCAAAAATGGAGGCTCTAGCCCCTTCCAGAGCTGAGATATCGAAACTCAAAAATTCGGCCCGAAAAAAAAACGACAGTGGTACCCCTTACGTTTTTTTTATTGGGCGAAAAATTAAGTTTCTCCAATCTTCCCAAATTCTGATAGAGGGCCATGAGACTTAGACCTGAGTGCAAAAATCGAGGCTCTGGCCAATTCCAGAGCTGAGATATCGAAACTCAAAAATTCGGCCCGAAAAAAAAAAACGACAGTGGTACCCCTTACGGTTTTTTTTGGGCGAAAAATTAAGTTTCTCCAATCTTCCCAAATTCTGATAGAGGGCCATGAGACTTAGACCTGAGTGCAAAAATGGAGGCTCTAGCCCCTTCCAGAGCTGAGATATCGAAACTCAAAAATTCGGCCCGAAAAAAAAAAACGACAGTGGTACCCCTTACGTTTTTTTTTTGGGCGAAAAATTAAGTTTCTCCAATCTTCCCAAATTCTGATAGAGGGCCATGAGACTTAGACCTGAGTGCAAAAATGGAGGCTCTAGCCCCTTCCAGAGCTGAGATAT
This sequence comes from Pimephales promelas, assembly GCF_988280905.1. NCBI lineage: Eukaryota > Metazoa > Chordata > Actinopteri > Cypriniformes > Leuciscidae > Pimephales > Pimephales promelas. The sequence continues at coordinate 35,919,705 of NC_142771.1, read as the reverse complement.
CGAAACTCAAAAATTCGGCCCGAAAAAAAAACGACAGTGGTACCCCTTACGTTTTTTTTTTGGGCGAAAAATTAAGTTTCTCCAATCTTCCCAAATTCTGATAGAGGGCCATGAGACTTAGACCTGAGTGCAAAAATGGAGGCTCTAGCCCCTTCCAGAGCTTAGATATCGAAACTCAAAAATTCGGCCCGAAAAAAAAACGACAGTGGTACCCCTTACGTTTTTTTGGGGGGCGAAAAATTAAGTTTCTCCAATCTTCCCAAATTCTGATAGAGGGCCATGAGACTTAGACCTGAGTGCAAAAATGGAGGCTCTAGCCCCTTCCAGAGCTGAGATATCGAAACTCAAAAATTCGGCCCGAAAAAAAAAACGACAGTGGTACCCCTTACGTTTTTTTGGGGGGGGGGGGGCGAAAAATTAAGTTTCTCCAATCTTCCCAAATTCTGATAGAGGGCCATGAGACTTAGACCTGAGTGCAAAAATGGAGGCTCTAGCCCCCTCCAGAGCTGAGATATCGAAACTCAAAAATTCGGATAGAAAAAAAGACGACAGTGGTACCCCTTACGTTTTTTTTATTGGGCGAAAAATTAAGTTTCTCCGATCTTCCCAAATTCTGATAGAGGGCCATGAGACTTAGACCTGAGTGCAAAAATGGAGGCTCTAGCCCCTTCCAGAGCTGAGATATCAAAACTCAAAAATTCGGCCCGAAAAAAAAAACGACAGTGGTACCCCTTACGTTTTTTTTATTGGGCGAAAAATTAAGTTTCTCCAATCTTCCCAAATTCCGATAGAGGGCCATGAGACTTAGACCTGAGTGCAAAAATGGAGGCTCTAGCCCCTTCCAGAGCTGAGATATCGAAACTCAAAAATTCGGCCCGAAAAAAAAAAACGACAGTGGTACCCCTTACGTTTTTTTTTGGGCGAAAAATTAAGTTTCTCCAATCTTCCCAAATTCTGGTAGAGGGCCATGAGACTTAGACCTGAGTGCAAAAATGGAGGCTCTAGCCCCTTCCAGAGCTGAGATATCGAAACTCAAAAATTCGGCCCGAAAAAAAAAACGACAGTGGTACCCCTTACGTTTATTTTTGGGCGAAAAATTAAGTTTCTCCAATCTTCCCAAATTCTGATAGAGGGCCATGAGACTTAGACCTGAGTGCAAAAATGGAGGCTCTAGCCCCTTCCAGAGCTGAGATATCGAAACTCAAAAATTCGCCCCAAAAAAAAACGACAGTGGTACCCCTTACGTTTTTTTTTTTGGGCGAAAAATTAAGTTTCTCCAATCTTCCTAAATTCTGGTAGAGGGCCATGAGACTTAGACCTGAGTGCAAAAATGGAGGCTCTAGCCCCTTCCAGAGCTGAGATATCGAAACTCAAAAATTCGGCCCGAAAAAAAAACGACAGTGGTACCCCTTACGTTTTTTTGGGGGGCGAAAAATTAAGTTTCTCCAATCTTCCCAAATTCTGATAGAGGGCCATGAGACTTAGACCTGAGTGCAAAAATGGAGGCTCTAGCCCCCTCCAGAGCTGAGATATCGAAACTCAAAAATTCGGATAGAAAAAAAAACGACAGTGGTACCCCTTACGTTTTTTTTATTGGGCGAAAAATTAAGTTTCTCCAATCTTCCCAAATTCTGATAGAGGGCCATGAGACTTAGACCTGAGTGCAAAAATGGAGGCTCTAGCCCCTTCCAGAGCTGAGATATCGAAACTCAAAAATTCGGCCCGAAAAAAAAAACGACAGTGGTACCCCTTACGTTTTTTTTATTGGGCGAAAAATTAAGTTTCTCCAATCTTCCCAAATTCCGATAGAGGGCCATGAGACTTAGACCTGAGTGCAAAAATGGAGGCTCTAGCCCCTTCCAGAGCTGAGATATCGAAACTCAAAAATTCGGCCCAAAAAAAAACGACAGTGGTACCCCTTACGTTTTTTTTTTGGGGCGAAAAATTAAGTTTCTCCAATCTTCCCAAATTCTGATAGAGGGCCATGAGACTTAGACCTGAGTGCAAAAATGGAGGCTCTAGCCCCTTCCAGAGCTGAGATATCGAAACTCAAAAATTCGGCCCGAAAAAAAAAACGACAGTGGTACCCCTTACGTTTTTTTTTTTTGGGCGAAAAATTAAGTTTCTCCAATCTTTCTAAATTCTGGTAGAGGGCCATGAGACTTAGACCTGAGTGCAAAAATGGAGGCTCTAGCCCCTTCCAGAGCTGAGATATCGAAACTCAAAAATTCGGCCCGAAAAAAAAACGACAGTGGTACCCTTTACGTTTTTTTTTTGGGCGAAAAATTAAGTTTCTCCAATCTTCCCAAATTCTGATAGAGGGCCATGAGACTTAGACCTGAGTGCAAAAATGGAGGCTCTAGCCCCTTCCAGAGCTGAGATATCGAAACTCAAAAATTCGGCCCAAAAAAAAAACGACAGTGGTACCCCTTACGTTTTTTTTTTTTGGGGCGAAAAATTAAGTTTCTCCAATCATCCCAAATTCTGATAGAGGGCCATGAGACTTAGACCTGAGTGCAAAAATGGAGGCTCTAGCCCCTTCCAGAGCTGAGATATCGAAACTCAAAAATTCGGCCCGAAAAAAAAAACGACAGTGGTACCCCTTACGTTTTTTTTTTGGGCGAAAAATTAAGTTTCTCCAATCTTCCTAAATTCTGGTATAGGGCCATGAGACTTAGACCTGAGTGCAAAAATGGAGGCTCTAGCCCCTTCCAGAGCTGAGATATCGAAACTCAAAAATTCGGCCCGAAAAAAAAACGACAGTGGTACCCCTTACGTTTTTTTTTTGGGCGAAAAATTAAGTTTCTCCAATCTTCCCAAATTCTGATAGAGGGCCATGAGACTTAGACCTGAGTGCAAAAATGGAGGCTCTAGCCCCTTCCAGAGCTGAGATATCGAAACTCAAAAATTCGGCCCAAAAAAAAACGACAGTGGTACCCCTTACGTTTTTTTTTTTGGGGCGAAAAATTAAGTTTCTCCAATCTTCCCAAATTCTGATAGAGGGCCATGAGACTTAGACCTGAGTGCAAAAATGGAGGCTCTAGCCCCTTCCAGAGCTGAGATATCGAAACTCAAAAATTCGGCCCGAAAAAAAAAACGACAGTGGTACCCCTTACGTTTTTTTTTTGGGCGAAAAATTAAGTTTCTCCAATCTTCCTAAATTCTGGTAGAGGGCCATGAGACTTAGACCTGAGTGCAAAAAAGGAGGCTCTAGCCCCTTCCAGAGCTGAGATATCGAAACTCAAAAATTCGGCCCAAAAAAAAACGACAGTGGTACCCCTTACGTTTTTTTTTTGGGGCGAAAAATGAAGTTTCTCCAATCTTCCCAAATTCTGATAGAGGGCCATGAGACTTAGACCTGAGTGCAAAAATGGAGGCTCTAGCCCCTTCCAGAGCTGAGATATCGAAACTCAAAAATTCGGCCCGAAAAAAAAAACGACAGTGGTACCCCTTACGTTTTTTTTTTGGGCTAAAAATTAAGTTTCTCCAATCTTCCCAAATTCTGATAGAGGGCCATGAGACTTAGACCTGAGTGCAAAAATGGAGGCTCTAGCCCCTTCCAGAGCTGAGATATCGAAACTCAAAAATTCGGCCCGAAAAAAAAACGACAGTGGTACCCCTTACGTTTTTTTTTTGGGCGAAAAATTAAGTTTCTCCAATCTTCCCAAATTCTGATAGAGGGCCATGAGACTTAGACCTGAGTGCAAAAATGGAGGCTCTAGCCCCTTCCAGAGCTGAGATATCGAAACTCAAAAATTCGGCCCAAAAAAAAACGACAGTGGTACCCCTTACGTTTTTTTTTTGGGGCGAAAAATTAAGTTTCTCCAATCTTCCCAAATTCTGATAGAGGGCCATGAGACTTAGACCTGAGTGCAAAAATGGAGGCTCTAGCCCCTTCCAGAGCTGAGATATCGAAACTCAAAAATTCGGCCCGAAAAAAAAAACGACAGTGGTACCCCTTACGTTTTTTTTTGGGCGAAAAATTAAGTTTCTCCAATCTTCCTAAATTCTGGTAGAGGGCCATGAGACTTAGACCTGAGTGCAAAAATGGAGGCTCTAGCCCCTTCCAGAGCTGAGATATCGAAACTCAAAAATTCGGCCCGAAAAAAAAACGACAGTGGTACCCCTTACGTTTTTTTTGGGGGGGCGAAAAATTAAGTTTCTCCAATCTTCCCAAAACTCTGGATTCTGATAGAGAGCCATGAGACTTAGACCTGAGTGAAAAAATGGAGGCTCTAGCCCCTTCCAGAGCTGAGATATCGAAACTCAAAAATTCGCCTCGAAAAAAAAAACGACAGTGGTACCCCTTACATTTTTTTTTTGGGCGAAAAATTAAGTTTCTCCAATCTTCCCAAATTCTGATAGAGGGCCATGAGACTTAGACCTGAGTGCAAAAATGGAGGCTCTAGCCCCTTCCAGAGCTGAGATATCGAAACTCAAAAATACGGCCCGAAAAAAAAAACGACAGTGGTACCCCTTACGTTTTTTTTTGGGGCGAAAAATTAAGTTTCTCCAATCTTCCCAAATTCTGATAGAGGGCCATGAGACTTAGACCTGAGTGCAAAAATGGAGGCTCTAGCCCCTTCCAGAGCTTAGATATCGAAACTCAAAAATTCGGCCCGAAAAAAAAAACGACAGTGGTACCCCTTACGTTTTTTTGGGGGGCGAAAAATTAAGTTTCTCCAATCTTCCCAAATTCTGATAGAGGGCCATGAGACTTAGACCTGAGTGCAAAAATGGAGGCTCTAGCCCCTTCCAGAGCTGAGATATCGAAACTCAAAAATTCGGCCCGAAAAAAAAACGACAGTGGTACCCCTTACGTTTTTTTTATTGGGCGAAAAATTAAGTTTCTCCAATCTTCCCAAATTCTGATAGAGGGCCATGAGACTTAGACCTGAGTGCAAAAATCGAGGCTCTGGCCAATTCCAGAGCTGAGATATCGAAACTCAAAAATTCGGCCCGAAAAAAAAAAACGACAGTGGTACCCCTTACGGTTTTTTTTGGGCGAAAAATTAAGTTTCTCCAATCTTCCCAAATTCTGATAGAGGGCCATGAGACTTAGACCTGAGTGCAAAAATGGAGGCTCTAGCCCCTTCCAGAGCTGAGATATCGAAACTCAAAAATTCGGCCCGAAAAAAAAAAACGACAGTGGTACCCCTTACGTTTTTTTTTTGGGCGAAAAATTAAGTTTCTCCAATCTTCCCAAATTCTGATAGAGGGCCATGAGACTTAGACCTGAGTGCAAAAATGGAGGCTCTAGCCCCTTCCAGAGCTGAGATATCGAAACTCAAAAATTCGGCCCGAAAAAAAAACGACAGTGGTACCCCTTACGTTTTTTTTTTGGGCGAAAAATTAAGTTTCTCCAATCTTCCCAAATTCTGATAGAGGGCCATGAGACTTAGACCTGAGTGCAAAAATGGAGGCTCTAGCCCCTTCCAGAGCTTAGATATCGAAACTCAAAAATTCGGCCCGAAAAAAAAACGACAGTGGTACCCCTTACGTTTTTTTGGGGGGCGAAAAATTAAGTTTCTCCAATCTTCCCAAATTCTGATAGAGGGCCATGAGACTTAGACCTGAGTGCAAAAATGGAGGCTCTAGCCCCTTCCAGAGCTGAGATATCGAAACTCAAAAATTCGGCCCGAAAAAAAAAACGACAGTGGTACCCCTTACGTTTTTTTGGGGGGGGGGGGGGCGAAAAATTAAGTTTCTCCAATCTTCCCAAATTCTGATAGAGGGCCATGAGACTTAGACCTGAGTGCAAAAATGGAGGCTCTAGCCCCCTCCAGAGCTGAGATATCGAAACTCAAAAATTCGGATAGAAAAAAAGACGACAGTGGTACCCCTTACGTTTTTTTTATTGGGCGAAAAATTAAGTTTCTCCGATCTTCCCAAATTCTGATAGAGGGCCATGAGACTTAGACCTGAGTGCAAAAATGGAGGCTCTAGCCCCTTCCAGAGCTGAGATATCAAAACTCAAAAATTCGGCCCGAAAAAAAAAACGACAGTGGTACCCCTTACGTTTTTTTTATTGGGCGAAAAATTAAGTTTCTCCAATCTTCCCAAATTCCGATAGAGGGCCATGAGACTTAGACCTGAGTGCAAAAATGGAGGCTCTAGCCCCTTCCAGAGCTGAGATATCGAAACTCAAAAATTCGGCCCGAAAAAAAAAAACGACAGTGGTACCCCTTACGTTTTTTTTTGGGCGAAAAATTAAGTTTCTCCAATCTTCCCAAATTCTGGTAGAGGGCCATGAGACTTAGACCTGAGTGCAAAAATGGAGGCTCTAGCCCCTTCCAGAGCTGAGATATCGAAACTCAAAAATTCGGCCCGAAAAAAAAACGACAGTGGTACCCCTTACGTTTATTTTTGGGCGAAAAATTAAGTTTCTCCAATCTTCCCAAATTCTGATAGAGGGCCATGAGACTTAGACCTGAGTGCAAAAATGGAGGCTCTAGCCCCTTCCAGAGCTGAGATATCGAAACTCAAAAATTCGCCCCAAAAAAAAACGACAGTGGTACCCCTTACGTTTTTTTTTTTGGGCGAAAAATTAAGTTTCTCCAATCTTCCTAAATTCTGGTAGAGGGCCATGAGACTTAGACCTGAGTGCAAAAATGGAGGCTCTAGCCCCTTCCAGAGCTGAGATATCGAAACTCAAAAATTCGGCCCGAAAAAAAAACGACAGTGGTACCCCTTACGTTTTTTTTTTTGGGGCGAAAAATTAAGTTTCTCCAATCTTCCCAAAACTCTGGATTCTGATAGAGAGCCATGAGACTTAGACCTGAGTGCAAAAATGGAGGCTCTAGCCCCTTCCAGAGCTGAGATATCGAAACTCAAAAATTCGACCCCCCCCAAAAAAAAACGACAGTGTTACCCCTTTCGTTTTTTTTTTTTCGGGCGAAAAATTAAGTTTCTCCAATCTTCTCAAAACTCTGGATTCTGATAGAGGGCCATGAGACTTAAACCTGAGTGCAAAAATGGAGGCTCTAGACCCTTCCAGAGCTGAGATATTGAAGCTCAAAAATTCGACCCGGAAAAAAAAAACGACTGTGGTACCCCTTTCGGGGGTTTTTTTCCGGCGAAAAACTAAGTTTCTTCAATCTTCTCAAAACTCTGGATTCTGATATAGGGCCATGAGACTTAAACCTGAGTGCAAAAATTGAGGCTCTAGACCCTTCCAGAGCTAAGATATCGAAACTCAAAAATTCGACCCCCCCAAAAAAAACGACAGTGTTACCCCTTTCGTTTTTTTTTTTTCGGGCGAAAAATTAAGTTTCTCCAATCTTCTCAAAACTATGGATTCTGATAGAGGGCCATGAGACTTAAACCTGAGTGCAAAAATGGAGGCTCTAGACCCTTCCAGAGCTGAGATATTGAAGCTCAAAAATTCGACCCGGAAAAAAAAAACGACTGTGGTACCCCTTTCGGGGGTTTTTTTCCGGCGAAAAACTAAGTTTCTTCAATCTTCTCAAAACTCTGGATTCTGATATAGGGCCATGAGACTTAAACCTGAGTGCAAAAATTGAGGCTCTAGACCCTTCCAGAGCTAAGATATCGAAACTCAAAAATTCGACCCCCCCAAAAAAAACGACAGTGTTACCCCTTTCGTTTTTTTTTTTTGGGCGAAAAATTACGTTTCTCTAATCTTCTCAAAACTCTGGATTCTGATAGAGGGCCATGAGACTTAAACCTGAGAGCAAAAATGGAGGCTCTAGACCCTTCCAGAGCTGAGATATCGAAACTCAAAAATTCGACCCGAAAAAAAAAAAACGACAGTGGTACCCCTTTAGTTTTTTTTTTTTCGGGTGAAAAATTAAGTTTCTCCAATCTTCTCAAAACTCTGGATTCTGATAGAGGGCCATGAGACTTAAACCTGAGAGCAAAAATGGAGGCTCTAGACCCTTCCAGAGCTGAGATATCGAAACTCAAAAATTCGACCCGAAATAAAAAAACGACAGTGGTACCCCTTTCGTTTTTTTTTTCGGGCGAAAAATTAAGTTTCTTCAATCTTCTCAAAACTCTGGGTTCTGATAGAGGGCCATGAGACTTAAACCTGGGAGCAAAAATGGAGGCTCTAGACCCTTCCAGAGCTGAGATATCGAAACTCAAAAATTCGACCCCCCCAAAAAAAACGACAGTGTTACCCCTTTCGTTTTTTTTTTTCGGGCGAAAAATTAAGTTTCTCCAATCTTCTCAAAACTCTGGATTCTGATAGAGGGCCATGAGACTTAAACCTGAGTGCAAAAATGGAGGCTCTAGACCCTTCCAGAGCTGAGATATTGAAGCTCAAAAATTCGACCCGGAAAAAAAAAACGACTGTGGTACCCCTTTCGGGGGTTTTTTTCCGGCGAAAAACTAAGTTTCTTCAATCTTCTCAAAACTCTGGATTCTGATATAGGGCCATGAGACTTAAACCTGAGTGCAAAAATTGAGGCTCTAGACCCTTCCAGAGCTAAGATATCGAAACTCAAAAATTCGACCCGAAAAAAAAAAAACGACAGTGGTACCCCTTTAGTTTTTTTTTTTCGGGCGAAAAATTAAGTTTCTCCAATCTTCTCAAAACTCTGGATTCTGATAGAGGGCCATGAGACTTAAACCTGAGTGCAAAAATGGAGGCTCTAGACCCTTCCAGAGCTGAGATATCGAAACTCAAAAATTCGACCTGGAAAAAAAAAAACGACAGTGGTTCCCCCTTCATTTTTTTTTTTCGGGCGAAAAAAATTAAGTTTCTTTAATCTTCGCAAAACTCTGGATTCTGATAGAGGGCCATGAGACTTAAACCTGAGAGCAAAAATGGAGGCTCTAGACCCTTCCAGAGCTGAGATATCGAAACTCAAAAATTCGACCCGGAAAAAAAAACGACAGTGGTACCCCTTTCCTTTTTTTTTTTTTTCCGGCGAAAAATTACGTTTCTCCAATCTTCTCAAAACTCTGGATTCTGATAGAGGGCTATGAGACTTAAACCTGAGTGCAAAAATGGAGGCTCTAGACCCTTCCAGAGCTGAGATATCGAAACTCAAAAATTCGACCCGGAAAAAAAAAACGACAGTGGTACCCCTTTCGTTTTTTTTGGGTTTTTTTTCGGGCGAAAAATTAAGTTTCTCCAATCTTCTCAAAACTCTGGATTCTGATAGAGGGCCATGAGACTTAAACCTGAGTGCAAAAATGGAGGCTCTAGACCCTTCCAGAGCTGAGATATCGAAACTCAAAAATTCGACCCGGAAAAAAAAATGACAGTGGTACCCCTTTCGTTTTTTTTTTTCGGGCGAAAAATTAATATTCTCCAATCTTCTCAAAACTCTGGATTCTGATAGAGGGCCATGAGACTTAAACCTGAGAGCAAAAATGGAGGCTCTAGACCCTTCCAGAGCTGAGATATCGAAACTCAAAAATTCGACCCGAAATAAAAAAACGACAGTGGTACCCCTTTCGTTTTTTTTTTTCGGGCGAAAAATTACGTTTCTCCAATCTTCTCAAAACTTTGGATTCTGATAGAGGGCCATGAGACTTAACCTGAGTGCAAAAATGGAGGCTCTAGCCCCTTCCAGAGCTGAGATATCAAAACTCAAATATTCGACCCGGAAAAAAAAAAACGACAGTGGTACCCCTTTCGTTTTTTTTTTTTCGGGCGAAAAATTAAGTTTCTCCAATCTTCTCAAAACTTTGGATTCTGATAGAGGGCCATGAGACTTAACCTGAGTGCAAAAATGGAGGCTCTAGACCCTTCCAGAGCTGAGATATCGAAACTCAAAAATTCGACCCGGAAAAAAAAAACGACAGTGGTACCCCTTTCGGGTTTTTTTTTCTGATAGAGGGCCATGAGTGCAAAAATGGAGGCTCTAGACCTTCAAACTTCAACACCACAAAACGCACTGACAAACTAAAAGATATGATATATTATGACCCACTGTAAAACAAACAAACAAAAAAAACAACAACATAGAAATTATAAACTTCAGTATTTATTTTTGTGTAACGTGGACTTCAATGATTAATTTGTGTGACTTTACCAAAGCATTTGATTTGTAGCCTATATATTCCTTCAGTTGCGAGCCCACTTTACCCTGACGTTTCAGGATTATCCCCGGCAGGTGCGCACGGACTGGGTTCGGTAGCCTAATGAAAGGCTTTCAATGACCAGAAATAATAATAACGACATCCTTCTTCTAAATAACAATAAGCATCATTAATTCAAATCATAATAATAAGAAGAATACTATTACAAATTGTCATGCAATTATTAATGTGAATGAATGGTACTTCACATCACATCATCATCATCACTATTATACATGTGACGTGATTCGAAATTGAATGCTAATTTCAAAAGACGTGCTGTAAAATAATGCAATGTGATAGGTCATTTCGGCTCCACGTCGGAGAAGTTTCTCTTCTTTGCCGTCTTCCGTGTGTCCATGGCGTAAAATAAGGGCGTGGGGGGAGCGGAGACTTGAATATTTAGGGGCGTGTTATTCTAATGACGATCGTTTTCGGCCGCGGGATTTATCAAGGGCAGGCATTGCGTACACCTGGATTTCAAAGGTACGCACAGCTTCATAAATCAGGCGGTGAGAGGAGTGTAAGCATAATCTTACACCAAAATATACACCCGTTTCTACGCAAGATTGATAAATGAGGGCCACTGTGTTTTGCACTTCAGAATCACGATAGAAGTAGTTGGTCATCCGGGTACTTTTTACTTACTCTTTTATTATGAATACAATGAATTTGGACACTCCTCGGCTCACATATTGTTTTTTGCATGCTATATAGAATGGAAGTGGGCATTTTCATAAGCAGTATGAATCTTCGAACAAACCATTTAAAGGCTATTTTAAAAATAAGGTGATGTATATTATGAAAAAATGAAATTGTTTTTGACCTTTGATGCATGTAAACCTATTCTAGGAAACTTTCCAAACAAACCTTAAAATCACATAATTGGGGCACTTTAATTTCTATGTTTGCAAATATTAAAATAAATATTAATAGATGCTTCAGAAGTATTTTTCATTGTTAATTCAAGTTAACTAATCTAATTAAGTAAAGTTAACAAACCTTATAGTAAAGTTTTACAAGATATTTTTCTTGTTTTTGATTTTTTTTTAAATTTCTGCTCATGTGGCAACAATATAGTATACTACTGTATAAATATCTATTTATTTATTTTTAATATTGTATTTATTATTTCTTCTATTAATAAAAACAGTTTATCATTGAACATAATATTTGAACAATATTGGGAGGGGGGGGGGGGGTGCAGTACACTAGTATTCATAATAAGTTAATGTATGTTAAGTACCTGCTGATGTGAACGCTGAAATCTCCTCTAATAGTTCCAGGTGAAGCGTCAGCAGGGTTAGTGTCTCCCACCAGCATACGCGATGACCTCACCACATTATGCCCCTCCCACACCTGGAAACAAGCCAATGATAACTCCTCAACTACCATGTGTAAAACTTACTTTTGGATGTTCATTAATCACATTGGAAATCAAAGTATGTTCTGGTTGGACATATTTTGTCAAATGCATTAGGGTTTTGCACTCTTATTTAGAAATAGTAATACAGCTGTATGATATTCATAACTGGTCGTTACCATGGCGACTACAGGGCCAGTGGTCATGTAGTACAGGAGGCTGGAGTAGAAGGGTTTCTTCTGCAGCGACACGTAATGCTGAGCTAAAAGCTTGTCAGAAGCCTGAAAAATACAGACACATGATGAACAAACACGTCACACACACACACACACTCATGAATGTCTTGTGTGTGTATCCCACACCTGCAGCATCTTCAGACCCACCAATCGGAATCCTCGCTGCTCAAAGCGCTTGATGACGTCACCGATGAGACGCCTCTGAACGCCATCAGGTTTCACAGCGACAAAAGTCCGTTCTTTAATGCCCGACAAATCTACAGCAGTTCAGAAATATATCGATAACTATCCTATTTCATGGTCACTAGTACTACACACATTTTGTTTTCTTCAGTGTAATGATAAATTTGTTAAAAAGCAAACAGCGCCATCTATTGCCCAAGTGTGAGACACACAAAAGAAGGCAGTTTCCAGGGGGAGGATAACATTAAAGTTTACATAAATTTAAAAAAAAATGTGCAGTGATAAATCCAGTATAATAAAAATGGAAAACATTTTGTATAAAATAAAATATATTTTGATTTCATTGTGACTTTAAAATTATGCACTTCTTTTGAGATTTTAGGTCAAGCAAATTTTTAATTTGGACGACATTTATGATATCTGGATGTCTTTTTGTTAAATTTAAAATACCAAAGCATTTATTATTTTAAACAAACTTCTTTTTGTAAAAAAAAAAAAATATATATATATTTAGCTTTAAGTGTCGACTTGTGTCAAGTGTGTTATTTTTATTCACAACACTTGCTTTGATATTTTGTTTACTAATATAATGACAATCTGCCATTTTATAAATCAGAATGCCAATGTATTTTACACTGTTTGTGGCTGTTGTAATAATTACACATTTTGGATTAATGATAAATGTTTAGAGTATTTTAGCACTTAAATTTTAATTATGTATCACTTGTTTGTCTTATAAATTTGAAAACATGTTCTTCTGAAAGCAAGTGTTGTTCAAGTAAATTAGATTTGCAGGGATCCTACCAAAGAAAATGAAGAAACTTTATAAACAAAGCTTCCTGCCATTATATTAAGTCATTGTCTCTCACATTTTGGTCATTTAGCAGCATTTTGAATATTCATTGCAGGACCAGAGTGATATTTCATCTGATATCATCAGACAAATGGTGTGTTTTGCCAGACCATCTCTTACAGGAAAACCAAAGTTCCTGCAAACGTGACACACACGCGATCACTTATACAGTCATTCCTTGAAGCTTGATCAAATTAAGGTGGTTCCACCCACACACACACACACACAAATGTGGTCAGTTTGAGCCCAAATGTTGCCAAGACGCATTCAATACAACACTCTGGTTGGCCTCCAGATGGACCAATCACACGCACTGTGAAGAGGGAGTTTGAGGTCACCAGTTAGTCGGGTTTAATCGGCCTTTTTAAGATTTAGATGTATTTACAGTAGTCAACATTTGAACTGGATAAAAAAAAAGTCAATCAAAGTTGTCCTAAGACAAGAACGGGTATTGTTAAAAATGCATGTATCTTTGATGAAAGGTTTTGATCCACTTCAAACGTTGACCACTGTATATCTATTTAATAAGTGTAGTGCTTCAACAAACTTATTTCAGTTTATTACCAAGGCAACATTTCTTGTTTTCATTTAGTATATAAAATTTTCAGCTTTATTTAATTTAACTGAAATATATTTAACACATGTGCAAACCTATGGAATTACCATGATATTAATGCAATAATAGCCTATAATGTGCTTTTTGGTGGATTACAGTTGAAGGAGTTTCAAGTTTGAGATGTGAGTATTGTATGCTCATGTGTAGTTTGTGCATGATTTCAGTTTCAGTGTGTGATACAGAAAGCCATTTCAATGTTGACCTGTGCAACTAAATCTATTAAGTGTGAGACAACGACTTGCACGAGCTCCATGGTCGGCACTCACTCACGTGAGGACGCAATAACACAATTAACCAATCACTGATCGCCTGAAGACAGAGCAAGTAGTGAAACAGAGCACATACAGTTTAATTCTATATAGATACAACTTTGATTTAAAAAATTCTATATATTTTGTAATTGTTGTAACAATATAAAGTACTGATAACAGATGGTTATACCGTGCTACATTCTTTTAGGCCTAGGCTACAACATGAACTTTTACCATATTCATTTTTATCATGGTAAATTACATCGAAGTATTTCAGTGGCTACCGTGAAAAGTTTCTAAAAACTGCCTTACAACAATTACCATGGAATAGCAATGTTGTCAATCTAATACAACGGTAACTTAGCTGTACTACCCTGAGGTAACGTTACGTGTACAAAACTCATCAAAGTTGTTTAGTATATATACGATCAAAATGGTATTGCCGTTATACTATTAATGTTCCCTGTCCTAAAACTTTTCCATAAAGCGCACTTTTTGCACTAAACCTGTTTGTTCTCCACACAGATAGAGATGTAAACAGACCTGTGTCACTGCTGAGGCTGCGCGCGTGCCCGTGTCCCAAAGCGCGCGTGGAGCTCCGTGTGGCCGCTCGCGCTCCGAGGACGCCGAGGGCAAATCTCACAAACATCATCTTCATTTACAGGTCAAGCCCTTCTCAAAACTGCCCCGACGCTTTTTCAACTCCAAAACTTATGAGCGGTCCGATACTTTTAACCCCCGGACCGTTATACATACGCACGCGCGCGGTCATTCACCCGACAGGTCAAAGTCATGCGAGCACGAGCAGTCACATATTAGCCCATATGTTCAGATGATGTGCGTGTCATGGGGAGACCCGCAAATTACAGTGTAATACCGGTCATCACGTGCACAAACACGATCTCTTAATTAACACAATTGCCTGTTTAGAGGCTCATGAAAGATAGACGCACAAAAATGCATTTAGCCATATGAAAAAGACAGCTAAATAATAATAATAAAAAAAACGTAACTGAATTTATTTGTACTTTAAATTATTTTGATTCTAATAAAGAGAATATTTTTGTCAGATTTTATTTTATTTTAAAGGGACATTTTGTTTTGTATTCTTTCCCAAAGGTGAAGTGAGGTCAAAAGACAGACAGACAGACACTAATCGATTGCTGGCAGGGAGACAAAACAGTAAATGTAAGCCTTTGGAGAACAAACACAAATAGGACAGGGGCCTACTTTTGATCATTTCAAACAGAAGATTCAATCCCATTAACTGACAACTGTTTAGAAGATGTCTCTAAGATGTAATGATTTAGAATGCATGTTAAACTGACATCTTATAAACGTCTATTTGACATCTGACAGGAAACGTCCTAGACGTCTTGCAGATGAGCAAACACTCTTAAAAATACCTCTTCCAGATGTAAATAGCACATCATATAGCCTTGTGCTATCATTGACCACTAGAGGTCACGGTTTAACTTTACCATTATCAATCCACTTCATTTAATCTCATTCGTTCTAAGTGACATTCAAGGTGCATGTTATTTATTATTGTATGGCTTATTTTACATGTGTTATTTTAAACAAGGTCAAGATTTATAGCACTATAAATTCCAGACACACACTCAAAAAAAAAAAAAAAAAAAGAAAGAAAGAAAAAAAAAAGAAGAAGAAAGAGGCCTTCCTCCAGGCTGGAAGAACTGGGCTCAACTTGCCTCACCTGAAGGTGATGTAAACAGGGAAATCACACTGTAATGAGAAGTTTAATAGGATTCCTACAGTAACACTTTGACACTTTTACTACAAGAACTTTTATAGTTAAATGCAGGGAATTGTTGTTGTAGTTGTTGTTGTTAAGTCTCTACACATCCTGATAGCAATCACTAAGTTAAGTGCATGGTCTAGCTGTTCATATCATCTGTGGAAGTCCAATATGACGTCCTACCTTTCTGTCAACATATGTTCATCCATACCTCGGCGCACCTGTTGCACAGCCACAGACATCACTCATCGGTGGGTTTCATGAAGAGTTAGACAGACGTCAGTCACAAGCATGACCGGAATGATGGGAGGGACTGTGTCTGTTCAGGTGTTACAAGAGAAATAACCAGGAAGGATCTCCTCACAATCGTACTAAACTTTAATGTGGACACAATTTATTAAGACACAGAAACTCTTGAGAACACAGTGATTGTTGATTTTACCGGACACACATTTAGGCTACCTGAACTCTGGAATGAGTGTGACTTGAGCACGATGTTTAAATTCAACACATATTATACTTAATCTTGTTAATAAATGAAAGATTTTTGTATCAAAAATGTATATATGTATATATATATGTGCATTTTTGAAAATGAAATCCTAATTCAATGACCTTCAACATGTGTTTATATCTAGGCCTATTTATTTGTACTAGCCTACATACACATGAGTATTTTTGTCTTGACCAGTTTAACCGGTTTTCTTTGAACAGAAAGTGATTGTAAATGTGTATCTCTCTTTTGGACAGAAGGTTAAGTGCAAGTGTTATTCTGCGGCATAAAGCATGTATGCTGACAAACTTTTCTGAAATGTTTTCTCTTTTTTCATATTTTCTTTTGGCATCCGTGTCTCAGAGATGAAGTTCATTTGTTTGACTCTTCTGCTTTTTAGTGGAATAACAGATTCAAGATCAGGTAATTCAATTATCATTGTGAATAATATTTATACTTTTACACAATACTGTTAATCTGGAACAACACTTGGGTAAAAACCTTGAGGATGTGTAGTTCAGATCTGCTCTTTCTCTTGTAACAGAGCAGTTTGTAGTAGTGGGACCTGCAGATCCTGTATTAGCTGTCGCTGGTGAAGATGTGATTCTGCCCTGTTCAGTCAAACCCAGCGTCAGTGTTGTGGACATGAGAGTGGAGTGGTTTAGATCTGATCTGAAAGACTCACAGCTAGTGCATCTCTATGATGAGCATGAAGACAGAAACGCAGATCAGATTCAGTCCTACAGAGGGAGAACAAAACTGATCCTTCAAGAACTACAGAGAGGAGACGCATCACTCAAACTCTCAACAGTCCGAGTCTCTGATGAAGGACGTTATAAGTGTTTTATTCAGTCCAAATCCTGCTTTGACGAGGCCACCTTTGATGTCAGAGTTGAAGGTGAGGAAAGAACTAGCATGCTCTTTTCACAGAACAAACTAACTTAAAAAAGCCAGAATAACAACATGATGTTCTTGTTGATCTGCAGCTGTAGGACGTCCTCCAGTGATCACTGTAGATGGGTTTGATCGTTCAGGAGGGTTTCATCTACAGTGTGAATCTGAAGGTTGGCATCCTGAACCCGATCTTGAGTGGCTGGACAGTGAAGGAGTCAGTTTGAGTTCAGAAACTACAGAGACACGCAGAAAAACAGATGGATTCAGTGTCAAACACACCATCACTGTATATCACAGTAACGACAAGATTCACTGCAGAGTCAAACTGAGACATCACATGCTGGAGACAATGATCAACACCACAAGTAAGTACTGACACTTCTGTTACTGGTTAAAAATTAAGAATGATTATCAGCTTATTATATAAAGCTAAAAGCAATAGCAGGATTAGGTTTATAATAGTGTTTTACATTTTACGAGTTAAGAGATTTACGAGTATAAAATTTCATGTGCCATTTCAAACTGAGTCTGTAAAACACATGTAAAAATGTTTGATTTGTTTTGCAGATAATATGTTTATTTCTTGGAGGACGTCAGTCATCCTGATGTCAGTTTTTGTTGTGCTCGTTGTGATTGCTGGAATACTGATAGCAGTGTTTGCTCATAAAAACAGAGGTAAAGTTCTTTTTTTCTCTTTGTAAATGTTTATGTAAATAAATAAGGCATCCTGGGATATATATATATATATATATATATATATATATATACTTTTTTTGTGTGTTCGAATGAAATGCTAGAACCACTCCCTCTGGTCGCACAGTCCCTACAGTCATAGCCCAAGCTATGAGCCTCACAAGAAAACCTCCATAAACATGGTTAAATGGAAGGCCTACTTGGGACTAGGACCACAACTTCAATTAGAAAGGGTTCCTTCTAGGGAATGTGGCTAGGGTCATACTATCCCCTAAGGAACCCCAGCCAATCACTATTCAGGGGAACGTACTCACCCCAAAATGCCATCAGGATGGCCTGACCTGGTATCAGTTACATAGACACTTAGCCTGGCCACATCCTGTCTGTCCGAAGACAGAGTCTCTGGACACTTGCCTTTAGGTAAGGCACCCAACCCGAGGGACTGCGAAGCTGCATGTGAACCTCTCGTGAACCTCATCTCAGACACGGGATAGTATGACTCAGCAAGTGTTTTCCAACCCTTGCCAGCGAGAGGAGTTTCTCAACTCGATCCATTGATCTACCCATTGTTTGTGTTTCAAAGCACTGAAAATGCCTGTAAAGGCCTAAGGGCTGATCTAACTGGGAGGCCTCACAAAAGGCCTACAAACGTCTGATCTGTCCACATTCTCATAGTGACCCTCTGTGAGGGGAGCACATGGTCCGACTAGTAGTCAAACCAGGCTGTAGGCAGAAAAGAGGTTCCGGAAGGGAACCAGTACAGAGAATAAACACTTTAGTCAAGCCAGGGCCTACGACTTGATGACCGCAGTCTGTGGGCACTCCCCTTCAGGGAGGCCTGGTGAGGCCTACTACATGACACTTTCCATTCAGGGAGGCCTAGTGGGGCTTACTACCTGACAGCCACAATATATGGGAGCTCACATTCAGGTAGGCCTGGTGAGGCCTATTACCTGGGAGTCACAGCATGTGGGAACTCCCCTTCAGAGAGACCCGGTCAGGCCAACTACCCGATTGTAAGTCAGGCTTGTTGTCCAGTTGCCTGTCCTTCGGCTTGCCTCAAGGAAGGCCTGGTAAGTTAATAATAAGTTAATACCATTTATGAGTCTTCCCCTACCATCCTAGGAAAAAAAATATCGCTCCCCAGATGTAGATCTACATTTTGCTTCGTTTTGCTCTGACATTTAACGGCGTGCACATACACGCGGAATCACTCGGACATTTAACAGTGTAGACATACACGTATACATGCGGATAGCTCAAAATGCGTATAGATAACACACCACTTGACTTGAAAGTGGCGTGTATGTTTACGCAAAAGACGCCATGATGCCATGTTGCATGGGCGATGACGAAGGGACTCGATGGGTTGATCCAGGTGAAGTTGATGGCAGGTGAAAACAGGTCTGAGAAGTGCCGGGTGAACAGATAATCCAGATGGGAACGATAAACCAAGAGACAAATTCAGTACAACACAACATGAAGACCAAGAACTCCACAACAATCTGACAAAGACAGGATGAAAATTGTGAATATGAATAGGCATCACTGATCAGCTGCAGGTGACGCTGATCCGCGGTGGTGTTGAGACCACGCCCACACGCACAATAACAAACACATGAGACAAGAAGGAGCAGTGAATTCAAGAAACTTGTCAGTACCTCTCCTCCTAGGACACCCTTACCTGTCGATTGTAATCATCGATATGATCCAGGATGTCCCTAGCAGGTACAGTACCTCCCAGTCCACGAGATACTGAAATCCAAGTCCCCTCTGTCTCGAATCCAGTATACGATTTACCGAATATGTAGGTTCCCCAGCTACGAGTCACAGCTTTCCTCCTACGCATTTCAGCACGTACCTTCTCACGCATTTCCACCACTGTCTATGATTTCCACACGTACCATCTCCTCCGACGTCTTCTGTCATTTCTGCCTTTCAGTTTTAGTAATTTCACTAAAGTGAACTGTTTTTCCACATCAATAAGCTCCAACTCCAACATGATCAGCTCTCTTTCAGTCGATATTGCTTGTACTAACCTAGCCGTGAGGAATCTAAACACAGTGGAACATTAAAACCCTCCGCCGCCAACTAGCGTTTCGGAGCAGTACTGCAGAGCAACCAAGACCTGAACGCAGAAGTATAAATGCTCACAACGGCGTCGCCTACGTGCGTAGCCAACGCCGTGCACTACGGCGTACCCTCGACGCAGAAGTATAAATTGGCCTTTAGCCTTGGTGCGCGCCCCCACCTGGAGTAGAGTCTCACAATCTCTAGTCCACATGCGGTGGCACCTCTGGAAGAAGGCGTGAGCGGAGGGGACCACGACTTTTGATTCCAGGCTGGGAAAAATTGGTGGCTGGTACTCTAAGCTACACTCAAACCACAGGCAATATTCATAATTACACAGAAACTGTCAGTGACTATATCTGCTGGTGCACCTCCATATGTGTTCCAGAACGTCCTGTCCATGTTTTTCCAAATCCAGACTCCTGACGGAGTCTCACCCAGAGTCCTGAGGCCTGTGCTAAACATCTAGCAGGTCTGTACACCGACATTTTCAACCAGTCCCTGTCACAAGCGGTAATTCCACGTCTGTTCAAGTCCTGCACTGTGATACCAGTTCCTAAGAAACCTGACACTTCAACCCTGAATGACTTCAGGCCTGTGGCCCTAACACCAGTTGCCATTAAGTGCCTAGAAAAGTTGGTCCTGACACATAAATTCTCACTTCCCAGACACTGCAGATCCAGTACAGTTTGCCTACCACCCTAACAGATCAGTGGACGATGCAGTAGACTTTGTTTACAAAACATATGTTAGGAAGCTATTTCTAGACTATAGCTTCCCCTTTAATACCATCCGTCCTGCAAAACTTATTGTAAAGTTAACATACCTCGGACTGCCTACAATTGGATTTTGGACTTTCTTCTAAACAAAACCGCTGGTGGTAAAGATGGGAGGGGTAATATCAGAAAATCTTACAGTTAGCACAGGCACGCCCCAAGGCTGTTGCCTCAGCCCAAAGCTCCATTTACTGTACACAACCTACTACACACACACGACTGCATCTCCACTCAGGACAGCTCACTCGTCATCAAATATGCAGATGACGCGACCATCTTGGGCCTTATTAAAGGTACAGGGAGCTTGTCAATGACATCATTGTCTATGGAGAGTTATGACCTGTTCCTCAATGTAGACAAGACCAGAGAGCTTGTCATAGACTTTAGGATGAAAAGCCCTCCTCTGCAACCTCTCACCATCAAGGGCACTGTGGTGCAGAGGGCCGACAGCCACAAATTATTTACCCTGCATTTGACATCTAACTTCGACATTTGACATCTAGCTGGACTACAAACACTGTTACCACTGTGATGAAAGCTCAAAAACGCCTTTATATTACCAGGCTTTTAAAGAAGGCTGGGCTTAGGATGTGCCCTCTTACTCATGCCTATAGAGGACTTGGCATATGGCTTCATCCTGTGGTTTGGAAATGCAACACAGGCAGAGAAGAAGTCTCTCCAAAGAGTTATAAAGACTGCAGATAGAAACATTGGGACTAACCTCCCACCTATCACCACACTGTACATAGAGCGCTGTAAGAAGAAAGCTCAGTCCATACTTAGTGACACTCATCCTCCAGCTCACTCACTATTGAGGCCCACACACCCTACAGCCTGAGACACAAAGAAGCGGAGAGTATCGTCACACATGAAACACACTTTAACAATAGCTTCTATCCAGCAGCAGTGAGACTAATGGCTAACTCATAGAAATAGGGAGCCCGTTCTCATCCCAAAGCGCCATATACGACGCTTTTGCAAAAGCGTAAATATCCAACGCACATGGCACCCTTTAACGTCAAATGAGACGCAGATATATTTGGACAGAAGGCGCCCCCTAGTGGTCTAACCCTAACCCTACACCCTACCTAAACTTAACCATAACCGAAGCGTCTCATTAGACGGTAAAGGGTGCCATGTGCGTTGGATATTTACGCTTTTGCAAAAGCGTCGTATATGGCGCTTTGGGATGAGAATGCGTTGAAATAGGGTATATATAGTATAAACAGCTAGCAAGCACTGGTGCACTTTGTTGTTTTTTGCAATGCAGTACAATTCCTATGTATGTGTAAAATTTTCTTTGTGCTATAGAAAAGGCAAATAAAACTTTGAACTTTATGTCATGACAAAAAAAAATTTGAATTAACAGACATTATGTATTCACATACTTTTATATCTACGTAAATTTGTAATTATTGTTCCTCGATCAAAAATGATTTGTTATTAATGCCCTTGCTGTCTGAATTATGTTTTCTCTTGTCTTTATTCTGAATTTTCTTAAGCACACAAACAACTACAAGATGAGAATAGAAGAATACAACATGGCAAATCTGACTTTATTAAGTTATTAATGAGTTGTTAATTTAAAGTCTGTTAACATAAAATATCTACTTAACAGACTGTTTGTATTCATTTAGTTTTGTGTTTATCTTGGGTCCACTAAATCTTTATAAGTTGTTTATAATGTACATTTATTCAGTCACTAATGTACTTGTGTGATGTTAACACAGCCTAATAATGATTGTAACTTGTTTGTAATTTCAATGTCAAAGTCAACTTTCAAAGTCACCTTTATTTATGTAGTCGTAGTACGGCACTTTTTTCAATACAGATGTTTCTAAGCAGCTTCACAGTGATAACAGGAAAATAATGCAACAAGTTTGATTCTGCTTACAGCAGATCTATAATGTTATTTTCTCGTCTATTTCAGAAATTTCTTTCGAACGTGATCAACTTTTGCACAGTCTGACGAGTATTCTACCAAAAGGTGAATTTGTTTATATGCCTTTATTAAAATATGAATTACTTTTTGATTATTTTGCAAAAACAATGAATTCATAAGCTGTGTATTCATATATCTGTCTGTGCTGTTCATTATATTTTATTATAGGATATACAGTATAAACTGTGTAAAGTTTTCTTGAATTTTGTTGCTCTTCAAGCAGTAATTAAAATTATTGATCTCATTATTGATCTAAATTCTGTTATGAACCCTTTATAACTTCATACTTTCTGTTTCATACTTAGCTCTCCCACATTTAAGAACACACACAGGTGAGTAAAACTATTCAGGTATTTATTTTAAATTCCTCATCATGTCAAACATTTAATAGTTTATATATATATATATATATAAAATGCACTGCATAAATGCAATCAAATGATTCATACACTTAATAATCAAGGATGTATTCCCTATTCTCGCATAAGAAATTATCCATTATTACATGCAACTAACCTAATCCCACCCTAACCTACCCTAAACTAGTAAATGCATGTTGTTAATTAATATCACTCTGTACTTAAATATAGAATTACACTGGAACAATAACACCTTAAAATAAAGTGTAACCGAATTTTCTATTGAACATACAAGAGCCTATTTCACTCAGGCAACCAATCAGTCTCTCAGGATCATTGTGAAGCTCAAGCCCTAGCAACAATTTCCATAGACTTCCATTGAAAGAGATCAAATGGGATATCTTGTGAAGTGTCATAGAAACATTAGGACTCGTTTTGCACTGTGCAGCAAACAGCCAATCACGAATCACCTTAAACTCTTCCTAGCTCCACCATAGCAACCATGGTCAAGAACCAAAGAGGGATATGTTCAAATCTGAATGTCATAAGGGATTGCTCTTGGTTTTTATCATTCATTTCTGACACGCAGCCGTTGGAGTTTCATCATCACGGGCAACTGCCAAGCCACTACCTAGCAACCAAACAGAGTTTCCTAGCAACCGTTTAGCACAGGGTTCTCCAGTCCTGCAGAGTTTAGCTCCAAGTCCAATGAAACACACCTGAACCAGATAATCAAGGTCTTACTATACTACACACTTCCAGAAAAATTAAAGCTAAACAGAATCTGTAGGACTGAGTTTGGACACCCCTGTTTTAACAAGACCTGTATCTCTGCATCAGGACATCTTGTAGAGATGAGCACAGGCTCTTTGACGCATGCTAGCAAGCAGAACTTATAACACATGCTAACAGTGAGTAGCTACAGTACATGCTAATAACAATAAGCTACTGTAAGTCTTTAAACATGCTTAAAATACTATTAAAACATGATAAAAGTCGAAATGTACTATCATCAAGCTAACAACATGCTAAATCATGTCAGCATCACCTAGCTATGCATTAAAACATGTTAAAACATGCCCTAGAAACCACCAAAAAAACCATAGCAACCACATAGCAACACCAAAGTAACCAGCCCAAGTACAGTAGCAATTGCATAGCAATAACCTAACAACCACCCAAAATGCCTAGAAACCATCCCAAATACCCTAGCAACCATCCAGAACACTCTAGCAACTACATAGCAACATGCTAGCAATCACCCAGAACCCTGGCAACTTTTTATACAACTTCAAGGCAAGGCAAGGCAAGGCAACTTCAACGTTTTCTTAGAAACTTTTTAATCTTGTTTACAATTAATGCAATATTTTTTATTTTTGCTTTATCCTGTTCTAAAGTTACCACGATTCCTAATTATAAAATATAAGTGTCTTATTTTATCATTTACTCATCTGTAAAGCCGACTTTTCTATATTTTGAGCAGTGAATGTGACTCTGGATGCTGATTCAGCTCATTCACGTCTCATCATGTCTGATGACGGGAAACAAGTGAGAGATGAAAACAGCCTGAACGCAGTGGATGATGGAGAACACAGGTTTAATTATTATCTTGGTGTTCTCGGGAAGAACGGATTCTCCTCAGGGAGTTTTTACTTTGAGGTTCAGGTGAAGGATCAAACTTGGTGGGATTTAGGAGTGGCCAGAGAATCCAGTAACAGGAGGGGCAAGCTCGGCCTGAGTCCTGATGTTGGATACTGGACTGTGAGACGGAGATTTAAGAGGTATTGGTGTGTGAGACGGTGTTGGACTGTGAGATGGAGAGTTAAGAGGTATTGGGCTCTTGAGTCTCCACGTTCTGTCTCTCTTTCTCTGGGAGTGGAGCCTCAGAGGATCGGTGTGTTTGTGGATTATGATGATGGTCTCGTCTCCTTTTATGAAGTGGAGTCCATGTCTCATATCTACACTTTCACTGGTCAGTCTTTTAATGAGAAACTTTATCCATTTGTTGGTTTGGGGTATCAGTGGGAATATAATTTGAGGAATGTAAACTCCACACCACTGATTATCTGTGATGATTAATAATGAGATCACTGAATGAATTTACATGATCAAGTGAATTAGAAGGAAATACAATAGACAATCAGTTTAACACAAATATGAATTATTCACAAATGTGGAAACAGAAGTGTGAGTCGTTCACAATCTTCACATGATCACTGTTCCCCATCAGCACTTCCTCCCTCAGTAGTGTTGATGAATGTCCAGATTGAGGAAAGCTGGATCAAGCTAAAATATAAGACATTTTCTTTTTCATATATCATTCCCATATCAATGGGAATTAATTTTCATATATCAATGAGTTTCGTAATATTGTGTGTTCAGAGTTAATGGCTGTAGTGGACGGATGTCACAAGATTCACACTCATGTACAGTGTTGATGATGCAATTAAGTTCTGTTGCTTTTATATGAAAAAAAAATGTGTGAGACACCCACAGTAATGTTATTTCTTTCCATTCGATACAAGTGTTTATAAATATAAATCATAAAACCCTTTAGTTTAATTACAGACATGTTTGTTTATATATATATATATATATATATATACACACACATACATACACACACACACACATGTATTTAATTAATGTGACAATCAAATAATAATAAAATAATCCAAAGAAAGTACTTAAAACCGTTTCTGTTTGTGAATCCTTTGTAGGGCTGTCAAAATTGCTCAAAAATTACGTTTGAATATTCCCTCGAAAAAAACATGCGAATATTCGAACTATTCGAATATCTGGTTGCGCATTTTTTCAATGACGCGCATTACGTCATTAACAGGACGAATTAATACAAAGAGGCATAACTACTTGTATAGGTACTTTATTTAATTTTAAACATATTTAATAACGTATTACCTACACAAAAAAGTACAACAAAGTAATGGGCAAGACTGCAAACCTCACGCTCCAACGCAATAGGCCTATCTAATTAGTTAGCCTACAGGCTGTTTCTGTTTAAAGTTAAATAAAATGAGGCACACAATTCCGAGAAATGTGACAACGCCTTTACCCTGAGGTTCATAAAAAAATAAAGAACTATTAAAAACGAAAAAGGCTACTTACATTCTTGGTGCTTGAATAAAAAAAAGGAAGAAAAAAAAAACTGACGGCAATTTATTCCGTTGTCTTTTTAGTGCGCACTGTCACCGTCGGGTCTACAGGTTATTTGCCAAAAACACAAGACAGTCCACATTTGAAGGGGCCAGTGCTGATTTCTTATTATTTACTATATTCCCAGCGGAGGAAAAAACGCGTTCAGAGCGCACTGAGGATCCGGGGATGGAAAGATATTTCTTTGCCATCTGGGCGATGTGAGGGTATCTCCCAGAGCCCAAAGTTTTCCACCACATGAGAGGATTTTGTTGAGCAGGTACTGGAGACTCTTGTTCATACATTAACATCTCTTTTTGAAGCAGCAAATTGATGTCCTGGTCTGGGTTGTCCGCGCAATACGTGTCTCCGATGAGACCATAGCAGATAACGCAGTTTTCTCAGCGGGCTGCCGATCACGTGTCTGTCCGGCAGCGGCCTCACTCATTTTGGGGGGTTAAAATCACTTTCTCTGCTGCGGTCGAGTTAGGCTCTGCACTTTCTGCAGTGACTGACGCTGTGCCAGTGCGACACCTGTCTCTGAACCCTAATCAGGCAGCGTGCACGGCCACTCGCAAAACAGACAGCCGCGCCTTTGCTTGCGCGGGCGTTTTTTTTTTTTTTTTAATTCGAATATTAATTTTCACCTTCGAATTTCTGTTTTTTAAAACTATTCGAATATATATTCGAATTTAGAATATTCGTTGAAAGCCCTAATCCTTTGATATATTTATGTTTAGCCTCCCCTTGGTCTTTTTTTTCTGTGTATATATGGATTATTGTAGGTTTGACTGCTCTTTGACTTTTTTTATTAATGATCATTTGGAATTAATGTTTTATTAATGATCATATGAATCTCAACAATGGTGACATGCTTCATGCCACAATGCATGCTGGGAAACACCACAGTTTAAAACCCATTGCTCCCAGCATGCATTGCTGCTGTGTAAGAAAACAAGCTAACACATACAGTAACAAAACAAGAAAGACAAAGAATGTATTTCATTATAAAACTTTATTGAAGGTTTGTTTCTCCTGGATCAGGATGGAATGATATGAAAAAGACGTGAGAGCCAGAGACTGATAAAACCAGACATTTAAGAGAAAGAAAAGTTCATTGCTCTGTGTTGCACCCGTTCACTTTAAAACCATTCAGAGCTCAACAACAGCCCGTATGAACATCCACATGAGGCGTCTTGAGAAGTGTTCGTTTAACTCTACACACTGCATTTCAAACGCCGTCTGTTCATTTCAACACAATCAGTGTGCTTTCAGTTACACCAGTCCTTTTAAAACAGCAGGTCATTGGGAAAGCACTGCTCATATTTAAATACCGCAACAGTGAAACCCGAACCGCATCGGCTGCCTTAGTAAGAGTTTCTCGACAGCATCTGCTGAACATCCACTTTGGCCTCTTGATCATTGGCAACGTGTAAAATCTAGCAGAAATAAACATAAAACAAGCTGACGCTAGAAGCCCCGCGGCTCTCAGAACACGCCGGCACTGAGATCTCCGGCTGGCCCGTGTGAAAGGCAACACATGAGCACTGAAGCAGTGATCGCGCCCTCTAGCAGAAGCTGGGCCGGGGTTTGGCTGTGACAGGCGTGATCGCTGCTATAGTTTCAATGTTCCCGGTGGAAGACTTCCATTGCACAGTCTGTAGAAGCGCAGATCGTTCACGATACGATACACTCCCTGAGAAAACGACGGCAGGTCCTGTGAGGGGCGGAAAAGACAGGGAAAAAGAGACGTGACTTGCATGTTAAAACATGAAGACGGTTCACGCTGCATGACTACACCTACGACATCATCCAAGCCAGGTTTTGTGAATCTGACAAAACCGGCCTTAAAGGGATACTCCACTTTTTTTGGAAATAGGCTCATTTTACCACTCCCCCAGAGTTAAACAGTTGGGTTTTACCGTTTTCTAATCCATTCAGCCGATTTTTTGATATTTAGAAGAATAGTAGTTTCTGGTCTCATTGACTTCCATAGTAGGAAAAAAAATATACTATGGAAGTCAATGAGACCAGAAACTGTCCGGTTACTTAATTGGTAACACTTTACAATAGGGTTCATTAGTTAACATTAGTTAATGTATTTACTAACATGCACTAACCATGAGCAATACATTTGTTACTGCATTTGATCATCTTTGTTAATGTTAGTTCATGAAAATACAGCTGTTCATTGTTTATTCATGTTAGTTCACGGTGAATTAACTAATGTTAACAAGATTTTAATCAAGTATTAGTAAATGTTGAAAATAACATTAACAAAGATTAACAAATGCTGTATATGTGCTATTTATTATTAGTTCATATTAACTAACGTAGTTAACTAATGTTAACTAACGAACCTTATTGTAAAGTGTTACCACTTAATTTCTTCTAAATATCAGAAAATCGTCTGAATACATTCGAAAAAGGTAAAACTCAACTGTTTAACTCTGGGGGAGTGGTACAATTAGCCTATTTCCAAAAAAAGTGGAGTATCCCTTTAAAAATGTCCTGGTCGTATTGTACTAAAATTTGTTTCAAGATATTTTGACAATAATGGCTGTATGTAGTGTTGTCAAAAAACTCGGTACTTCGGTACCAAGTCGGTACTAAAAAAAAAAAAAATGTTACGGTACCAGCTTTTCTAGGTACCGAATACCAGGTTAATCCAGTTCTAGACGCGATGTCTGAAAGGTGCACAGTTGCATCCTCTTCATAACGCTGATATGGCTCTCTCTCTGAATCCACTTGTTGACACGAAAGGAGGAAAGAGCCACATATGGAAATATTTTGGATTAGGCTAATGTCACGTTGGCCGATTACATGCAAATTCGCAATTTCAAATATAGGCGCGAGGCAAGCGCGCTCATAATAAAAACTCGTTGCATAGCAACGACAGACGCCGCGTGAGAGCAAGCGCTTTGGAAAGAATAAGCACGCGCAAAAATATAATAATAAAAAAAATACGCGCGATATGTGAACGGCTTCTAAAGTGCTTTCAGGGTAGTTTTACGAGTACATGAGCACAGTAGTATCCAACCGACACCAGAGTACTATGGTATTAGTATCGATGCATCCCTATTTATGTCATTTAATGTCAGTGCCAGTTCTAGGCGTATTCTTGTCTTTATAACTCAGCAGTTTTAAAAAGCCTTTTCAAAATTAAATATGAATGCAGTTTTAGATTAAATAAAAGTACAGTCAAATCAAATAAAACATGTTTTTTCTCCTGTAGCCTATAGTTTGGTAATGCTACAATAAGATACCATTTATCAACATTAGCTACTTCACATCAACACATTGAGTGAACAATATATTTTTACAACATTAATTAATGTTTGTAAATGTTATTTAATAGAAACACTTGATTGTTCATGTTTGTTCACTTCATTCATTGTGCATTAAATAAATGTTAACGGATTAGAACTTTACAAACAACTTAAAAAATGTGTTAGTGCATACAATTGTTTATTTTAGGTCATTTTATCTAATTTTTTTCTAAAGTGTTTATAATACAAATGTACAGTTTCCATACTTGTAACCGTGATAAACACTTAAATATATGTAAATTTAAACTAAGCTTTGGTACCGAAATTGGTACCGAGAACCGTGAATTTTTACTGGTATTGGTACCGAATACTGAAATTTTGGTACCGTGACAACACTAGCTGTATGTTGAGTTATTTGCAGAGGACAATAACTATACACTGCTATACAAACAGAACATTGACTACTCTAAAATATATCCAAGTTTCATTTCTATAGTATTGTGCGTTGAGAAGATATACTAAAATGCTTGCTAAAATGTGAGGGGGTGTACTCACCTTTGTGATATACTGTGCATTATTTATATATATATATATATATATAAACAAATAATGAAATTACATTATTTAATAATAAATGAATAAGCTTGTCTAAGAGTGAAAATGTCGCAGCTTCACATCAGTAAAACACACTCCAGTAACTGGATCTTCAGGTTTGAATCACATGAGTCAGGTTCACTCACTCTCTCTGGCGTGAAGTTTCGGGCGAGCGTTGTGCGCTGGTGAGGGTCGAGGCCTTGGCAGCCGTTGAGAAACTCTGGCAAGAAGGAAGAGTAAAACGCTTGGAAATCCACAGCCGCCATGTTGTAGAGCGCCAGCGTGATGTCGTCCTGGAGGAGGTCGTGACTCTTGTGCAGCAGGACTTGCAGGAGAACATTTATGAAGTGGAACAGCATGGAGTTCCTGAACAGCTTCTGAAATACACACACCATCACTAACCAAACCACACACACCACTGATCACTCACCAAAACACCCACACAACACTGACCAAACCACACACCCACACAATAAGCCCTTTGATCACTTGTTTCTTACTAATTGTGGGGTGCTGATTACAAAAATTGCTCTAGCTCACAAAATATGATGTATTTCGTAGCATTTTTGCTTTCGACAACTATTTGTAAGGTGAAGTAGTGTGTATTAACCATAAAATCACCAGAAATACTGCAATTAAGACTTGATTCCTATCTAAATCTGTTCAATTCTCAGCTGACCTTCACACACAAGACATTATTTCATGCCTGAACCTGTTTTCAAGGTTAGAAATATGGCCAGGGACAGAAGGAAATATAAACATGACTCAGATGTTTTCTGATGCTTCTGTGAGTGTTTTCCAACATCCAAATGGCAGTGGAAAATTTCAGGTTTAGTAAAAACAAAATATATACAGTTTTGTTAACGAAGTTCTTTAACATTAATTGTATTTAGCCATGTTTTTCCACTCCTTTGAAGAGACGTTTTAAGTCCTATACATACATATACAATTTATTTTGTGTGTATATGCACACACAATCTGATTTGAGCAAATATCAGCGCGTCTTACCCTGTGGTACAACTTGTGTTTGGTGTTCAGGACCTCCAGGTAACTCAAGTTTTGTTTGAAGATGTGAATATCCGGCTGTAGGAAAGACTGACCAAATGCCTGCAAATCAAAGACACGATGCTCAGACACAAGAATCACACGTAACAGCGTTTCCAGCTCTGCTATTTAATCTGCAACTTGTGAATCTTAGTTGAACTGCAAACAAATTTACAGAAAGTAAAAAGCCAAAAATAATTATACAGCTATGGAATTTCATTAGTGCGACTTCTGTTGTCTTCACTGCAGTGTAGCAACTGTAGCTATACTCCCAGCTAACCATATACAACCACCTAACTCTGATGCAAAATGACAATAAGTCGAAGTAAGCGATTTCTTGCTCTTTACTGTAGCTTCCAACATCATCTTACATGACAGAGTGAAAACTGTAACAAAGGAATAAAGTTTGACTGTTTTAACGTTAATGAATTATACATGTAAATAAACATTGTAACTATGTGTAGTCTTTCCTTTTTAAACGATATTGTAACATTAACTTATTAACATAATGTATTTAGTGCCTCTAGTGCTAACAGTGCTATCAAAATGAACGAATCTTTTTCCGAGTCAATTCGTTCGTTGAATGAACCAAATGACTCGGAAAAAGATTTGCTCATTTTGATGAACGAGTTCGAACAGGAGAGTCACGAACGTGCATCACAGAACAGAGCAAGGCGACCATTTGACCTTATAAAACTTAAAAAAAAAAAAAAAAATTTAATGAGTGATTGTTTCGCTTGATAAGACCCTTATTCATCGTCTGGAATCGTTTAAAGCCCTTTGAACACTTTGCACTGAAACTGTCTTTTGGACCTTGAACCGTTTGGTTCCCATTGAAGTCCATTGGAGAAAATCCTGGAATGTTTTCATCAAAAATCTTAATTTCGTTTCGACTGAAGAAAGAAAGACATGGACATCTTGGATGACATGGGGGTGAGTAAATTATCAGCAAAAGTTTTTCTAAAAGTGAACTTTAAGATATGTTGTAACTCAGGCTCTAAGGGCAGTGACACGTGCGGTCGATACCTGCATGGCAGCCGTGAACTGCGCCTGGTTCTCCATGAGTTCTTCCGCTCCGGTTCTCTGTACGCTGCTCAACACTGAGCTCTTGAAGAAGAACCTCCAGTTCTGATGAAGAATCTGGAAGAGCAGCTCGAACATCTCAACTTTCACATCCGGACAGGAGCGCTGCAGAACACAGAGAGGAGCGAATTACAGGAGCTTCCAGAAAGAAGACCATTAGAGGACTTTTAAAGTAGGCACGAAAGTTGCAATAATCTTTTCTGCTCTATTGTAACGTACTGGTGAAACGGCTTCTCAAAATAGTCCATTTTGATTTCAGGATGACTTGTATGATTGTAACTTTAAATCTTACCTTTACTCGGTCTTGTAAATGCTAATGTGTTAAATGTTCGGCATTGTGGTTTCTACACTATAAAAATGTTTGTCATTTTTACAGAAAAAAAAGGTGGGTTATGGTAACCAAGTTATCTCACAATATATGGTGGAGAACTTCATGGTTCAACATCACGCATGTAATTTTATTTTAAAATTTACAGTTTATGCAAGTACAAACTATGAATTACTGTATAATATACAGTGAAAAACAGTAAAAGTTTATTCCACATGATTATATTGTGTAAATTTTGTTTCTTTGTATCGTTTCTGTTATTTTTGTTTATTGCATAATTTTAGTGTCATGTCACTGACAATTAACTCTGATTTATCATGTGACTTTCTACTGTGTTTTTAATGGTGATTATCAGTACATTGTAAAAATGTGATCAAATATACGGTAACGAGTCATAAAATCTATGTTTATTCCATACAGTAAATTTATGGCAAACACAGTTGCCGTTTTTTACTTTATTTTTGTTACGTAAATCAAATGATGCTGGGAAATGGATTTTAACCGTAAGCACTCTGAGGTGGGGTGTCATCAACTCATGTCTCATACCTCTGCCACTATTGGGTAAACCTGGTCCAAACAAAGGCTGAGGATGCTGGGTAACAGAGGCTTGAAGGTCTGGCCAGGCTCTTGAACCACAACCTGAGACAATAAAGCAAAAATGAACAGCATGTTCAATCCTGTAATGCTTGACATGAAATAAGTCAGAAAAATAATAATATTTTGAACGGAAAAGTTAACTGAACCTTTAGAGAGAGAGAATAAAAGTTTGCATGTGCGCTTTTTGAGTATCATATTTAGACTATTATGGCTCATGTTGCCTGATATAGAGAAAATATGAAGCACATACAAGCAGGAAAAACATTTAAATTTTAATAAGAGGCCAAATCTGAGTAAAAATATGCTATATGATGCGGATGTCATTTCTATGGGCAAAAATAAGTTGAAATTCTGATAGCTTTTAATGAAAATTTTTATACCAGCAAAAAAGACTACTTACTTAAAATGCATACAAATATCAGTTTATATCTCCTAATAAAGTCTTAGCAAAATTTATATTTAAATGCTTAGTTTTATGATCAAATCTCTAGTTTTAAAACGCAATGAAATACAATGATGACAGAGATGAACAAATTAATGTTCCTCAAAAGCCTCATGTATAATATTTGATACTCAAATATGAACATTTTTGGGTAAAGCTTTAGTTTTATGGTCCATAACTATTTGTTAACTAGGATGTTTTATTTTCAGAAAAAAATATGAATAATCAATTAAACCTAAGTTGCTTCAGTTCATCTGAAAATAATACTTATTCGTACAACTAATTCTATTACTAAATGTACCACAGATTTATCATGTTGCTAATTTAGAGGCCTGAGACAGTGCATCAGATATGACACAGTGGGCTTTATAGGGTTAATAAGCAATGAAACTCAAACAAAAAGTGGCTTTACCTGCAGAATCTTGAGAAACTTCTGAACCACTCTGGATCCCGAGCTGCCCTCCTGTAAGATGCTGACGGCCAGCTGATCCCTAAGGAACATGAGGATCTGTTAGCATCAGTGTACGCAGTGACGTGAGTGAGCGTGAGGAAGACGAGGTCACCTGGTGAACATGCTGAGGAACGTCTGAATGATCTGCTCTGTGAAAGCTACACCCATCTGAACACGCAGAGCTTGAAACAGCGTGAGAAAGAAACTCAGCATCTCGTCCGTCACATCTGAAAGAGAGAGAGAGAGAGAGAGAGAGAGAGAGAGATCATTCCAGCAGCAGAAGGCAGTGAAGTGGTGGTCATAAACGCTGACGTTGATGATTTGTTCACCTGGCTGCTGGATGAAGTGAGGAAATAGTGCGAGCGTGACCTGGACCGACTCCTGCAGGCTGTGGTAACAGATCTGACGTGATTTGGTGGCTTCTCCTGATATACTGTCCACCAGATCCTTCAACACACACAGAGTCTGCTGGATCACCGCTTTACCTGAGGGACACAACATTATTTACATCACTGTCATTTTTGAAAATACTCTTAGGAAGAATAACTGGTTCAGAAGCTGGTCGTCCAAAAAAAAAAACAAAAAAAACTATATTGCAGTGTCAACCAATCAGAATTGGGTACCAAGACCTGCATCAAAGATCAGATCAAAGCCTAAAAACATTTCTGATAATTATCAATGTTGAAAACAGTTTTCAGGATTCTTTGATGAATAGAAAGTTCAAAAGAACAGCTTTGATATGAAACAAATCGATTTCAATCGATTTAGAAACTTTAACATAATAAATGTCAGTACAGTCACTTTTAATCACTTTAATACATCACTGGTATATATATTATTATGTATGCCATTGCTATCGATGTTCATGTGCTGCTCTCACTGTTGGGGTGCTGGCTGGGTGGGCGGGGCAGGAGGCGGTACTGCTGCGTGAGACTGCTGAGGAGCCGCGCGTGATTGGATGATCGGTTCGGCCACTGCTGCTCCGCTTCTGGTAGACTGGGCCACGGCAACAGCAACATGTTGGACAGAGCTCGACACACCAGGACGTGAGCCTTGAGGAAAAAAAACAACATTAAATCCCAACAGAAGGATCCAAGTACACTGTCGGACCAATATAAACCCATGCGCACACACACACACACACCTCCTGAGGTAATCTGTGGTTATGATTCTCTGTGATCAGGTTGAAGATATTCTGCACCGCCGGCAGCGACACCAGGAACACCGGTCGCACGGTGGTGGACATGGAGACCAGGAGATGGCACGCAGATAACAGCAACTTCTCTGGAACCTGTGACACACAGAGATCGGGCAGATTAGAGTTTATCAAAGAGAAAGAATCAAGAATAACTGGTTAAACAGAAGACGCTCTAATCTGAAAATCTACTGAAGATGTCACAGCCGAGAGAAACACTTTCAGGACAAGCCCTCGAATAAATATATAGTTTTGTACATCGCTATGAAGACATGGCTGAATAAATTATGACAATGTTTACTTCAGGGTGTTTATATTGCAATATTTTGTAGATGGCTGTAAAAGAGCATATTTTATCTCCCTCATCTGTTTGAATGAGCAGCTGGAAATAGTAAAGCATATACATTTCAAAATAAGAGTCCCTATGAATTTCAGGCTTGTTTATAATTAACTCTTTCCCGGCATTGTTATAATTATCCAGTGATTATTTTCACTCAAAACCACAAAACACAGGCAAAAAAAAAAAAGCAATAAAAGCATTGCTTATACCCGTTATAGTCTGTGAAGTTAAAGAGGTAATTGTAACTTTATATTTAAAAAATCTTTTTTCTTCAGATTTACAGTTTATTTCTCACAATTCTGAGAAAGAGAAAAAAATTGTGCATTTTTATTTCATTTGCATTTCTTACAATTGGGAGTCCGAATTGTGAGAAAGTCAAAATTGCCTTTTTAAATTTTTATTCCATTGCAGAAACAAGCTTCCATAGTTTCCTTGATATCAGCAAAATCTATTGATAATAACAAAAAATTAGGGCTGTCAAATGATTAATCGCATCCAAAATAAAAGTTTGTGTTTACATAATATATATGGGTGGACTGTGTATAATTATTTTGTGTGTATATATATATTAGGGCTGTGCAAAAGTTAATTGCGATTAATCGCATCCAAAATAAAAGTCTGTTTTACATAATATATTTGAGTGTGCTGTATATAATTATTTTGTATATATAAATACCTATGCATGCATGTATATATTTAAGAATTATTTGCGCTTGAATTCTGTATATATATATATATAAATACATAATCTATATTATATAAATATAAATATTTTATATAGGAATAACACATTTTCTTAAACATATACATGCATGTGTGTCTATTTATATATACAAAATAATTATATACAGCACACACAAATATACTATGTAAACACAGACTTTTATTTTGGATGCGATTAATCGCAATTAACTTTTGCACAGCCCTAATATATATATATATATATATATATATATATAAATACACACACATGCATGTATATTTAAGAAAAAAATATTATTTATATATAAAATATTGATATTTATATACATATAAATCTATATACATGAAAATATTGCTTAAATATATACAAGCATGTGTGTGTATTTATATATATAAAATAATTATACACAGTGCACCCACATATATTATGTAAACACAAACTTTTATTTTGGATGCGATCAATCGTTTGACAGCCCTAATAAAAATATTGATCGACCTCTTAATTGTATGAAATTATACATAGTAAAATATCAGTAGTACCCATATCAATAAACACATATTTAATAAAAACAAGTCTTCAATTCTTCTGAAATGACTGTGTTCTGCTTTAAATGAGCATTAAAAGTATTATCATTTATAAAAAAATCAAGTGACCTTGGAATTGATGAGAGGGGTCGTGGCGTCCATGCTGGACCTGATGAGATCCACAAATTGCGTTTGATCTTGTTGGCGCTGCACTTCCCCGCAGAACTGAGCCAGCCAATGAGAATACGCCTGCAGAGCGGCCAATGACTGTGCGTGGCTGCAAAACAGAGACGTTCATTAGGTTTTATTATAAAACGATTCTCATTTAGGTTAACCAGTATCAACAAGCACACTGAAGAGTGTTAATGACAACTTACACATCTATAAGATCTGGTTTGAGCACTGAAGGAACAGCCATCTCTACATCATACAGGCTGATCTGAGAACCATAACACGACACTTCCACCAATCTGAGAGGAGAAACAATAACCAAGATTTAAACATCACAAATTTCACTCATCTGACGAAATATCAATCTGTATTAATAATTCAAGCTGTTAATTTCTAAATCAATAATATGGTATTTGTTTGCATATGACTATGACAGGAAAAAAACATTGCACTTGTGAAAGTAAAATCAAAACCAAAACCTTTGCTTTTTGAAAAAAAGGTTGGGTCTAGTTTACATTGGGACAGTCTGCTCAAGTTCACACAGTTGAATTAGTAATCATTTGTTTAGTAAGATAACTGTTTTTTTGAGCCAGGGTGTAAACAGTAAATCAAACGAGGTCCTTTTTTTTAACATGTTCATCTGTCTTCAGTAGGGTTGGGAATCGTGAGAAATTTTCCGGTTCCGGTTCCGGTTCCGATTCCGGTTCCGCCAAACGATTCCGGTTCCGGTTCCCATTCAATTAAAAATATTAGTAAGAGAAAAATCCACAATCCTTTTTGTGTTTATTTCTTATAATACTTGACAAATTAGTTTAACAGACTGGTAATGTAAACAAACTCAAAATATTATTAAGCAATCTTTGCAAAAAAAAATAATTATATATATATATATATATATATATATATATATATAAAGGAAATTAAAAAATGCTGCATTCTCTATAATAATTTAGACCTCTCCTTTATTGTATCTCCAACAGTGAAGAATGCCCTCTCAGAAGGAGTAGAATATGCTTTAACACACATATGTGTGTAGAACAGATTATTTTTTAAAACGGTTTGAATGATTGATTCATTAAGACTTTACTTATTTCATTACTGGATAAATCGGCGCTCTAGCAGTTAATAAACAGAACTGCATGCGTCTTGCGGAAGAACATTGTTGCCGGAGCTACTTCTCTCTGTTTATGTCCATGACGAGTCACGCAGGCATTGGGCTACTCCGCAGCAGCTGCGATCCGCCGGCCAGTCTAAAGAAGTCCGAGTATTAACGCTTATTACAGGCTTTACGTAGTGATTCAAGATAAGACAAAAACACGGTTTGAAAAAAAAAACATTATGATGCAATCGCTCATTGTATATATTTTGTAAATTCTGAACACAAAAAATATACGGACTGCATCTGTTTTGACCACTACCGTCAATGTTTACTCAAACTATAATCTCATTAATTCTGTAACGGAAATCATTTGAATATGTGAAACAAATAAATATTGAGACTGTGTGACTAGCCGCGTTTCCACTGCCGGGCCAGGGCCGGGCCGTGCTAGTGCGTGCCAGGGCCAGTCGCGTTTCCACTGTCACTTCCGGGGCTTGATTGGGGCTTCCTCAGGGCCAACGGCCAGGATTTCTGGCCCGTCGAATACCTTGGGCCAGAGGGGGCCAGCTCGGGCTAGAGGCGTGCTCAAGGTAAAAGGCGGAGTTTATCGGTGTTATGGAACGTTATGATCTGAAGCAAGATGCACATAGGGGTGTCCATGTTTAACCGATTAACCGTTTAAAATTGCATAACATTTTAATTTGAACTGTAGGCCTATGCCAAATGCTGCGCAACAATATATAGGCTATATATAGCTACATATCGACGAATTTTCAGATATTTGTTTGATTTTTTTGCCCCTTAAACATTTAAAATATTTGACAAATTAATATGAAAAAAATATATATTTTACTGGTTTTCTGAGGCCAAATTAGAACCTGGAAATGATATTTTCCCCGCAGTGCTGAATGAGAAGAGCCGTAACCACAGCCTACAGAAAGGGGATTTATGGGTGATTTATAGGCTATAATAAATGTGTCTGATAATAAAATAAAATAAAATAACGAGGCATTAATTGTTTATTAATAAACTATTGTTTTCTAAATGATTTTCGGCTAAAAACATATCTCCATCTCCGGATGCACATTTAGAGAGAAATTAAGCTACATAAACATAGAAGATAGCCTATTGGCTTTCGATTCGAATTTGTTCGTTTTAAATTGGACATTTAAAGCTTTAATCTACAACCCCTGTAGACTAAAGCTTTAAATGTCCAATTTAAAACGAACAAATTCGAATGCGGTGGCTGTTTCAGGTCTCGCGCTTCAGTTCACGGAGATCATGAAGCGCGCCTTGATTAATTGTTAAAGCACAACGTTTTCTTGTTATAAATAAATTTATTTGCGAATAATGTATTATTATTTTCTGTATGACCAGAAATTAAAGAGTATTTTAAGTTGTTTCCACTGAAAGAAATGCAATGAAACTGCAAGTGTTCACATGGGCGTCTCGCAGCCATCATGCGTGCTCCACACACTGGATATGCGCTGATATTTGTCAAAAATATTGTGTTTATTTGTGCTCTGTTCCTTTTTTGGATAAAGGCGTCTTCTACATATGCAGCCTAATAAAATGTTACAATAATGATGATGATGGTTATTATTAGGCCTATTATTATTATTTGCAGACACGGAGTTTTTGTGAAATGGACGTTTTGCTTATTTTCAATTGGCAATTTCAGTTTGAAGGGTGATGGAAATGGGGCTTTAACTGCTCCGTACTTGCTGCGTTTTATTTCTATAAATTAATTTCGTTTCAAATGGGGTCCAATCAGTTATTAAAGGTGTTAAAAATTTACTCTGCATCTCGAGGTTGCGGCGCGCACACTATGCACCGAGTATTAACCGATGGGCCTCGGTTAACGATTAATGAATAACTTGAAAACGTGCCCGCAGCCCTACTTGTTATATCGCGCAAAAAATCGCTGCTTGAAATGGAGAATCGCCTGTACTGGTCTCGGGACACTATTGCAGCCACTACGGCAGTTGAGTTCATATAGATGCTATCTTCCTAATTTAAAAAAAAAAATTAATTCATAATACTCGCTGAAATGGGTTGGGTTTTATGACGTTTGATCCTGAAAGGCGTGTTAGGGGTGGGGTCTGGGGCAGCGCTGTGGGGCTACTGGCCCGGCAGTGGAAACGCAAGCCCGGTGCTTGAGGCCCGAGGCCACTAGCTCGGCCCGGCTCGCTGTTAGCTCTGGCCCAGCCCTAGCCCGGCAGTGGAAACGCGGCTATTGTAAAGCAGTTTCATATCAACAACTGCTCTCTCTCTCAGCGCAAACTGATTTGAACGTAGGCTAGAGAGTGACTCGGCGGTCGGCGCGCGCAGCGTGTGTGTGTCTGTGTGTGACAAATGCAGCGCGTGAGAGCAAATCGCAACTTCAGTGGTGAAGTTTTTGTCATTTAGGAATAAGACGGCGTCTTCTACTCCCAGCACTTCGCCCACATGATGATATCGCATCGGCATCAGAACCGTTTTCGGAACCGAAACTTAGGAATTTTGCACGGTTCCAGTATTTTTTCAAAAACACAACCGGTTCTGGAAAAGAACCGGTTCTCGGTTCCCAACCCTAGTCTTCAGTGTGTAATGCTGCTGTTTGAGCATGAAAAATGTCTGTCCCGGGAACAAACATGTCACAATATTGTGAAAAAAAAAAATAATAATAATTCTCACCCAAGGAATACGCAAATTAAAGGAAAAGACCTGATTGAGTTAGTAGTGTTGAAAATCACGCTTATGGTGATGAGGGGCGGGACATTTCCAAAACACGCCGAAGCGGTTGACCAATCACACCACGTTGGTCCAGCCGACCAATAAGAGCACATTGAGCTTCTAAGAAAGAGGGGCTTCATAGAGAGAGTGTTACTGACAGACTGAGAAGAGAGGAGATGCAATAATGACAAATATGAGAGAAATAAGTTGTTGAACATTCATCAAAACCTATTCTACAAGCTAATCTTTGGCCACCAGATGGCATCATTGTATCTCTCCCTGGATTTGTTTAGGCCTTGATGCCCGTGGTGGATCCCCTCCAGCATCTCAGTGCTCATTGTTTGTGGGGAAACCAAATCAGCATTTCTCACACACGTTAAGTGTTGCCACGGTGGTGGTGATGGCGCAGTGGATAAGACACATGCCTTTGGTGTGAGAGACTCAGGTTCGAATCCACTGTGTTCCTCAGCAAGACACTTAACCCCTAGTTGCTCCAGAGGCGTGCGACCTCTGACATGTATAGCAATTGTAAGTCGATTCGCATAAAAGCGTCAGCTAAATGAATAAATGTAAATGTGTTGCTATTTTTGTATATTATATATTTTATGAGGAGACAGTAGATTGTCTTTAGCTCGACTTAACTGCAACATGTCGTAACCTAACAGACGTGAATATGCTCTGTTTACTTCCTGTATTAACGTACGTATACGTAGGTACTGACCAGCGATTTCTTTAAAGGAGTAGTTCACTTTTAAAAAAAACTTTTGCTGATAATTTACTCACCCCCATGTCATCCAAGATGTCCATGTCTTTCTTTCTTCAGTCGAAAAGAAATTAAGGTTTTTGATGAAAACATTCCAGCATTTTCTCCATATAATGGACTTCAATGGGAACCAAACGGTTCAAGGTCCAAATGAGAGTTTCAGTGCAAAGTGTTCAAAGGGTTTTAAACGATTCCAGAAGATGAACAAGGGTCTTATCAAACAAAACGATCTCTCATTTAAAAAATAAATAACAAAGTTTAAGTTTTATGAGCTCAAATGCTCGCCTTGCTCTTTTCTGTGACGCGTGTTCATGACTCTCCAATTTGAACCTGTTTATCACAATGAACGAATCTTTTTTCGTGTCATTTGGTTCATTCATCGAACAAAATTAACGAGTTGACTCAGGAAAAGATTCATTCATTTTGATGAACGAGTTCGAATAGGAGAGTCACGAACATGCACCACAGAAAAGAGCAAGGCGACCATTTGTACTTATAAAACGTAAACTTTTTTTTTTCTTTTCGATTTTCGATCGTTTTGCTTGATAGGACTCTTATTCATCGTCTGGTGTCGTTTAAAGCCCTTTGAATAGTTTGCTATGAAACTGTCTTTTGGACCTTGAACCGTTTGGTTCCCATTGAAGTCCATTATATGGAGAAAAATGCTGGAATGTTTATCAAAAACCTTAATTTCTTTTTCGACTGAAGAAAGAATGGCATGGACATCTTGGATGACATGGGGGTGAGTGTTTTTTAATAGTGAACTACTCCTTTAAGACAGCAAGGGAAGCTCAGCTTCCCCTATAATGTCAAAAAAAACTGACTAAAGAGTCTAAGGCCTGGAGTCCGGGTGTCTGCGTGATGATTGGAGGACTGCATCTCCTTTTGATTGACAGCGATTTCGCACAATAAAAAGTCGCTGCTATTCGAGATTGAGCTCAGTCTCATCGCGGAGTACTTAAAAGACGAACATATTTCTTGGTATTTGCAATTTTCATCATGCATTTCACAGTATAATCCAATTCCCACATTTCCTCCGTCGATGTCAGGTGCCTTGTTACATGTGCGGGCGTAGTGTTTGAATCATGTCATGTTTTATCTTGTGCTGTGTACCACAGCTTGTGTTTTACACTAGCCGTGTGCTTTCATGTGGGAACACGTGACTTATGAGTGTTCTCATTGTTCTTCATGTCTCATTTTGTGTGAGCACAATTGCTTGTAATTTGTATTAATGGCCATGTGTTTGTGTTTTTGTTATGTTTGATGTGAGCACATGACTTGTCTTCAAGTGGACGTTGAAGTGCTTCCCCTCTTTGAAAGACCAGCAGCCGCCACTGGTACTGACTGGTGACACACGACTTTGTAAAAGGGCACAATAACAAAGTTATTTATGAAAAATGTATAAAAAAAAAAAAAAAACTAAATTTGGTG
The DNA here is from genome assembly GCF_988280905.1 of Pimephales promelas. Lineage (NCBI taxonomy): Eukaryota > Metazoa > Chordata > Actinopteri > Cypriniformes > Leuciscidae > Pimephales > Pimephales promelas. The sequence goes on along the minus strand of NC_142771.1, from coordinate 35,877,262 downwards.
TAATGCAAAAAGAGGTCATCAATAGCCATGTGAAGACAGTAATAAGAGCACTAATAATGTACATTCAAAACATGGCATAAAACATAAGCGAATAAAGAGGACGTTGAAGGGCACACATGAGGTGGTAGTGTTGTTGTCGAATGAGGAACTGGGAATCAGGAACTGACCTCTGCACGATGGCGAGAGCGTCGTTAAAGCGGGCGGTGAAAACGTCCCCTGTGAAGAACTCGGCCAGGCGTCCCACGGCCTGCAGGAGAGAGCTCAGGTCTCTGAGAGCGCAGTGAAGTCTTCTGCAGTCGGCCTCCGCTGTGATGTTCAGCCGGCGACCTGTTCACACACACACAGAGAGAGAGAGAGGTGTAAAACCACTCAACAACAGCTCACAAGCCACATGAGAGCAGATCCGCCACAAAGCACCGTCAAACTGAACATCACAAGAACAGACACTACTAAATACTTAATTATACTTATTATATATATATATATATATATATATATATATATATATATATATATATGAAGAGTTCAGATGCAAAAGCCTCTAAATGCCATTTGAAATTTTCTTCTTTAATGATGATTTTTATCAATCTTGTATATTTAAGTTTAGTAATTTCACTTAAATAACAATTAATAGGTAATTATCATTGCCATTTAAGTGAAATCACTGAACTTAAATATACAAGCTTGATAAAAATCATCATTCTAGAAGAAAATTTCAAATGGCATTTAGAGGCTTTTGCATCTGAACTCTTCATATATATATATACTGTATATATATATATATATTAGAGGTGGGCATAGATTATTTTTTTTAATCTAGATTAATCTAGATTAAAATGGCTCATTTGAATTCTACCAAAGGCGTGTGCTATACCCAAATAAATAACCTCGCAGGTAGTTTGTAATTAGGCCTAAATATGTTTTATACATTTTATACTTATATTTTCATAAGGTTTTCTTGTGTAATTCTAAACCCATTTGATCTACTTTTCTTCTATGTAACACGAAATGAATTATTTTGTAGTGTCCAGAAAGCTCTTTTTCTTACAATAGCTACAAATAAATAGAGAGGGATGAAATATGAATGCATATTACAGAAATTGCATAATACAGTCTTACGTTAACGAAGCACGTTAACGCCGATAACGGCCCACCCCTAATATATATATATATATATATATATATATATATATATATGAAGAGCTCTTTTCCATAACGCGATAAACGCCATTTAAAAAAAAAAATGAGTTTGTCGTGTCATTCTGCTGTGGACAGAACCCTTTCACTGCTACATCAACGTTTCATGCCAAATCGCTATATTTCCTTGTTTAAAATGTACTGCAAGATACAGTTTCTTTCCAAGCCGCGATAAGCGCCAGCCCTGTTTTTAGCCTAAACACGATAAATCCTCAAATTCAATGAGCGCTCTACACAATCCAGCACGGCGGCACTCTGAACAGAGGTTTATTATGTTCATTCATTCCTCAAAATGAGTCCTAGTTTTCTAGTCGACTAGTAGTAGATCATTTAAGCCGTTTGTATTATCAGTAATCACATATATTGATTTAATTAAATGGGAGAGAAACCATATGAGCGTTTTTAATTGCATATTCCGCATCTCAACGTATGCATAAAGCTTGCCACAAAGAACCGGCAAAAAGTAATGATTATGCATGAAACATTTGAATTGTTTATTAATAAACTAGTGTTTTCTGTCAGTGTCAGCAACAAAGATAAAGTTGATGATGCTTACTCGCCATCTTCGCAGTGAACGCGCATAGGCCTAGAGAAACGCATACTTCGAATTAGCCTACATACGCAGAGAGTTGCCAATTTATTTTAGTTTTTAATTGTTTTGTTTAAAAGTAGATATTTAAAGCTTTCTGTAGCTTAGTTCTCAGGCCTGTGTGAGGCAAGCATCGCGGTGTTTCGGTTCATATTATGAGACGCGCTCCGGTTCACCTGCGCGCCTCTGTGTCCTGATTATATTGTCTGATATTTACTTCTAATGTATTAATCCAGTCAATTTGTCGATGAAACGTTTATTAAAATGAAGATAGAATTTATATGAAACGAAATTTACAAGCTTTCTACAAAACAAAACTTAATAAGTGGTCAAAATCATGTCTGACGCACTCCAAATATTTTCCGATATTGGGCAGCTTTTGAATTTTGATCCTATCTTACTCATCTCATGCGGTTCCCTTTTCATAGCCTACTCAACATAGATGAAATAATAAAAATAAGTAATGTAATATTATTAAAAACAAATGTGAAACGTATATTTTATGTTTATTTTGTTTTTTTTAACTTATATTTAAGCGTCATGCTGCTCCGCTTTGCTCACATGTTATGTAGCCTGTGTGTGTGTGTGCATGTGCTGGAGGGCTGCCCGTCCCTTTTTTGAATATCGTTATCATATATTGATCATTTTTAATAATTTGTTTTTTTTCATGCATATGTTGAAATTGGTACTATTTGTTTGAGGTTTGACTCTTTACTAAAAATGACTTTACTAAAAATGATACAAAAAATGGATGGATTTATAGCGTTTTGGAAAAAAATAAAATTAACTTTTAAATTATCATTAACAATATTGTTGTTTGATTTAATAATTATTGTTCAAAATGTTCAGACTGAACCAATAAAACATTTAAACAGGATAATTTGAATATTCACAAAATGTGTGGGTCTAGGTAAAAAATGTAGTTTTCCTGAAAACTATTGAAATGGATTTATAGCGTTTTGGAAAAGAGCTCTTCATATTATATATATATATACACTTATTATATATATATATAGGTTGACTGAGTCATATTTAAGTGCTCAAGCAATCAATACAAGGTAACGTACTGTTCAAAGGTTTGGTGTCATTAAGTTTAAAAAAAAAAATACTTTTTTTCTAGCAAGAATGCATTAAATTGACCAAAAGTGTCAGTAAAGACATGCATGTATCATAGTTTCCACAAAAATATGCAGCAGCACAACTGTTTTCGGCATTGATGTTAATAATAATTGTTTCTCAAGCATCAAATCATCATATTAGAGTGATTTCTGAATGATCATTGTGGCACTGACACTGTACATGACACTGTAGACTGGAGCAACAATGCTGAAAATGTAGCTTTGATCACAGGAATAAATTACAATTTAATACACATTTAAATACATTACATAAATGCGAGTTATTTTTAATTTGGTTGGTAATATTTCTCAAAATATGTTTTTGTTTAGCCTTGGTGAGCATAAGAGACTTTTTTTCAAAAACAAAACAAAAATCGTACTGCCCCAAACTTCTGAACGGTAAAGTATGTGTTACAGTTCTTATACAACTTCCTCTATATTTCATCTTGTCTGTGCGTGTACAGCCTTAGTTTAATAAGACTGCTTACTTGGGCTGATTATTACACACTTAACTCAACAACAAAACAATCCCAAGTGCCATGGCAGAAACATATTTATGCAAGATATTTGATAGAAGGAAGTCAGACGGCAAAAGAAGGAAAAAAAATACAGCCTAAAGAACAAGGAAATTTGTCAAAGATATCATATTTCCATTCCAACAAATTCCCCCTTTATGCTTCAGTGGATTTAAAACAGAGACATTTGGACACTGAGTGAAAAACGACATCAGCATTATTGCAATGCATTCTCCAAGACAAACAGTTCACCCAAAACAACACATGTAATAATTCTGTTAACAACTGAGTTTGCATTTAAAGGTGTAATCTGGTGAAAAGGCTGCCATCTACAAAACTGCTGAATACTCAGACTGTGACCATGAAGAGAAACTCACTTGATCCTGATCTCACGATATACTGTTGCAGCCCAAGGTAAACGTCCAGATCCTCCTGGAGCACCGGAAACTAAAAACACACACACATAATCATGCTCTGCTCATCATATAATCAATGCCATTTAAAGGGACACTCCACTTTTTTTTGGGAAATAGGCTCATTTTACAACTCCCCAAGAGTTAAACAGTTGAGTTTTACCGTTTTCAAATCCGTTCAGCCGATTTTTTGATTTTTAGAAGAATATCAGTAACCAGACCGTATCTGGTCTCATTGACTTCCATAGTAGGAAAAAAATATACTATGGAAGTCAATGAGACCAGAAACTGTCTGGTTACTGATATTCTTCTAAATATCAAAAAATCGGCTGAATGGATTTGAAAACGGTAAAACTCAACTGTTTAACTCTGGGGGAGTGGTAAAATGAGCCTATTTCCAAAAAAAGTGTAGTATCCCTTTAACATGCTAATTTAATGGAATTAATAATAACAGGAAAAATATGATTGATAGACTGACAGATTTAAACTGGGCATTTGATGAAACATTTATATTGATTGACAGCTCTAATACTCTTCCTCGTGTGGATTACAGCAGAATTTGATTTAAAATCGTAAATCCTTCATGAATGCGTTGGACTTCGCTGGGACTCACTTAAATCAGTTTTGCTTCCATATTAAAAAGCATATTGCAGGTTAAAAATTTTAATTAATATATAACCTTGTATGAAAATTTGTATGAAGTTAATGCAGGATTTTAAATGTTTTAAAACTAAATAATGGCATTCATTTAGTAGATAAAGTGAGTGTTTTTTGCACTGCTTGTAAAAACTGCTTTTTTTTTTTTAAAGCAGCACTATGCAGGATTTCCATTTGTCAAACTGTGACCCCTAGAGTTGTACTGTCGTAAATAGCACTCACGCAGGTGTCTCTGCACTCACGGCCTGATCCCCTCCCCCTGTATACCGGTACCTGTTCAGTAGGATGGAAGCTGTAACGAGTGAATATAAGGTGTGGCCCCTTTAAGAGCTGCGCCCTGTTGAACTGTCGGCAGTCTGTATTGTATGTGCCTCGAACACCACATGTATATGGCGCCGGGTTATTTCTGTTTGATGTTTATTTTAGCAGATTTTAATATTAAATATTAAATTAAATATTCAAATCTTTAATTTTCTGTTTATGTTATAACCCAGGTGAAAAATATGTATTAAAAATGTACTTTAGTACGTTTTCAGCACAAAACAAACATACTCGAGTATAGTTTTTATTAGGGCTGTCAGTTTAACGCGTTATTAACGGCGTTAACGCAAAACCATTTTAACGGCATTAATTTTTTTCATTGCGTGATTAACGGTCTTTTTGTCCTAGCAAACTTTGTCGTTTTTTCACATGCTTTCGCAACAGGACGCGGCATGCGTCCTGAACCATTTCGGCGTCTCGCACTCGTCATCCACTCAAAGCCGGCTCGCAAGCCGAAACGTGTGTTTGCGGCGTGCCTGTTGTTTTGTTTACGGTCTTGATCCGCTTGCGCTTTGGTCGAAGAAGCAACAAAACGTCCTCGCGCGGCGCAAGCCATTGAAATGAATGGGTTGAGCGCGCAGCGCGAGGACGTTTTGTGCCGCACACACTCGTTTCGGCTTGCGAGCCGGCTAAATAGTAATGTAACTTTTCAGTGGAAGACGAGCGCAAGACTCCGAAATGGATGCCAATAATATTCTGAATGGAAAGTTTACTTTTAAAAAGTTGCCAAATGGTCCCATTGACAAGACCAAAGTGATCTGTGTGTTTTGTCGTTGTGAACTGAGCGATCATCATCGCAGCACGGCCAGTCTGAAACACTACTTGATGATGGCCAAGCACACACACCTCGTCAATATCAGGACCTCGTCAGTATTTCTTTCACCCTTTTATTGATAGACAGTGTTACAATGTGTGAGAGATAATTTATATATGTTAGTGTGAAATTGAGCACTGTTCCAATGTTATTTTCAATAATAATAATAAAAACATTTGCTCTAAACAAGCCAATCCACTTTTCCATGTTGACAAGAGCATTAAAATGAGAAAAATAATGTAACAAAAAGAAATCAAAAGACATTTCGAATAGATAAAAATGTGCGATTAATCGCGAGTTAACTGTAACATTAATGCGATTAATCGCGATTAAATATTTTAATCGTTTGACAGCACTAGTTTTTATACATTTAATAGTACATATCTACCCAAAACATACTCATGTCTGCTGGCCTGATATACGTAAGCAATAAGGTACGAGAGGCTGTTTTATCGTGAATAAATAACGGCTGAAGGGCGTTGCTAGGCACGGTGCGAAGCATAAAACGGTTACCACACAATATAAATATTAAAGTTAAAAAAATGTATTAGTGCAATTTTCATGAAGTAAAGTCACTAAAAGCCTTCCTTCCGCTAGAAAAAAATAGTCCCTGACCATGAACAGCAACAACGCTCCAATGTGTAATATGCAGGAAAGCTCAAATAAACACAACATAGGAACCGTTGGGTGAAGCGGTCATAGACGTGTTTTATCATGAATAAAGCACAGCTATTGACCAATCGGAATCAAGAATTGGAAATAACGGTTTTATAAGATGGTAATAATCTGTACAATATCGTGAGCACAGTGCATATCGTTGGCGAACGTGTATCTATAAGCAGGTCTCTCTCACCAAGACAGCTGCCCTGTTCTCCACTGGTTCTCCTCACACCACAACTCAATGTGTCTCTGACCGTTCTGTCTAACATTGATCCTGGCCTGTCCTGCTCTCCCGGCAGCATAGCAGGCTCACAACTGTATTGCTCTGGTTCGTAATACAAGTATTTCCTCAGCGTTCGAAATGTCATTGCGATCCATTGTTTTCCTGTTGTTTGAATCGCCTGTTACATCACGCCCATTTTCAGACAGAAGTAAAATTCTCACAAAAACGACTCCAGAAGCTTCCGCAGCGTATTTCTACATATATTTTAATAAAACGTTTATACATTGATTTATTGGGTCCTCTAACCTGCAATATGCCCTTTAAATAGTTATTAGAATTGCCAATGGAGAGTCCATTGTCTACATCCCCCATCATCTACACCCACCAGAAAAGAGAGAGAGAAAGAGAGAGAGAGAGAGAGCATGTTCGCCCATTCATCTACACCCACCAGAACAGAGAGAGAGAGAGAGAGAAAGAGAGCATGTTCACCCACTCATCTACACCCACCAGAACACACACACACACACACACACACACACACACACACACACACACACAGAGAGAGAGAGAGATATGATAATACAGATATTCTGATAATACTTTTATGATAAAACAGCTGCACTAGCGGCTAAATATGTGTTAGCTATTCACAAGGCCAGAGACAGCTAATTGTATTTATTCATTTATTAATATATACTGTGTTTATTTATTTACCATGCTACATATGACATGATCTATACACATATGTTCTGTGTGTTTGTTGTATTATTTATATATAATATGTTGATGCTTTGGCAACATTGTGTTACACAGTCATGCTAATAAAGCTATATTGAATTGAATTGAGAGAGAGAGAAAGAGAGAATCTACACCCACCAGAACAGAGAAGGTCTGGGACGGCAGCAGCTCCATCACCCTGGCAACCACTTCCAAACTCTGACGCAGGTACCGTTGCCATTCTGTCTGTTGCTATGGAAACCAGAGGGGAAAGAGTTCCAAAATTTCAGCCAGAGATGTTTTAGCTACTATAAGCGTGTGTGTTTGATTCTTACATCATCGTCCAGGGTCTCATCATCGAGTTCTTCCAGTTGACTCTGGTTTAACCTGAACTGGATCCTGTTGAGAACTTCACGCAGCAGCAGAACTAGAGCATCTTTATACCTGGACACACACAGATACAGATTACGCTTGAGCAACCTATATAAAGCAAACTCGATTCACTCAGACATGTACCTGTTAATGACACTGTCTCTGTCAGCCAATCGGCTTCTGATCTTGGTGGTCAGGTAGTCCAGGAATACACTCCAGATGTCGAGACAGGCCAGGTAACCCTCGTGACTCGGCTACAACAAAATAAACAACAGACCATTAAATGAAAACATGCACACAAATATCACGCTTAAGAACTTCAAGGCGGATTCAGTGGTCATGAATTCGATTTTTAATATTAGTTTCCTGAAGTGCAATTCTAAAGTTAGTAGGATTTATACATCAAAACCTGGCAATAACTTTAATAAAACAACGGTTTCTTCCCTGATTTTAGTCACGTCTTAATGTAGTCACCATGAAACCAAATGGACAATTCTTGTTTTTATGGAATATTGGAGTATTTATTGTAAATTATTTATCAGTGCCCATTAGGGGTGTAACGGTACATGTATTCGCCCTGAACTTTCACAGTACGGACGTCATGGTTTGATGCACGCAGCCAGACGACGAATACAGTCAGTCACAGGTGATCAGAGACTTTTGTCTGTTCCCAGATCAGGGTTAAAGAATAGAGAAGACAGAGCATTTGCAATCGCTGGCGCTGGAGCCTTCCGGTTTATATCAGAGCGGCTCAATCTCTAACAGTTTTTAAATCCTCTCTTAAACCCCTTTTTTTTCCTTTAGCTTTTAATAATTGTGATATTTTGTCATGAATGTGTGGTCTGTCCTTGTTATTTATCTTGTCTATTGTTCAGCACTTTGGTAAGAACTGTTTGCTGTTTTTAAATGTGATATACACTCACCTAAAGGATAATTAGGAACACCATACTAATACTGTGTTTAACCCTGTTTCGCCTTAATTCTACGTGGCATTGATTCAACAAGGTGCTGAACGCATTCTTTATAAATGTTGGCCCATATTGATAGGATAGCATCTTGCAGTTGATGGAGATTTGTGGGATGCACATCCAGGGCACGAAGCTCCCGTTCCACCACATCCCAAAGATGCTCTATTGGGTTGAGATCTGGTGACTGTGGGGGCCATTTTAGTGCAGTGAACTCATTGTCATGTTCAAGAAACCAATTTGAAATGATTCGAGCTTTGTGACATGGTGCATTATCCTGCTGGAAGTAGCCATCAGAGGATGGGGACATGGTGGCTATTAAGGGATGGACATGCTCAGGTAGGCCGTGACATTTAAACGATGCCCAATTGGCACTAAGGGGCCTAAAGTGTGCCAAGAAAACATCCCCCACACCATTACACCACCACCACCAGCCTGTACAGTGGTAACAAGGCATGATGGATCCATGTTCTCATTCGGTTTACACCAAATTCTGACTCTAACATCTGAATGTCTCAACAGAAATCCAGACTCATCAGACCAGGCAACATTTTTCCAGTCTTCAACTGTCCAATTTTGGTGAGCTCTTGCAAATTGTAGCCTCTTTTTCCTATTTGTAGTGGAGATGAGTGGTACCCGGTGGGGTCTTCTGCTGTTGTGGCCCATCCGCCTCAAGGTTGTGCGTGTTGTGGCTTCACGAATGCTTTGCTGCATACCTCGGTTGTAACGAGTGGTTATTTCAGTCAAAGTTGCTCTTCTATCAGCTTGAATCAGTCGGCCCATTCTCCTCTGACCTCTCGCATCAACAAGGCATTTTCGCCCACAGGACTGCCCCATACTGGATGTTTTTCCCTTTCCACACCATTCTCTGTAAACCCTAGAAATGGTTGTGCGTGAAAATCCCAGTAACTGAGCAGATTGTGAAATACTCAGACCATCTGGCACCAACGACATTCAGTTTGGAGTTCAGGAGATTGTCTTGACCAGGACCACACCCCAAAATGCATTGAAGCAACTGCCATGTGATTGGTTGATTAGATAATTGCATTAATGAAAAATGAACAGGTGTTCCTAATAATCCTTTAGCTGAGTGTATAAATAAAAATAAACTTGAGGCGCTTTAGGAGCGGCAGAAATAGCGGTTTTCCCGATAATAGCTGTACACAATGCTCAATAACGCAGGTTTATCAGGAAAAATTTAAAAGGGATACTTCAGGATTTAGCATTAAGCTTTGTATTAATAGATTAATCTTCACAGAAGTGAAGTATCCCTTTAATGAAAGTTAGGGTGGCTGATCCTCCAAAACTTTATTTTTTTACTTTTTCATTTTAAGAGCGTGCACTTTAACTAGCATGCACTTTCCTGTGCTAGAGCAGAGTGTTATGATTTATGAGGTGAACTCTTCATTAATAGGAAAACTAATTTAGTTTTGTCCAGTGCTCTTGTATCTCTCCTGTTTATCTCATTAACGCACCAAATCTGCAAAGGCGGTATGTCGTTGCACTATTACATCATAACTTGACAATCCGAAACGAGACGTTTTCTGAGCTTGGATTCAATGAAACCCGCTTTTGAACGAATGAGGAAGTCGAGTTGTGAAACTTACAGGATGTTTTAATAGTACAATAACCTCTTGGATGTGCCAAAAGACATGACCCTTTAATGTTAATCATGATAACGCACGTCTTGTGGTTTAATACTGAACATGACATTACCGATAAAGCCACGGGGAAGAGTAAAAAAGCACCTTCAAGTCTAGTCTTTTTCAACAGAAATTCAAATGTTACCAGGAAATCATGAAAATGCCCAGGTATGTGCATTAAAATGTTCAAAAACAATAAAAAAAAAGGATGGAGATGTGTCAAAAGTTAGAGGAACAAGGAAAGTTTGGGTAATCAAAGAACAGGAAAAGGCAATATCATTAGACATGAATATGGTGTGTTAGAGTTGGTGCTTCCAGGAACATTAAATGAAAGAGTTTTACCTGGTTAAAGGTGTATTTGAAGAGCAAAGCTAGAAATTCCACTAGAGGAAACTGGGCGTTAGATTCGATCCTCCGCAGATGAACACTAACAAAAAGCCTGAGGAAATCGGTGAACTTTTCCACATAGCTGATAGACACAGACAGACAGATGGAGAGGGTTAAAAAGCAGCAGAATCAATGAGTTAAATGTTTGAATCAAGTGCATCTATCTCTTACCTTTCATCTAATTCTTGCAATCTGCTTTTGATAGTGTGTGTGTTGGTGTGTGAGTGTGTATTTGTGAGTCTTTGAAGTAGGAAGAACGTCTGTTGAAACATGCGTAGCAGAAACTCCTCAAAGTCCACGGGGACGCAGTTTTTGCACATTAACTCGTTGATGCAGTTCATTGCCATGACGCCCAGCTTGGCGCGATCAGATTGGCCCACCATCTGACCAGTTCTGCAGTGTCCACTGCCGCCATTGGCTGGGAGATTTCCAGGGGCGGAGTCTCCATTCGAAGTGGGCATTTGTTTCGTTTTGATTGGCTGCTGGCATCCGAAGCGAGCGAAATGAAAAATAGAAGCGAGGAGGGATGGAGTGATAGAAGTGGAGAGAGGAATCCAGCTAAAGAGATGAGCCAAACACTCCAGCGCTAGCAGACACAGAGCGGCACTTTCAGCTTCCAGGATCATCTGTGTGCTGTTGCCTCCCAAAACACCTGCAGAACACCACAAAAGACAACAGTCATTTATTAGCAGGTTTCAACTATAACAACAGACCATTTTGTGGTTATCATATCAGTACTGGTTGATGATCGACTGCTCGCTTATGACAAAAATCTTAATCACGATAATTTTTGGTCAATGTTGAAATCACGCTATGCATGTATATTTGAATGTATTTAACACGATTATTGGGGGCGATATGATACGAGTAATTTTAAATGGCTAATACTAGGTTAAATAATGTAATCAAAACAATTACGTAAGAGTCAGAAATACAATCTTAAAGTGACAGCAGCCTAATAAACCTGAGATGTCGTGTCATTAACGTTAATCAAACAACGAATGACAGAAGAATATCACTCACTGATCTTGACCGAATAACTGAAGTAGTTTTAATAAGGATAAACTTAACTTTTGTACAGTAAGACTATGAAATATTATTTTATATTTGATTATACATTTTTGTTGTTGTAGGAAAGGCCATTCCTTATCTGAACACTTATCTTCCTGAAAAACATTGCATTTTTGTTCTGTTGTATTAATTTGTCAGTTTTGTTTGTAATTATTTTCTTTGTTCTAAGCTAATGCACAGATCCAATACTGTTACACATGCTTTTTTTTCCCTAAACTGTGTGTGTTTCCTTAAGACATAACCCACTGTTTTTACATGAATACTCTTCAAAAAGCCATTTTAACATTTTTGTGTACGCGTTTAGCCGCGTATCCGAAGCCCATTTTCTTATCCGCATCCGACTCGGAGCGTACACACAGAAAGCCGCCCGAGGAACAGTGTCTCTTTTGCTGCTTAATTTGCTTTTAATTACACTCTTTAAAGGGTTAGTTCACCCAAAAATGAAAATTAAGTCATTAATTACTCACCCCCATGCTGTACCAACCCCGTAAGACCTTCGTTCGTCTTCGGAACACAAATGAAGATATTTTTGATTAAATTTGAGAGCTGTATAACTACCACATTGGCTCCTAAGGGACTGGCTCTTGACGGCCCAGAAAGTCAATGAAGAAAATGTTTAAATATTCCAAGTGACTACCGTGGCTCAACTATATGTTTATCAAGCGACGCGACTACTTTTTGTGCGAAAAAACAAACAAAAATAACGAGTTTATTCGACTATTTCTTTTCTTCCTTGTAGGCCAGAACGAGACTTCCTTAGATTTCCACGACGCATGCGCGAGAATTGCGATCTGCTCACACCAGCTTACACTACTTCAGATCGCAATTCTCACGCATGCGTCGTGGAAATCTAAGGAAATCTCGTTTCTGGCCTACAAGGAAGAAAAGAAATAGTCGAATAAACTCGTTATTTTTGTTTGTTTTTTCGCACAAAAAGTAGTCGCGTCGCTTGATAAACATATAGTTGAGCCACGGTATTTAAAAAAATTGTATTTAAAAAAATTACCAAATTTGTATGTTTAATATCAAAAGTAACCGAAAGGTAACCTGGTCTGTCCTGTCTGTCAGCATGTTGTCAGTCCGCTAGACATGTGCCGGTATTCGGTAATGCGATAAATCGCGGTAATGAATATGCACGATATTGTTATCGCGGGCTCTTCAAAATACCGTGAAAAATAATAGATTTGAATTTAGACTTTTAGAGCGCGCATTAGCTGCTTATTTTCCATCAACCGCTCAAACACTGCGTGCTGCGCAAAACACGCACGCACTCTGATGTAAACAATCCCCACATGTATAAGCACTGTGTGCATGGGGCAGTGCGCACTAGTCTAATGTAAACATTCCTCACATGGAGCAGAAGCATGGCGGAACGCTCCCGGCGATTTATCCCCGCAGGGCTGCCAACTCTCACGCATTCAGCTTGAGACTCAAGCTTGAGACTTTCAGACAGGACGCGGAATACGCGCGCAGGGATGTTTTGTTGCTCCGCCGACCTCGACCACGCCGGGGTTAAATTTCAAAGTAGTTAAACTTCTTATTTTAAAATGGCAAATCGCGTTGTATCTGAAGGGCAACGTTGAACCAAGCGGTCAGCGTCGCGCATTCCGCGTCCTGTCTGAAAGACGATTAACGCATTTGACACTTTTCACACGCTCTCCCACAGAGAAAAATCACAGAGCAAAGAGGACACTGACACCGACAGACTAGACAGAGCAGGTTACTTTTGATATGAAAGTTGTTATTGATAAATCAGCTCTTAGGTTCTGATCACAGATCGTTGCTCCTCAGTTCAAGTAAACCGATCATGTCACTTTCGTTTTTATTTAAAGGTACAGTACAACTTACCGAAAGGTATATTTACTTGTACATAATAACGATCAATGAGTGTTTTCAAACACGGAAAGAGGTCAGTAACACTGCAGGAGAACTGTTGTGTCACAAAACGTTACATTTACCTCAGGAAAGCCATTTAATGACCAGCACATTAGTTGACTAGGAAAAAATAGCAAGGAGTATTTTGCTAAATATTATATTTAATTTCTCTCTGTATGTTTACAGCAGTATGTGAGAGATTTTTTTTCTTGAGAAACATTAACAGACTGGGGCCTACCTAATATTTATCCAAATGAGTCAATATTGAATTAAGACTTAAATCAAATCCAAGAATTTAATTGAATAATACAAACCGTAACCTACCAGTCATTGTACCATGTAAACATTGTAACATGTTGTCACTAAACTTTAAACAATTCGGTTTAGTTACCATATGTTTTGAAAATCACAATTATACATTGTGATGCTAGTTGAGGTTTTTTTTAGAGACCCACAATGAATCTGTTTTTCTTGAGCATTAAAATATAATTTCATTAAAATATCGTGATAATACCGTATACCGTGATAAAAGCTCAATCAATTAACCGCAGCATGAAAATTTTATACCGGCACATGCCTACAGTCCGCAATGTATTTTTCACTGCGTGGGAACATGGTGTGTGTGTGTGTGAGAGCAGCGTAGCTTGTTGGACATAGCGACAGTAACTAAGGGGGGCGGGTCTTTGCGAACAGTCAATTGCTGCAGTGACTGGTATTTAAGCTCACCTGACTCTCTTGACGTGGGGGATGGAGGGGGAGTGGTGACTGTAACACTGTGTTTGTCCCACACCGTCTCCAGAATACCTGCGCGCAAAAGAGAGTTAAAAATGAAACATGATACAGGTTCCAGTGCTTAAAGCTACAATACCTACGATTTTATGCCGCTAGAGGGCGCTACATTCAAAGCAACAACAACGGCTTTGCTTGATGACGCCGTGGAGGAACGCGGAATGATGGGAACTGTTGTTTTCAACTCCACCGTGGATAAATCAGCCAGACGGGAATCAAAAATTAGTAGTCATGGATGTTCGGTAAAAACATGGATGTTTGGAAAATTAGTAGTCATGGTAAAGTTCGATTTCGATAACTGTTGCGTTTAATGACATGCTTGTTTTTCATTAAACTGAAATAACCGCAAGAAAAGTAAGGTTTAAAAGTAAATTATTTATCACAGATGTTAGGGGAGAGCCGGGACGGTTGAAACACTTTTCAGATAAACGTCGTTTTCTAAGATACAGCCAACAGTTCACATTGCGAGAAGTATTTGCGGTGAATATGACCTTACGATTTTTCACATCATATGCATTGACAACAAGACATTCGAACAATAATACTAATTGTTTTGCGTCGTTTACCGACATGAAATTTGAATACAGAACACGTGTTACTCACCGGTCAAGTAAAACACATGCAAGATCAGCGTCTCTTTCTAGTTAGAGTTTTTCACGAAGTTCTCTCCATTTAGGAACCGATGTTGAGCTGGTTTTATTTCTCTTGTCCCAAATTCTTCTTGGGTCGTTTGGTTGACCCGTTCGTTGACGTTTGCGTTTATGAGACTTGTCTTTGTAGACAGAACCAGGTGCAATCGCTAAAGAATAATTTTGCTCCATTCCATAACAAATGCGCGAAACAAGCTGACGTTTGACGCTAACGCACAACTACAACTTCCGCATTTGTCCAGGACTACACGCAGTACGAGCGGAAACCGAGGTAACGCGGATATGACACAATTGACTGGCGACTCCCAGCTCATCCCTACTCACACGCCCCGTTTCCTTGGTTAAAATCTCAATTTTCTCACGATTTAAACATTGTTTGAAACATTTGGAATATTGTAAGTTATCATCTTAACTAAATATATAACACTGGCCTTGTGATTTTGGGATATTTTAATGCAAAAATCTTAGGTATTCCACCTTTAACGATTAGTTACACCCGGATATACTTTCAATGAATCAGTTATGAGTGTCTCACCAGTGAGAAGGTTCAGTACGGTGGGGATCTGATCCAGCAGGAGTTTCTTCAGCTCCTCTTTACGAGCGACGCTCAAGTCTTCTCTGGGACAGACCAGCTCTTCCGAGGTCATCTTGAGCAGAACCAAACCCAGCGGCGCGAGAGACGGCGACTGCACTAACTGCAACACAAACCACAAAGATGAAGTCAGTTCAGTTCGGTTTAATATCATCTAATAGTAACAGCAGTAAAGAATAACAGGTACCTGTAAGGTGTTGCTGAAGAAGTCATGGTAGAACATAGGCCAGTCCTGGCGTCCAATGTCAACGATGACTTTGCAGAGTTTGTTTCGGATGAAGAAAGGCAGCAGTGCATGCTGGGATAGCAGAAGCTTGGGCAAGCAGCTCCGAAGTTCTGCTTTGTCCTCACTGGCTACGCCAACCCACATTTTGTTCACAAGATTCTGCAGAGGACGACCGACACATTTATTGTCATTAGAGCCAGACCGATATATTGGCAGACCGATATTATCGGCCGATATTAGCCATTTTCCAAACTATCGGTATCGGCAGTTGTAATGGACGATAAATGAATATTTCAAAAATAAAATAAAAACGGGCAAATCACGCTTAAACCATGTCATGAGTGTTGGAGTTGTATAGTTTGTCCACCAGAGGGCACTCTACACCGTTCCTGTTGGCAACACTCGTTGAGTTGGTCACGACACATACATTGCTTGAATAACAATTAAAAGAACATCCCCATCAGTTTTCTAAACTCAAATAAGCATGACAAAATTTGTGACTATCATGTCCAGTTTTGCTGATGTTAAATAAGCCAAGAGTGACGCGGAATTAGCTAGTAATAGTAGTTGACTGACTGTCCTTTTAACTTTTGACAATGTGACTGAAGTATTTATTTAATAGAGCGTGACAGTTATAGCAATGAGACGCATCATCTCTCCTTGGCCTGTTATATTGAAAATGTATGTTTTACAATTTGCAGTATGACGTTATCCATCGCAAAATTATGGCTCATCATAGACTAGCTAACCATGAAGCTAGCTAATGCCACTGTCGTCAGTCTGTTCTGTTGTGACAAACAAGTTTCTTTTCAAAATGCATTATCATATTATTTTAGTTAAAACCTATGACTAACTACAAATAACTAATGTTAGGGAAATCTGTTCATGTTTTGTTGCGCGTTTCTGAAAAAAAATAAATAAATAAAAAATATCGGCCGATATATCGGAATAGCGGATTTTAAAACCAAAAAATATTTGAATCGGTATCGGCCTTCAAAATTCTTTATCGGTCGGGCTCTAATTTGTCATCATATCTCATATAACACAGCGGAGGACGCCTGTGCTTGCATATAGAGGGAATGCATTGACGTCACTTTCCCGCCGGAATGACCCCCCTCAGCCTGACTGAGTGGCAAAAGATCTGCTGCGTGACTGGATTTAATAGCGGAAACTGCGAAAATGCGACTAAAACGAACAATTTTATCAATTTAAACTAAATGTTGGACTCAATATAGTATCCCTTACATCTTACTAAAGATCCACTGATTTATGGGGATTTACATGCAGCCAGGAATCGTGTTGCCTGACAATTATGTTTGCCTGATATAAAAGCAATATAGACCTAAACATAAAGCAAATTTGCCTGTGAAAGCTTTATATAAATACAATATAGGTAGGTCTAAATGCGGGTGATCACTTACATCAGTGTTACATATAGCCTATATATATCATTATATCGACCAGCCCTAAAACTTTATAGGTTTTTTTTTGGTCAGTGTTAATTAAAAAACATTTAATAATGCAGAAAATGCAATGATAAATATTTAATTGATGAGTTGTTAATATATACAACAATACAAATTATATGGGTATGGTTTTACACCTAAATTCAGCATATTGACACAAAATGATAACTGCAAATCCACCTTTCGCTGAGTCCAGTTGTTTCTGTGAATTGCAGCGATCTATTTGCTCTTCTTTCTATAGCAGTCTGTAAAAACATACCTCTGATTTTTTTGTCAAATCTAGTTGTACAGTCAATCATAAAGCTCTTTCCCACTTTATATGCCCAAAAGCAGGTCAAATAGATATAGAAACTCTTTTATCCCGACTTCAATATCAATATTAAATAAACTACCAGAACTGTTTTAATGTCCTTCTATTTAATTTATTTATTTATTTATTTTTTCTATGTATTTTTGGGGACTGTGTGTTTTATGCCTTGTGGTAATGTTGCGTGTTGTGCCTTGTGTTTTTCTGCTGGCTGTACAAATAATTGCCCTTCGGGGACAATAAAGTAACCTTAACCTTAACCTTATGTGTTGTGTTTGTTTTTCACGGCATTCACGCTAACAACAAATACAGCCGCTCATTCTTTTTGCCACTCACTACGAGTAACTGCAGGCACTCCGGCCGACGGTGACGTCACGCGCATACCCTCTATTGTGTTTTAGGATAATTACACAAATATATCCAGGTCATATTTCAAGAAAATGAAGCCTATTTGTAAGCCTAAGGTGTGGTTATTTGCATTGTGATATTATCATCATGCTAATTTCCCTTAAAATTATTGTACTAATGAAAAACAATCCTCCAAAAGGAAACACATTTTTTTAAATTAAAATTAGAATAAAAATAAATGCAGTACAAATAAATGCTACTATGCAGGTCACGTGGTATAATTTAACCTATATCATTATAATGTTAATTTCTTCTTTTTTTAAAAAATACAGCAATGATAATTAGGGGGTGAATAAAAGTCACAAGAATGACATTCATAATGTTCATAATGTTCAAGTCATAAAGATTTCTATTTCAAATAAATGCTTTTGAACCCTCAATAAATATTAAATAAATATAAAAATATATTACACTTTTTCAACATTTATAAAAAAATATATATGTTTCATATTTAATGATTTCTTTGAATAATTATAAATAATTTTCAGTAAAAATGCTGAAAATTCATTTTTATCATCACAAGGATAAATTACATTTTAAAATATATTCAAATAGAAGACAGTTATTTAAAATTGTAAATCATATTTCACAATATTACTTTATTTTTTAATCAAATAATGCAGCTTTGTTCAGCAGAAAAGAAGAAATAACCCTCTAAAATTGACTCAGTGTAAGCTAATCTACATAAGATAATGAAGTGAAGGGTTAACTTTACCTCAAACACAGTAAGGCTGTACATCATGACATATTCATTTCTGCTGTTGGAGAGGAAGTAGAGGCAGTGCCTCCATGAGCCGGGCTGCCCCGCGAAACTGTTCAGCAGCTCCTCTGCGATAAACAACACCACACGACACTCATTACAAAACACATCTCATCTAATCAAAACAAAGCACAGAGTGAAAGCAAGTAATGAAAAGTCACCAAACAAACTTCCTTCAATGAGGAAACAAGTGCAATGAAAAGGGCTATTTCACACAGACACAATACAGGAACATCTTCAGTAAAGCATAAATGAAGGCAGTTCCCACGAC
The DNA here is from genome assembly GCF_988280905.1 of Pimephales promelas. NCBI lineage: Eukaryota > Metazoa > Chordata > Actinopteri > Cypriniformes > Leuciscidae > Pimephales > Pimephales promelas. The sequence continues at coordinate 35,858,256 of NC_142771.1, read as the reverse complement.
TTGAACTCAATTCCAGTTCAAAGTTAACAAACGCTTCTTGTACACAGAGTTTTGCATATTTGCATGAAAAAGAAAACATTGCTTTGTTGCACACCTACACATACGCGCATTTCAAAAACCAGTCGAGTTCAAATTACAGAGCGACGTCACAATTGAATAACTTCATTAGTTACATTCATTTGATAGATGCTGCTTTTATACTGTATAAAGCCTTAAATCAATGTGTTGTGTACCCTTGGAAGTACAAATGTTGTAATGACAACATTTTAAAGACACCTCTCGTGACAATTAGGAACTGAGAAACTGGAACGATCTGTTTTTTGACTGAAAACATGGTGTGAAACAGGGTGAGAGATCGTATAGATGTACGCACAACAAGTAGGCCTACACTCGACTTCCACATGCGCTAATGTGACAAAAGTGTGGGTCAAGTCTGAAAGTAAAAAAAAAAATGGCAAAAAGCTTCAGTACAAATCTCATTCACACTAAACTCTCCTTAATCTATATTTTAAGTAATTTTTCTATTGTGTTATGGGTGAAGACTGAAGTCTAAAAGTGAAAAATGAACAATAATCAAGACATTTCAAAGGGATAAACCGTCATCATATTTGGGTGGAGAAAATCAATAATACAGTCACACACACACACACAAAAAAACACAATATACCATATAAAACAATATCATGTGTTGAGATCTTAGATACCATCAACCCTGGACATTTCCGGTGCAATGCGTGACTTATTCTGGGTCTTGTTCACAGACAGTCTATTTACTTTGACCAGTTTGACAAAGAGTTATTTCTCCAAAAATAATCACTGCTGAGAAATGAGCATTGAACTCCTTAGTTTCAAAGCACCATGTTTTGGCACAGGACAAAATCTTCGGCCGAATGCCCCCAAATAGAAATACCAAGCATTTTACGAAACTCAATAGAGTTTAAATTAGAGCCCGACCGATAAAGGACTTTGAAGGCCGATACCGATACAAATATTTTTGGGTTTTAAAATCCGATATATCGGCCGATTTTTTTTTATTATTATCAAATATTGTTGGATTTCACAGATGTGTAAAAGAAAAGCTAACTTTTCTGCACAAGACACGTTTGATACTTTTTCTCTATGTCTAAATGTTCACTCCTCTCAAGTATAACTTACATTTTACAATGCAGGGACTGTAACTAGAGATATGCTAGTTATAAATACAGTAATCATTACTTTATTTAGGCAGAAAAAGTTCATTGTGGTTTCCAAGCTCATTAATGTTAACGTTAGCGGTCTTCCACTAATGATAGTGGCATTAGCTAGCTTTGTGGTTAGCTAGTCTATGATGAGCCATAATTTAGCAATGATAACATCATACTGCAAATTGTAAAACATACATTTTCAATATAACAGGCCAAGGAGAGATGATTGAAGCGTGTTTCGTCCGTTTTTATTTTATTTTTGAAATATTCATTTATCGGCCATTATAACTGCCGATACCGATATTATGGAAAATGCCTAATATCGGCCGATATATCGGTCTGGGTCTAGTTTAAATGTCATGAATGTGGTCTCCAGCCACGAAATACAAGTTATTAGACACATTCCTCACATTAAAGGGGTCACATGATGATTCGTTTTTATTTGAGCAAGCTTTGTCGCTCAGTAGCTTCTAAAAGAAGAAGCTACTGAGCCTATTATTGTACAGCGCGCCAGTAAACACATCATCAGAGATTAATAGAGATGTTAATGCAAAAGGGAGTGGAAGTTCTCCCCTTATTAGACATTCTCTGGCTTATTTATGTATACAACGCGAAAGGTTTATATGCCATAGACAGTAACAGAAATGGACACAGCAACCCCATTGATTTCAACGGAGAACATTGAAGCCAGGTGTACAGCGCAAGCTCAAACTGAGCCTGTCATGTGAGCAACCTGTACGTCTTCTAGTAGCTGGTCCAAGTGAAATCTAGGGCTGGGCCGATGGACGATATCATCTCAGACTGCAGTCAAAACTTTTCCATTTAGGGACAATATCTGCCCCTTTTAATCGATTTTTTCCAGTTCATTTTTTTTTTTTTTTACCTGTATAAATACTTTCGTAAAATGAATAATGCTTTAAATAAAACAATGTTCAATAAATATCCAATGATGGTAAAAAACGAGGTGATACTTTTAAACATTAAATTAAAATCGCCAGTAGGTTGCAGTATTTATGAGCGAGTCATCCGTCATCGAGTCATTCATTCATCGGTAACAAAGCAAGTGGCTGTATTTATGAACGGGTCATTGAATCTCACGAATTCGAATCACCACTGTTTGTGTGAAACAGCAATAATTTCGTTGCAAAACAGCAATAATATGATCAACATTAAAAACACTGCTGGATATTAGCCTGTATTGATCGCAGATTTAGTCGCACAAACAGCTTTTGACAGATTAAAGACCAACTGAATGACACTTTAATTAATTCAAGTAGATAATCTCAAATGAAGATCACTGAACTCCAGCTACTTGTCTGTGTTTTCAGATCATCAGCGTTTCTTCAGCAGTGTAGAGCATGGTTGCCAGATACTATTGACAAGACCGGGTAGAAAACGTGTTCTTTTAACAGAAAAGCTCTGACTGGGGATTTCATTATTTAAATCTGGCAACCAAGCATAAACGCCCGTAAACACAGTCTGTAATAAAAACAAAAACACGGATGACGAGTCGGACAAGAAATTTAAGGTCCGTACGTGAAATTTAAGACCTCCTTATCGGAAATTTCAGATTTTAAGACATTTTCAGGCCTTAAAAAACGAAAATTTTATTTAAGACTTTTTAAGGACCCGCGGGGACCCAGCTATACGGTAATTTCTCTACAGTGCAATGGAGAGTCGATTCGTTATGACGCAATCGTTAGCCAATTTTTACAAAAACTGCTTCTACGCGGCCATAACTTAAGATACAAGGCAATGGAGCCTTTTATACATTACTAGGCAACCAGTAGTGGGAACGCCCTCCAGCGCAGCCACTGAAGACCTCAGCTCTGATTGGTCGGCTGGATCTGGGTGTTGTGATTAGGGATGGGACGGTATGAAAATTTCATATCACGATTATAGTGTCCACAATTATCGCGATTATCAATATTATCACGGTTTTCTTAAATTTAGATATAAAGTGTTCAAAATATATAGTGTAAAAATATAAAATATAAATATAAAGTGTTCAAAAAGAACTGACGCTCACACTGAAAACATTTCAACAAGTTTTATGAATGAAAATCAACAAACAACAAATAAACAAGCAGCTCTATGCAGTTTTTTTTAAGCAAGATTCTATTCTATGGCATTTCCTTCTTTATAATGCCCGTCGTCAATAGCAACGCATTATTACACACACCGCGCACATCAATATCACAAGGGACACACGCTCGTTTAATTAAAATAATCAGAGTTGATTTATTGTTTACAGAGTTTGATAATATTGGTGTGATCATCTTGTCTGGACGATTGTTTTACTAAATGAATTTATAAACGGGTAAGATTTAAAACATTAGCTGAACTAATTATTAAGTCAATATGTCCCCGTAATTATGTGGTAAAAATAAAATCGCTGTAATACGTTATGTATCTACACATTACTATCCCTAAAACGTCACTCTTAATAATAATCTTATTTGAAGATGTTCGTTCGTCGGCTCAAAGACACTTGCTGCAAAATTTTCTTCGCGGAAGCTTCACTTCTATTTCAAGTGAGTGACATAAAATGTTTAAACTCAAAACAACATTTCGTACCCAATTGTTTGCGTGACGATCTTAAGTTTTTTGCATAATGCATAATAGGTCCTTTTAAAACATATACAAATCCCTTCTTTTCAAAAATGGTGCTGAAATGAGCCGCTAAAACCATTCAGATCACACCGAAATGATCAATAACTGGTTCTTCATGTGGATCTGCAGAGCGGTGGGTGCTACACACACACAGAAACAGTGGAAAGTTACTTTACAACACTCAACACTTGTCGTTACTTGTCTTGCCCCTCAGATTTAACAGCAACTATCCCACTCCTAATGCACCACACTTGACATGTAACGAGTGTATGTGATCGCATGTTAACATTTCAGTATGTTTGTGTTTCAGAAGAGAAAATAGGACATCTATTGATATCATCCAGGCATAACGAGCGACAGCCTATTCCGCTAATAACAGCACAAAGCGTGACTCTGCAAATCAGGAAGTGATGAGGATGTGAAGGCCAGGGTCAGGCGTATACTCACCGATCTCTCTCTTGCGGTCATTGGTGGTGCAGCTGTGAAAAAACTCGGTCATAAGACTCTCCAGGGCCCGTAAGGAGGACTCCTCAGACGCCTGAAGACACAAGAGAGAGAGAGAGAGATGACAAGATAAGGCATTTCAGTCTGAACTTTTAATGCAACCATGCAATGCAGCAAACACTAATCGTATCGTATATAATCGAACTGTAAATCCACAATGAAAGGATTTTTCCCATCACAGAATTCCCATTTTTGACTAACCAATATATTCCTCAAACGTTTTCACTACCGATCTGCAAACTCCCATCAATCATTGCGGCACTATTACACATCACAGTTACTGTTTTTGGACCGTTTCATGCTTTGGAGGCTTTATTTACACTGTTAGTCATTATTTAATTACCGTCCTGTCACGTACGACTGACTTCTGTGGGACACAAACGAAGATTTGTTCTTCAAAGTATGGGTTGGACCATCATGAGGATGATACAATGATGTAAATACTTGTTTGGGAGGGTTAATTTATTTTATTGGGCTACTTTAATTTACCCTTAAAGACTGTGTGAGATGTATCATGTTGTTTTTATTCTCAAAAATTGCTTTTTTTTCAGTGCTCGAAATACTTCTCACATTAAAAAGAGTGAGAATGCACTGAAGAGTGAAAGAATTGCTTGGAAGGCGAAAGCAGGAAGTGGGCTGGTGATGATGAAGATGACGATGACGATGCGCCGGGTTCTGAATTCTTCGTATGAGTCACAACACGTTGCATTGCTCCTGCGTGACGTCACAGAATAGCAGAAGAATGCCTTTGGTTTCCTCATACTGTACAGACTGTCAATAAGTCGAGAGGACACCGTTACATTCACACAGAAGCAGCTGTGCTCGGTTTCATTTGTGTGACTATCGCCTTGTTTCATCCCTTAATGACAAAACAACGTATGCATTTGATTTACCTTCTTATCTGACAGATCTATGTCTGCTATGGGTCTCAAAATATATCATATTACGGAAATACGCACATAAAAATAAGTGTTTTTGACAGGTGCTTAAATCAAATCAGTGCTTCAAACACAATGTCATGTGATAATTTACTGATGAAGCACAGAGGCTTCAAAAGCAATGCAACCTCCTCCAGGCATTGGTGCACATATAAAGGTTCACGATTACATAAGAGATCAAATAAATAAGTCAGTGTCTTATACATATACATAGATTTGCTTTATATAATATTGACTCACCATGCCCAGGGTTTTTGAGCTTTTATGCGGCTATGATATGAGATGAATCGTGATCTGCTCGCTCATGCTTGATGCTTCCTATGGGGCCTTTGTGTTTCACCTTCTAGAAGCACCGAAACCCCGCATCACTGTCCCGCACACGCCCGGTGGACCCCGGGTTCGGGCTCCGGGACACTTGTTATTATTGTTGAACTAGCGCGAGACTGGAACTGACGCTGCCTGGATACACGGAGACAACCCGCATTAAACTACAGCGAAACAGAGAGAATATCAACCAAACAGCGGTCTTAAAAATGTGCCGGGACTCTCTTCTTCACGCCTCGGGTGGTGTTCGCGCTGTGTGGGACTCGGAGCTTTAATTTGAGCCCTCAGAAGTCTGACAGTGCCACTCCTTGGGTTAGTGGGATCTCTGTTTCCGTGCAGGCCTCTCGTTGCTTCCTCTCATCTGCCCATTAACCTAACGGAAGTGACATGTTGTCCTCACAGAATCAGCATGAAAGCGTAGAACGGAAAATAATGTGGAAGACGGTGTACTTAGATGGGCGGGGCTTAAAGAGTCGAAGCTGTTTCTAATTGGTCAGGAGCGACGGGTCTAAAAAATGAGGTGATTCTTTAGTTAGGTTTTTTTCCCCCGACCAAAACATTTAGCAATTATTTATTTTATTTGGAAAATTTCTTCAATTTTATAAATTGTAAATAAATTCATATCATACATTATGTTTTTTGGGAGAAACAACAATCAAAAAAGCTCCGAAAACATGTAACAAAATGTATGTGGGTTTTTTTTTTTGGCAACTAATGTTGATAATAATAATAACAATAATAACAATTATAATTTATAAATACTTTGAACTGAAACTATCAGTTTATTATATTTGTTATTTATTTGTACGATTTGCATTATTTATATCGCTCAAACTGTATAGCGTGACGCTAGCAACACCAAGGTCATGGGTTAATTTCTGCCAAATGGACAAATAATACAATTCAAGTGTATTTATGTGTTTGTTTTTCTGTTTATCTATTTATTTCAGAACAAAAATATCTACCAACACAGCTCACATGATCATACCAAAATCTACTTAAACGTTGTGAAATGTATTGCAGGACATTTAGATTCATTTTTTAAAAGTGGATGAAAACATTTAAAAAGTAGTTTCATTTTAAACACCGTTTTCTTTCGCTTTAGACATCACGTGGTACATGTTACGTTTCTAAGTCTAATCCGGATTATACTTTAAATACGTTCAGAGTTGATTCAGATGATTTGAGATTTTTGTAATCATTTTAATTAAATGATTATACTTTGAATAATGAGAATATATCCAATAAGACATAAGTTGAGATCTAAAGTGTCTCAATCATAGGGGACTCGGCGTTGTGAGCCGTCAAGCGCCCCTGGAGGAAGACTGTAATTAGGAACTAGTTACTGGATGCTTTTACTCAAACTATTAATCTACCGGAAGTGAAATCTTAATCTTAGACCGGATGAAACCGGCCGCAACAAGACACGTTAGTACAGTATGCACTATGAGTGCAGGTATTGCCTCATTATTATTACACATATGCATCCTCTAAAGCATAAAGCCATCTAAACGAACTAGCTCGTCAAAGGCATTTATGTAGTTTCTCATATAAAATCCCCATTTATATGATACATGTTTTCTTTCCAGTTACATTATTGGGTTTTCTTGTATTATAGAACTGTTGAGTATTATATTGTGTACTTCTAATCAGTAAAATGTATTGTGTATATGTGTGTGTTATTGTATTATCCGGCCAATATTATAAAGCTTTGGTACTTCTTGTTTGTGCAGATACATGCACTTCTGAATCGTGAGAATCAGTCTGTCATTTCTGAACTTGAAAGGGAAGAGCTTGCCGTTCTCTTCTTGCTCATTGTTTCATGTGGTTTGCGCAACGACTTCACATTAGGCAACCCATCAACTCAAGTACATGTGTAGTAGACTGCAGACTACGCAGTAAACATTCAGAAACATACACTCCTCACACAATATATTATTTAAAGATGACTCACAATATATGTGGTTTATTTCCTTTTTTCTGAAAAAGAGAAACACTTACAGAGACTGTACACTTGACATTATCTAGGTCACATTAAGAAACAGGAAGTCATCCACGGGTTTGAACCCTTTAAGGAACACTCACAGACACCGACTTGTTTTTCGACATCTTATGTGTTGTTTCGCTTAGCACAATAAAAATGATATAATTCATATTTAAAAGTTTCTTTTTAAAACATTCTGTGCATCAAACAATTCTGTAAAACATGATAAAACAAAAACCAAGCTAAATTAATAAAACGTTTCTCATCTGGAGGCGTTTGTATCCTGTGATTGGTAGCGGCGTCTCAGTTCTTGAATGCGATAGGCCCACGCTCTGTCTGCACCTTCACCCTCTAGTTTGCACGCCGTCCAATCAGGAAACGGAAAACGTCCCGCCACAATCAAAGCGTCTTCAGGGAGCTCAGCCAGTAGCTTCTTTTGTAAAAGACTTAACTGATAAACACACAGCACATGGTGCAAATGCATGAACTGATTGAATAGAGTCTATTGCATCTTATTCAATGATTTAGGAACCGCTGAGGGACTTACCACGCTAGGGGCTAGAAATACTGTGACATTTTTATACGCCGAGAGATCAACCTAAAAATACACATGCAAAAACACAAATTTAGAAAACATATCTTGCTTCTGTATGAGAAATGTCTATGAGAATTTAGGACAGTGTATTTATATGAGAGGATCTGTTTGAGTATATTATAGTATTTTAGGTGTTTATATGTTCAAAGTACCTAATATGGGTGTTTAAAAGCACTTGAATGAATGAGAGCGTGATAATATAATGTTTTAAAGCATTAAACTGAAAAAGGCATTCATTTTGACAGCACTAATATTGAAAAAAAAAAAAAAAAAATATATATATATATATACACAAATATTTTACCCAGTTATTAAACCATTCAAGAACGAAAAGGAAAAAAGCAGTGGCGCGCTCTGTGAATAAAAACTTGACTGACCCGAAGAGCACAACTGTCAAAATGGCCATTTTTGTTGATTTTAAAAAGTCTTAAATGTGCTGTGAGAAAATTGGATGCATTTCAGATGCGTGGCATGTGCATCAGGACTTCTTAAAGTGACAGCAGCCCAATAAATCTGATGCAGTCATTAATGTTAAAGAACAAAAGACAAAATCAATAAGGATTAATCTATTTCCAATTTATATTTTATGCATATACTGTTTACAGTTCATGTGAAGATGGTTTTAAGGTCAATTAAAAGTTGTTATATTTTCAAAGGGATACTTCACTTTGAAATTATTTTTTGGTATGTTTTATCTTACCTCAATGGCATCCAAGATGTAGGTGTCTTTGTTTCCGCAGTAGTTTCAATTTTGATATTTTTAGGTCAAACCGTTCTTGTCTGTCAGTCATATAATGAAGGTCTATGGTCACCACCTCAAAGAGCATGCACAGAGAAGTCCAGATTAAACATGATTTAATGACTCGTAAATGTAAGTACACATTGATGGCCTAAGACACGAAACGAGCGGACTTCTCTGTGCATGCTCTTTGAGGTGGTGACCATAGACCTCCATTATATGACTGACAGACAAGAACGGTTTGACCTAAAAATATCAAAATTGAAAATACTGCGGAAACAAAGAAACCGACATCTTGGATGTCCTTGAGGTAAACTATCCCTTTAAAGCCTATTCATTTTTTAGTTATACTGTAATTTTGAATGACTACAATTAATGGCTAAAATTTAAGAAAATATTAGTTTAATAGAGACAGCAGTATCAGTGATACTAGCTTTCATTTATAGTACTTAGGGAAAAGTATTTAAAATACACTGTCTTTATGTTGTTTCTGTATTAATATGGAGATTCAATGTGAAAATATTAAAATATTGTTAATATGGAATTTATCATGATTAATTACAGAAAAATGTGTGATTAATTGATTGACAGCACTCTGTCTTTCGGCTTGCTCCCATTTTTTGGGGGATCGCCACAGCACAGCTGATTTGGCATTGATTGACAGCACGCACACACACACCTACATAAATATTTATATTATATATTTATATACACACACTAAACATACACACACACACTCACACATACAGTATATATATATATATATATATATATACTGTATATAATATATAATGCATTAAAAATATGTATAATATGGGTGTATAATGTCGGGGTAAAATATTTGTATAATCTGTTTGGACATAATTTTGATTGTTAGACATTTACAATACCTTCCACAGGTCCTCTCGCTGATATGAAACACTTCTGTGGAGTCCAGCTCTCCACGCATGAAAGCGTGCGAGACGAACAAGCCAAGGATTGAGTTCAAAACCAACAGCTGGAGAGAAACCCTCACGACACGCTTCTAACACCTGCACAACAAACACAAAAGCACATATAATAACATTCAAAAGTGGGAAAAAATATACATATATATATTTTTTGAAATTCATTCATTCAGCAAGTATACATTAATTTGATCAAAAGTGACAGTTAAGACAATTATAATGTTACAAAAGATTTCTATTTCAAATACTGTAAATGCTGTTCTTTTGTGAGAAAATATATATCATAATTTCCACACAAAAAAATGAAGCAGCAAAAACTGTTTTTAACAATTGCAATAGAAATATTAAATATTATCATATTATAATGATTTTTTTTAGGATCATAAGACTGAAGACCGGAGTAATGATGCTGAAAATTCAGCTTTACCATCACAATTACATTTTAAAAACAGAAAACAACTATTTTGAACAGTAATAATATTTCACAATATTACTGACTGATCAAATAAATGCAGCCTTGGTGAGCATAAGAGACTTCTTTCAAAAACATCTAAAAATCTTAAGGACCCCAAACTAAATGAAAAATATGAGGATCACTTACAATCCTGCCGTCCCCTGATCCCAGGTCAGCGATGCCTCCGGATCTGCCCTTCAGGAGAGTCATGACGTTACACACTTGAGCTCTGCTCGCTGGCATATAAGGCACCTGAAACACAAACACAGCTGTTATTGGGCTAATCAATCCCTCATCATGTGCCGCATTAATACCGACACACTCCTCAAACCTCACCTGTAGTTTGAGCGGCACCCGGCGAAACCCCGGCATTAGGATTCCTGCCCAGACGGCGTAGACCGCCAGACCCGTGCCGGCCGTCAGCTGCAGGATCTGCCAGCCGCCCAGACGCCGCTCTCTGAACTCGGACAGCATCTCCTCCTGTATGTCGTCTTCCATGGCTATAGAGATGAACACTGTATGACTATATCAGATCATATTTTATATCGTTTTTCATTTTCAGATTTCACACATACCTGAGCAATGGGTCGATGCCTAAAAGTTGCTTAGTGGTTTGAGGTCCAGGCTTGGACCTGAAGTTGCAGGGTGAAGAAATTCACTTTTGAGTGATGAAGTTAGATTGCAGATCTGAATTGTACCATCTATCCCTTATATTGGAGGAACTGAACAATTTGGCTGCCCGGTTCTTCTAGGAATGTGTTATTACATTGTTAGTTCATGAAGATGAGTCGTAACAGATGGTTGTGAGCCATCAGAGACATACTGTATATTGTGACTACTTGTGGCTTTGCACAGTATCTCTTATTCCTGTCAATCTTTAATGTTTTAACAATATTATTGATCTGTCTGCATTGACACCATTAAATGAGAACTGAACTGAGCTGGACAATGACATCATGGTTTTCTCCAGTGCTTGTATAGATAAATAAACTAAATTTATAACTTTTTTACAGCAAAAATTAACCATCATATTTTTTTGCTGAACAGCTGAAACTAATTTTGTTGCTTTTTTTTTTTTCATGTTTTCACTGTAAATTTGCTTTGTACCAGTCTGTAAAAATCGCTATATAATTAGATATGATGAGTATCTTGAGATGACTTGACAAGATCCCAAAAATCATTATATACTTATAATAAACACATAATGTAATAATTTAATATTAACATAATGTATTCATTTAATAATAATTTAATTTAATAATGTAACACTTGGTTATATTGCCTTTTACCTCAACAAAATGCCACCAATTTCCAATAAAGCCATTTTATTGACATGTAAGTTATTTTATTGACACATCTTTTGAGTTGAAACTTACAGTAAACCCACTGTGTGTGTGTGTGTGTGTGTGTGTGTGTGTGTGTGTGTGTGTGTGTGTTGTGTTGTGTTAATTTAGGTACCCTTTCCACAAATATTATGTCTAAAAGGCTAATTATGATTAGAAACGACTCACATAAAAATGCACAATTTCCTAAATATGAAGATATTTGTCAAAAAAAGTGAAACATTCACATTTCTAGAGGTCAGTCAGTTTTGTTTTACTTAATATAACAACACATACATATCAAAATCATGCACTGAACGTGTTAAACGCCTTATTTTATAAAGTAGAATACGAAAACAATTTACAACCTCTGAACAAACATTCAAACACAACCAACTAACCTTCAATGTACGCGGTCTGAACATATTTACAGCAGTAAAATAACTTCCGGTTTTGGATTATTCAAAATAAAGGTCTGGCGACTTGACCCATAATTCAAAATTAAAGTATCATAATGGGGTTTTAAAAATCAATATATTCATGGGTTTTAGTCATGAATTATTATTATTTTATTTATTTTTTTTAAATAATAAAATAAAATAATAAAATAAACATTTATTATTCGTTCCTTCAAGCTAATTGGAACTGTCTCTTTAACAAGCGATAAAATTTACATCATCTGGCATAAAATCTAGTTACATCATGACACATTTCTCGATGAAAACTGTTTAACTTGTCGGGTAAATTAGCACACATTTCACTGATGCTCTGTGAACAATAGCCGACTGCATTGATTACAGAATCTGTTTACTGTCTTTGGTTCAGATGATGGCGCTCTTATAAAGGGAGAGTCCTCATGACCAGACTGACCATTTATTTTCATTTCAACAAACCATCATTACAAAGAATGTATCAGGCATATATTGCATGAATTTGCCAATAAAAAAAAAACATTATAAACACGATCCTGATTCAGACATTTGAAACAGCCTAGGCTACTGTTAATCTTATGCAGCACCAAAATCATGTTTTGCTAGTTTGGTAAGATCATATATAAGAAACAGAGAATGATTGACTGTTTTTCCCCATCCAGCACATCTGCTTTTATGATGACGAAAGCCAAATGAATTATTAATGTTCAGATTTAGCACAGAGATTAAACAAAATCATCACTTCAGAAGTTCAGATCTCTTACAATGATCGTCAGAAGAGGATAGACACTGTCCATCAGAAATATTTCATCATTTTAGTATTTTCAGTTCTTCAGTAGCCTACTGGTGAATATTTTCCCATTATAACTGTAAGCCGTTGTTTCCTTTTTTTAAGGTAGTAGCTTATTATTGAAGCTTATTTACTTGTAGCTTATGAAGCATGCAACAATGAGATGCTAAACACACTGATATGCTTATTAAGTAATGTGCCCTGATAAACATGCTAAAACATATTAATATATGCGTGGGAGTTTGGAATACAGTATAGATTATAAGCTCTAGTGAATCGGTAAAAGAGGGGGAAAAGTAAACATTTTCAATATTTAATGCATCCCTTTGATTTTGTTTTTTAACTCACAATCTCATATTTTCTCCACTAGTATTAAAAGATTAATTTGTGATATGACATAATATACATTTTAGTTAATATTTCTAAACGCAAAGGCTAAAAGTCAAAATATACATTACTCTATACAAATAACCTTTCATATGCGGCATATTCCATAAAGCCAGTTTATGACTTGACTAAGTCTGTATATTTTGTAATATAAAACATTGTAAATCCCAGAAGCTCTGCATTGAATTCTGACAGGCGGATCTCTGGGAAAGCATCATGATTATGTGTCCAGATGTGCTGTCCTCTCCTGCTAGGTGCCAGGACCTCGTCTGGCTCTCCTCTGAGCCCACAGCACTTTACCTGGGACTTTTACAGGACTCTTCGCTGGGATCTGTTGTGGGAATCTCTTGACAGAGACTTTCTGGGATGTCCAGAGTTTTGGCTTGGGAAATTTCCCTGCTTGGATCTCGTCCACAAAGCTTTCCACTTTGTCAAACTTGTTGGTTAGCTTGGCCAGGTTCTCCTTCAGAGTGTCGAACTGCTTATAGAGATCTCCCACCGCATCCGACAGCGGCTGGATCCTGTGCACAACAAACACAACATCAGATGTATACAGAAAAAACACAAGGATTAAATATTCATAAATAGTCCTGCATAAATTATGCCTTAAATCATGTGGTTTGGATGAAATTCTTTGGATTGTGAAAGTAAGTACTGGCCTGGCAACCACACATCCTAACCTCTTAGCAATTAACCCCATGGCAACTGTATACCTACAACACAGTAACATTGTTTTGCACAGGCGAGCACCGCTGACTTTATCTTCAGAAATTGTAGAAATGGAATATTTTATTACTATACATGAGGTTTTGACATCATAATAATTTTACAATTAATTATAATGTTATTAATTATAATCTATCTCTGTCCATCCATCCTTACTTTCATCTGTCCATCCATCCATTCATCAATTTTTATACTTTCATCTGTCCATCCATCCATTCATCCGTCCATCCATACTTCCATCTGTCCATCATCCATCCATACTTCCATCTGTCTATCCATCTTTCCATCCATCCATCCTAACTTTCATTTGTCCATCCATCCTGTAATCATCCATTCTTATGCTTGCATCTGTCCACCCAGCCATTCATCCATGCATCCGTATATCCTTTCATCTGTCCATCCATCCATCCTTCCATTCATCCATCCATCCATACTTCCATCCATCCATCCATCCATCCATCCTTCCATCCATCCATACTTTCATCTGACCATCATCCATCCATACTTCCATCTGTCTATCCATCCATACTTTCATCTCTCCATCCATCATCCCCACTTTCATCTGTCCATCCATCCTTCCATCCATCCATCCATCCATCCATACTTTCATCTCTCCATCCATCCATCTGTATATCTTTTCATCTGTCCATCCATACTTCCATCTGTCCATCCATCCATCCATACTTTCATCTGTCTGTCCATCCATCCTTTCATCCATCCATCCTAACTTTCATCTGTCCGTCCATCCATCCATACTTCCATCTGTCCTTTCATCCATCCATCCTAACTTCCATCTGTACATCCATCCATCCATCCATACTTCCATCTGCCCATCATCCATCCATACTTCCATCTGTCCATCATCCATCCATCCTAACTTCCATCTGTACATCCATCCATCCATACTTCCATCTGCCCATCATCCATCCATACTTCCATCTGTCCATCATCCATCCATACTTCCATCTGTCTATCCATCTTTGCATCCATCATCCCCACTTTCATCTGTCCATCCATCCTTCCATCCATGCATCCATCCATCCTTCCATCCATCCATCCATCCATCCATCCATCCATGCATCCATCCATCCATCCATCCATCCATCCTTCCATCCATCCTTCCATCTATCCATCCATCCATCCATCCATGCATCCATGCATCCATCCATCCATCCTTCCATCCATGCATCCATCCATCCATCCTTCCATCCATCCATCCATCCTTCCATTCATCCATCCATCTATTCATCCTTCCATTCATCCATCCATCTATTCACCCTTCCATCCATTCATTCTTGCATTCATCCATCCATCTATTCACCCTTCCATGCATCCATCCATCCATCCTTCCATCCATTCATCCATCCATCCATCCATCCATCCATCCATCTATTCACCCTTCCATCCATCCTTCCATCCATTCATCCATCCATCCATCTATTCACCCTTCCATCCATCCATCCATCCATCCATACTTCCACCCTTCCATCCATCCATCCATATCTTATTAGCTTAGGTTATGAAAGTAAATTATGATCTGTAGAGTTAGAAATGATGTAGTAATTATACACATGAAGTCTTTCATCCATGACTGATGGTTTATGAAGCCGCTGCACAGATTTTAGGCTCAGGATCAAAGGTCCTGCACCTTGAGAAGGCGGCATATTGAGCAGATTAAGTGGTTCATTTCAGTCAAAGCATTTTTGGATTATTAATCATTTCCTTTAATGGCATGTGATCCTAAGTTTCTCCAGTTGCTGTGAAAAAAAAAAAAAGAAACAGAAAGGAAAATGTCACAGAGAAAATGGCCAGATGGCCTCAGACTGGAGTGGACTGCAATATGTGCCCATGGACAGACTAGCTTTGGTTTCCATTAGGAAAGTCACAGAAAACACCTCGTTTCATGAAACCAAACACCTACAAAAGTTACAACAACAACAGATTTCACATCATACCTGTTATATTCGGGTAAGATGGACGCATGATCGTTGACCAGCATGTCTTTGACCTGGTACATGATGGCGTATTTCCAGTTGTCCAGGACCTGCGTCAGGTTTGAACAGCTCTTGCCATTCGGTTTGTCTGTGACAAGCAAACACAACTTCACACTGAGCTTATGCTTATATGAAAACTATATGAAAAATAAAAACAGCGATCCACCATTTGTGCTGAAAGACGTTTGTTTCAGATGAGGCTAAACCTTTTTGGGATCGTTCTTACTATCTACATTTTAATATGCTACATTTCAGCTCAAGTTTTATTAATTCTGTTGTGTGTTTCTGTTATTTTTATGTCTATGTTTTTACTTTTAGTATTAGTTTTAGATTTATTAGTACAGCAAGTGAAACTAATAAAATCTTGATTTAACTCAATTAAATTTATATATATATATATATATATATATATATATATTATTATTAATATGATCATACTTTAAATATATATCTATTATTGTTAAAGTTTATTTTATTTCAAGTTTTTTATGTTTTTAGATTTAGTTTTGGTTAACTATAATAACTGTGATCCATTCTGATCCATTTTCCTTCAATTTTTTTTTTAAGTCAGTAACTTAGGATTTCATTAATGCTTTTTGTGTGTGCTAGAAAACAACAACAAAAAATACACAAATCAGTGTTTTAGACGTTGTCCAAAGTGAAAAGGGTTGTAAAACGTACGACCCTCATGTGAAATAAATGTAAAACAGCACATATAATGTTTTATTTCCAGAAAAAATGTGCAAAAATATGTCCATTTAAGAGTTCTGCCCCATAAACAATATATTCTGAAAGTTTAGAATCTTTCACTTATACTTATATTAAAAAAATACACTGTAAAACCATATTGTTGGTTTAACTTAAAACAATGAAGTAACCTGGTTGCCTTAAAATTTTAAGTTCATTGAAATAGAAAAATTGAGTTAATACAATGGAGATTGATTTAATCATCAGAAACTCAAAATATTGTGTTATCTGAACCACATAAATTATTTAAA
The DNA here is from genome assembly GCF_988280905.1 of Pimephales promelas. Taxonomy (NCBI): domain Eukaryota; kingdom Metazoa; phylum Chordata; class Actinopteri; order Cypriniformes; family Leuciscidae; genus Pimephales; species Pimephales promelas. The sequence continues at coordinate 35,841,326 of NC_142771.1, read as the reverse complement.
TTGATTTGACAAAAGAAAAAATGTTGTGATTACAAATCATGAACATATTCAGAACTCATTAATATTGTTGAGATGCTACAGATAAAAAAAATATTGATCCTCTAATACAAACATTTGCATTATGTCAGCACAACTGCTCTTCAAGAGTGAAATTATTAAGATCGGTCAGGATTTTTTCTCACATCACCTGTTCTAATAATAAAAAAATGAAAAATAAAAGTCGAAGGGATTTTACCTCGGTGGTCCCACTCAGACGTGTCCTGGGTCAGTTTCTTCTGGGCCGCACACAGACACAGCAGCGACAGCAGGTTCAGAGTGCTCTTCATCTTCATCCTCATCCTCCTCAGAGAAACAACAACCATGTTATTCAGGACAGTGCAAAGCTACAGAATCTGAGAATCTGATTATCTCGGGCTTTTAAAAGAGTTCATGATCTTCAGCATATGCTTCACACATTCAAGAAAACCTTCAATATTGAAAAAAAGAGTTCAATAAAATCTGATGAAGGGCTTCATTGACTGTCTGGTAAACAGATTGTTGTAAATACTGAGCAGATGCAGAAAACGCAGAGTCTCAAAATGCTCCAAACGAGATCTCACTGGAACAGTTAAAGGTCATATTGTGTGTTGGAATAATATCCGAGGTGCGGTCCAGGGTAAATACCTCAGTTCGTGCTGGGAGATTGTTCCGGTGGTCATCGGAGTTGAATGCATGAAATAATCCCCGTTACTGAGATTCAAGTGAAGGAACATAACTGCGTCTGCTGGTTTATAGCAATATACCACGCTCCAAAATCCTTCCCTCGACCTGTTCCCACCCCCTCGACAGAGACAAACATGACATCACCTCATCTCATCACCAGTTTCATTGTAACTGAGATTTCCTTACTGTAATATCCTAAATATTTCTAGATGCTATTGACATGGAGTCTCCTGCTTCTTAGATGCTCTATATGCTTTATTATATTTAATTATTTTAATTTTAGTTCAGTCATTTTGTTGTGTTTTTTTCATTTTGATTTGTGTTCTTTTTTTCTTTTCTTTTAAATATGTCTAAATAGTTTTTATATCAGTTTTACTTTAATGAGAAATGTTTCTTTGGCAGATACAGCCAAATATTGTTTTGTTTTTTTTAATATTTAATATTCATATTAAATTTAATTTCAGTTCATATTGATTTTAGTAAAAAAAAAAAAAAAAGTATTTTTATGGTTTTATTTTTAATAACCCTGGCTAACATTTGTCTCCACCAACTGCAATAAACATATCTCAATATGAACTCAAGCATTTCTCATCAAATTCTTGCAAGACTAAATGATCTGCGGCACATTCATTTAACCACTCTATAACTTTACTGTATGACACAACCATTGACTAATTTCTGTGTTTTGTTTTATTTATTTTTGTAGTCAGAAAGAATTATTGAAGAACCTTCTACGTTCATTTAGCTGTTCTTAGGTTTTGATCATTGAATTAAATTCTCTACTGTCTCTTAAAGACTAAAAACAGTTCAATATACATGAAACTAATCGATTACCTTGCACTGAAACTGTCTTTTGGACCTTGAACTGTTTGGTTACCAGTAAAGTCCATTATATGGAGAAAAATCCTGGAATGTTTTCATCAAAAACCTTACTTTCTTTTCGACTGAGGAAAGAAAGACATGGACATCTTGAATGACATGGGGGTGAGTAAATTATCAGCAACGTTTTTTTTTTTTTTTAAAAGTGAAATAATCCTTTAAGAAAACTGGTTTGAATGACATAAGGACGAGAAAATGACAGAATTTTTGAGTGAACTGTCCCTTTAAGACTGATCACTTGATTTAGCAAACACCACTATTTAAAGCTACACTGTGTGATTTTTACCCCCATCTAGCGGTGAAAAGGTATATGACCATCCAGTGAATATTAGTTTCTGTTCCTCTCAATTCCGATTTCATTTTAACTCCTACGGTGGCCAATGTAGTCCAAGATTAACATGGCTTCCGGTTCGACCTCGTCCATGAGTGTTAACTCAAACGTAAACGCGAAAGGCGAAGCTTGAATTAACGGGTATGTCCCTCTTTGGCTAATGTACTTTCAAGATGGAGGGGCAACATGGCGACCGACATAAGAACCCCTTACCCGTATGTATTTTACAATGGTATTTTATACACTCACGAGAATACTTTATTACTTGAACGAAGTAAATATACATTAATGAACACATATATTTTTGAAAGAACTAAGTGTTTTTAGCTAAGAATAAACTAAAAGAGTTACACAGTGTAGCTTTAAAAGCTCTGTTTAAACAGATGTCCTCTTTGCAAATGATTTCTTTAAACCACAAATGGCTTCTCTTTATGGCTAAGGAGCTCATTTACTCTCTTCCAGACACTAGTCAAACAGAAACGAGGATCTCCCTCGTCCAGACCTTTTCCCATCACTGTGACTGAGGGGACGATAGTTATCAGCATAACTCTTGCTACATCACTTCCAGATCTGGGATCAATGCCAGCGGAGAAGTGTTTGATGTCACAGCATTCCTGCCGCTCCCAGTAAAGATCTGCTCAACATCTGGACCTGACGGATCATGGACGCGACACCAACACACAAGCTGAAGCTGCGCATTTGCAGACATTCTGTAGTAAAATATAACATCTTTAGAAGGCTGTAACAGGAAAGAATGAAATATTTCGTCATGATCTGGCCAGCGAAAAAGTATGCAGGGGAGGAAAAGGAAAAACGTGCTTCAACAGCAGATAGGATTGTGGCGGATTTGTGCTTCTTTGATATCAGTTATCCTTCTTGAGTGTGTTCAACATTTCATCCTCAATCACGTTTTCACTTAGTTTTATTTATTAAAAATGTGTCAATTCGCACATTTCTGACTTAAAGGAGTAGTTCACTTTAAAAAAAAACTTTTGCTGATAATTTACTCGCCCCCATGTCTTCCAAGATGTCAATGTCTTTCTTTCTTCAGTCGAAATGAAATTAAGGTTTTTGATGAAAACATTCCAGGATTTTTCTCCATATAATGGACTTCAATGGGAACCAAACGGTTCAAGGTCCAAAAGACAGTTTCAGAGCAAATGGTTCAAAGGGCTTTAAATGATTTCAGACGATGAATAAGGGTCTTATCAAGCGTAACGATGCCTTCAGATCACTTGGACGTGACTGTGGTTACAAGAGGTAAAAACGATATAAACGATATAAATACTGTTCGTTTTCTCACACAAACCGCTTGTTTCGTGTCTTAGGCCATCAATGTGTACTTACATTTACGAGTCATTAAATCATGTTTAATTTGGTCTTCTCTGTGCATGCTCTTTGAGGTGGTGACCATAGACCTCCATTATATGACTGACAGACAAGAACGGTTTGACCTAAAAATATCAAAATTGAAACTACTACAAAAACAAAGACACCTACATCTTGGATGCCCTTGAGGTAAACTAAAACAAACCAAAAAATAATTTCAAAGTGAACTATCCCTTTAACCGACCTGCACCTGTTGTTCTTTTGGAAAAATGAAAACCGGTCGTAGTAAAGCAATTCCCATTAGATTCACATTTCCAAAACAGTTCCGTATGTGCCTTGTGGGTGTTTTTGACTTCTGATAACTTGACTTCATTGTGCACAGAAATCACGTGACATTACTTAACCGTTTTCAAACGAGAAGCGAAAATAGATGTTCTGACTGGTTCGTATTTCGTGGACCCTTGTGAGAATGAGAATGTTTCTCATTGACCTTTTGAGCTTTCATTACATAAACTGCATGTTCTGAAATCGCAGAGAGGATCTGGCCAAGGCAGTTCCCTAGAGTCATGAGAGCATTACGTAATTCAACATTTGGAACAAATAACAGCTTGGCTTCGCCTCTTTTCGTATCAGTATAAACTCATTCATCATGACAATGCCAGACCGAGTGCTACAATAAAAAAACTACAGCATGTTCCCACCACATGCATCTCCAGTGTTTGTGAGAACTGTGAAGTGTGACAATAAACATCAAAGATCCAAACAGCTTCGAGTGATTTTGTAAAAAACTAAAGGCCATAGGTCTCAAAAACATGATCTTAGGCCATAGGTCTCAAAAACTCAATAAGGAGGATTGTTTTTTTTTGCTGGTTTCATCGCTACATGGCTAACCTGCTCCAGAGAAGGATTATTAGAGATCGCAAACCAAAATTTGATTTACATTTTTTTTTCTAATTACGTGTATTCTTTTGAGCTCTTTGTAAAATTATATAAATTATTTGGCCTATAACATTTGAACTTTATGGTGATACATTTTTTCTAATATGTCTGTGGAAAAAATGCAAATATCTGTTTTTAATTTTGGTACAGTCTTTTTTATTGATTTAAGAGTTGTGTTTCATTTGATGTATTAATGTGTGATTTTAATCCACCTCTATCTGCTTGCTTCATATGTATTGCTATATTCAGATTTTTTTCTTTCCGCTTCCTAAATCTGATCTAAAGCAGGTTGGATTTTTATGGATTTGTCAACTCCAAACCTAGTCTGAAACTCAGAGTTTGTTCAACTTTATGCAACAGGCCTCTGCTTTGTTCATGTCAGTGTTTCTAGGTTAGTTTCTCAGTTAGGCTATGTTTACACAGAAACGATCTGAAGAGAAAACCCAAAAGTGGCGTTGCGTTATCACTTTTTATTCTGCGTTAAGACGAGCGTTATGGGTGGGAAATCCGCATGCATATGGTGACGCAAAAGTGTGGGAAATTCGCACTCCAGGCAGCTAGGTGGCGATGTGAAGCACTGCCACACAACAACACCAAGTCTCCTCGCCTGCGTACGACCTTCACTGTCTAGCAGACTTCTGCGTTTTTACCCTTTAGACGGGAACGCGGCGGTGAAGCGTTTTTAAGATTTCCACTCTGGAGGGTGGTTTCACTTTTTTGCGTTTTTAAGCCCCAGAAAGGCACATCCGATAAAATATTTTTGCGTTTTCACCTGCGGGCGTGTAAACAGGGCCTTAGTCAATTAGTTAAAAAAAACTGCCTGTTTAGTTTTATGCAGTTTCCCATGATCCCATTGTCTAGGTTACAAATGGTTTGATTAAGTTGTCACAGGTGTTTCACGTTTCTTTGATTGGTTTGTTCTGTCTAATTAAGCCCCACGTTTCAGTTTGTTTTCAGAATTTTAAAAAAGAGATGGCTACCGTCCCACAGGTGGGACGTTTGCCACTATATTTTTAAAACAATAATATCTTAGTAAATACCTTAAATAATATTGACAAACTATATATCATTTGAAAGCTTACAATCTCTAGTTTCTATATTTGGTGACTGATTTTCAAAATATATTACAGAGGAGCCATAATTTATCAATATAAAACAAGAATATTTTCATACTCATAAGGCGTGTTCAGACCTTTATTTTAAAATAGCAGTAAACATGAAAAATCATGAAAAAATGGTAGAAACCTCAGTTTGTTTTCATGGCAAAAGTTCAAAAGATAGAATCCATTCAATTATTTTGGAAAAAAAAGGTCTGAAAAGTTTGAAATATCAAGAAAAAAATAATAAATTCACCATTTGTGACGTGGCAGCTAGCTATGACTTACATGCGTGTTCTTTGTATGTGTTTCTTAGAGGTTCAATTCATATCAAAATCTGCCAAACTTCCCATACTACTTCTGAATAGGATCTCTACTTCAGAAATTGTATGAAAATTGTGAAAATAATGGTTCATATCACTCAAAACACGAATGGAAATGCAGGCGCCCTTATATATGCAGTAATGGAGTCTGATTGTGCCCTAGTGAAAAAGTTTGGTACTGCGCTCAAACAAAATCTTACTGAAAGCTCATTTTTTGAGATACCAACCTAAAATTTGAAACACAACTTGTTCAGATTTTTGGCTTTGATCTTTCTGCCATTTTAGAGTAGCCCAGGTTTTGAAAATATATATTTTATGTAAAATATGAATAATTAATATTTTCACATTGTACATTTCCATAAACTCAAACTTCTATAACTTTTTTTCTGTTTCACTTTCTTAATTTATTTCACTTCTACAAAAATCTGCCAAATGTCTTCTTTAAAACAAGACCAATCATATGTCTATATTCCAAAGCATTCTTGAATTACAACCATTTAAGTTCGAAATGTGCATTTTCATGTCTATTCAAAAAAGGGGGGGGTGACAGTTAACAGGTTAAATAATGTTCGATTGAGATGACTGGGATAATAACAGCTCTTAGGTGGATTGAAGAGGTGTAAATTTGTACAGATTCCATGGCAGCCTAGATTCAGGTCACTCGTTAAGGGAAGATTTGATTATCGAAATTAAACATTTACTATTGCATCTCAGGAACCTTGAAATCATTATTCAGTTTTGTTAGGTTCCAGCTCATATAGGTATAGAAGGAAACAAAGAGGCTACTAAAAAATGTGAAAATTATGTTGAAAAACAAATATATAGGAATTAAAGTGGGGAAGAGTAAAGCCAAATCTATAATTAAATCTGAAAGTATGCCGAATTAAACTGAATGGGAGGCAGAGATTAATGCTAGACATTACCATAAAATTCAGAAGAATGTGACTGGGGAAAGGGTTACTTCGCTGAGTTTACACAGAAGGGAAGAAGAGGTCTATACCAGACTTAGATTAGGTCACACACAATTGAATACTTAATGTTTGTTAGTAATGTTTTCTAGTGCCCTGAGTTCTTCGTTTTAATAAAAGTTAAACTGCTATGTCTAGATCCTTTTACTAGTTTATTGCAACCAGAGATGGGAAATCTGGCTCTTTTCAAAGGTTTGTTGTTGACGTTTCTCTGACAGATATTTTAATTTTAAAAATTCTGCACTCAGCTTTGCAGTCTACAATATTATTGAAATGCAGCCAGATGCTGCTTGTTTTTCTGTATTTTTTTCCAGTCTGGTTTTCGCTCATTTCTTCACGATCTCCCAACGCGCTTGAATTTAAATCCGACTCCCCCGCCTCTCTCTCTCTGTGAAACTGGCCTGTACCACACTACACTTGGCTCACCCTGCATGAGGAATAAATAAATAAATAAATAAATAAATAAATACTGTCTGCTCTTGATTGGAAGGTATCACTATTGCTCAAACACGGAAATATCCTCAACCGCTTCAAAAAAGCTTTTGGCTGGGCGAGTAAAGTGTTATGGACAGATAAAATGAACTTTGCTACATATGGACCAAAAAGAGAATAAGATTCATTATGCAGAATTATAGCGGCATCCACAAATCCCTCAGCTAGAACATATTACATAGACTGAACACGAGGTCAATGAAGCTTTCAGGTTTTCCCCTTAACCTGTTAACTGTCACCCCCCCTTTTTTGAATAGACATGAAAATGCACATTTCGAACTTAAATGGTTGTAATTCAAGAATGCTTTTGAATATAGACATATGATTGGTCTTGTTTTAAAGAAGACATATGGCAGATTTTTGTAGAAGTGAAATAAATTAAGAAAGTGAAACAGAAAAAAAAGTTATAGAGGTTTGAGTTTATGGAAATTTACAATGCAAAAATATTAATTATTTATATTTTACATAAAATATATATTTTCAAAACCTGGGCTACTCTAAAATGGCAGAAAAATCAAAGCCAAAAATCTGAACAAGTTGTGTTTCAAATTTTAGGTTGATATCTCAAAAAATGAGCTTTCAGTAAGATTTTGTTTGAGCGCAGTACCAAACTTTTTCACTAGGGCACAATCAGACTCCATTACTGCCCATATAAGGGCGTCTGCATTTCCATTCGTGTTTTGAGTGATATGAACCATTATTTTCACAACTTTCATACAATTTCTGAAGTAGAGATCCTATTCAGAAGTAGCATGGGAAGTTTGGCAGATTTTGATATGAATTGAACCTCTAAGAAACACATACAAAGATCACGCATGTAAGTCATAGCTAGCTGCCACGTCACAAATGGTGAGTTTATTATTTTTTTCTTGATATTTCAAACTTTTCAGACCTTTTTTTTCCAAAATAATTGAATGGATTCTATCTTTTGAACTTTTGGCATGAAAACAAACTGAGGTATCTACCATTTTTTCATGATTTTTCATGTTTACTGCTATTTTAAAATAAAGGTCTGAACACGCCTTATGAGTATGAAAATATTCTTGTTTTATATTGATAAATTATGGCTCCTCTGTAATATATTTTGAAAATCAGTCACCAAATATGGAAACTAGAGATTGTAAGCTTTTAAATGATATATAGCTTGTCAATATTATTTAAGGTATTTACTAAGATATTATTGTTTTAAAAATATAGTGGCAAACGAAACGTCCCACCTGTGGGACGCTGACAGTTAAGACAACAAAAAATAGTCATCTCATAAATTCTACAGAATAACTCAAGACTAGTCTTTGTGCATGCAGTAGGCCTATGCACTACTAAAATAGGCATGATTGAAGGTGAAATGAAGAACAGGCTTTTGTAAACCCCCTCAGATTCATCCAAGGTCACTCTTGAGAAATGTATATAACAGAAAGTGAAGGTAGTGAGGTAGAGTTGAATTTCCAAATGTTTTGAAAAGAGATCCTCTATAAACAAACAAGCTCTGCTAATCCAATAGAAACCTGTCAATGTGAGAATGCAGGAGAGATGAATGAGTTTAGGTAACTGGATGCTATCCAGTTAGGATTGCAGTACTTCTGCAACAGATTGAATGAGATTAGAAGATTTGATTGTTGAAAATCTGCATTATAATGGTGAAATAATTTATTTTTACCTTTCTCCTTAGAAGGCTTTTAAGCAAAACAACTTAACATTTCAGCATATTACATTAAATGTTTTGCCATGGATGGATGGATGGACGGATAGATGTATAGATGAACAATGGATGGATGACAGACAGATAGACTAATGGTAGGATGGATGGATAGATAGATATTTCAAATAAGTCCAGGCGTTATGCTTCATTTTCTATATGCAAAATATATTTTCTTTAAATTGTTGTGGTGAAATATAACCTGGACATGTTTTCACGAGATTGATTTTCAAATGTTATGGACTTCTGCAACTTTGTGGACATTCTGGTTATAAATTCCTCCCGGAGGTCTCAACCTGTCTGTGCGAAAAGCATCAGTACAGCTCACGGATGTAATTTAACATGAAACAGTCTGACAACAAAGCCATAGAGAAAGCACAAATGGGAATAGGAAGGAAGGATAGAATTTATGTTTATTCCATTTTAAGGGAGACCACGAATTTTTGGCCATTAAAATACATGATATCTGTAAACTCTTGAAAACAACCTGTCAAATCTGATGCCCAGCAAATGCTATTAAAAAATGATTAGGGTAAAACCAGAACGCAGGATAAGGATCCACCTCTGACCCGGCTGAAGCTCTGGATCCTGAATCTGGACTGAGGTTCCTGGACTAATTAACAGCCATGAGTCTTGATCCAATGCACAGGCCTGGCCAACAGCGCTCCGCAGAACAGGCCAGCGTGGACTTATGGAAATAATGACACCACACTGAGATCCGGATGCCAGAATGAAAAATCTGGCCCACTCGCTTTGTTTTTCAACGACTTCTCGCTCTCTTTCTTGCCTTATGCCATTCTCCTCTACTGAGACACAGCTGTGATGGTAACACCAGTCATACACTCTAACAGCGAGTTCAACCAAAACTGAAAAAAAAAAATGACTTGGCCTCATGTTGTTCCAAAACATGTAAGACTGTCGTTCATTGAAACACAAATGAAGATATTTTAGCGAAATCTGAAAGATTTCTGTCCCACCATTGACGGTCCAAACAACTACCAGTTTGAAACTCCAAAAAAAAAAAATCATAAAGAGATTTTAAAATGAATCCATATTAATCAAAGGGTTTTTTTCCCCCCAAAATTTTCTGAAGAGAGGCTTTGGGCCCGATTTTAACGATCTAAGCTCATGACCTAAAGCGCACAGCAGAAGCGCACATAGGGCGTGTCCGAATCCACTTTTTGCTAGTTTAACGACAGGGAATGGTCTAAAAGGGTTGTCCCGATTCCTATTATATAGTAATAGGTGTGTTTTGGGCGTAACATGCAAAAAAACAATCAGAGTCTTATTTCCCATTCCCTTTAAAAGTCTTACATGACTTACAATTCGTTATTATGACAGAATTTGCACGCAAAAAAACTGAACGGTTTGTTCTCATGAGAATAAACCTCATTGGTTCTCACACATCAAGCGAAGATGATTGAGCTTCTGTTGAATGTTTATGTGAATAAAAGTTCACATAAGTTCAATCTGTTCAACATATAAAGCGACCGTCTCTTCAAAAAGTCATAATTGTGTATTTCTCAATGTCTTTGATCCTAACCTTTTGCTCAACCCTTTTATGCTGTATAATATTTCCCCTGTAAAGCAATTTCTTGATCTTTTTAGCATCATGTTTAAGGCGGTGACACAGAAATTACCACATGGTTCAAACAGAAGTAAGTCTTTAACAGCACTTCATTGTTTACAATTGGACTTGTCAAGCTCAACTTTTATGGGAAAAATCATAGTGATCAATTTTGTTAGAGAAAAATATTGTTCATGGCAAAATTTTCGAAAATACTGACTGTTCATTTTTGGAGTGGTAAAACCTGTTTTGAAAAGAAATGTCATGGGCTATTAAGTTTTTTCTTCCCCATTTAAAATAGTGGCTTATTGCAAGGCACAAATAATGAGACTAAGAGAGTTTATATGTATAGGGTTGGGTATCGAGAATCGAGTATCGATTGCAACCGAGACTAACTTTTCGTTTTTCCCGGAATCGTTCAAAAGTAAAAATTTCGATTCCTAGTTTCGATATTCACAGTCCGCCGAGCGGAAGAAGAAACCGCTGAACAACACCAACGAAGAAGTGTCTACCGGAAGTGTTGGCATAACCACGCGAGTCAAACATGAGTAGCTTACGTCTGCGGTCCAAAGTGTGGCTTCACTTTTCTAAAAATAACGAAATCTCAGCAAAATGCAAAATTTGTGTCAAAAGGAGTATTTTTACAGAAGGAGTATTTCCTTCAGAAAGGATTATTTCCTTCCGAAAGAGCATTGGTTAGCAAGGTTAGCTAAACTTTTTTGACCCTGCCTCTTAAAAGAATCGGAATCGAGAATCGTTAGGAACCGGAATCGAAACAAGGAATCGGAATCGGAATCAGAATCGTTCAAATTCAAACGATACCCAACCCTAGTTATGTAGGCTATTCAAGTTCTTTAAATCAAACAATTTGGCCATCAATGTTTTTATTGTTTATAGGCTAGGGACATAAAATCATTCTGAAAGAGATTCCAATGATGTCATTATAGTTGTGGTGTGGACAATGCTATTCATTTGTATTTACAATGATGTTCTGAACTATATCTTTAGTTATAGTTATCATCTTTAGTGTGAACAGGCCTTAATAAACATCCATCGAAAAAAACATAATTATTGCCTATTAAATGACAAAAATATGTAAATAAATAAATGCACATGCCTGCCACATCTCTTCGGAGAAAAATGACAACAGAGAAAACATTAAAAACATCAGATTCCTATCAGCGGTGATGAAAAAGTGTCAAGTAGCTCTACATATAGATGTTTTTCACTCTATATCTTAAATCAGGGGTCGGCAAGTAAGGTTGGCATCGTGCCAAAAAATATTTTTCACACGAGATAGCGGGCCAGAACATAGTCAATGGATAATTTAAGTTGATTAATTTAATGAAATTAAAATTAATTGATGAAAAATGCCTGTGACAGACTGTCACAGTGTCTTTTGTAACTGGTAGTGAGCTGTTACTCTATGTTAAATCCTGTTGATGTGGTTATTATCTGAACATATTATTGTGAAGCAGTCATCACATCATAAGGAAACAGTCTTTTCAATATTTGTATCTCCAATTAGATAATATTTCTGGTGAAGGAGAATTAAGGAGAATGGAAAGCCAGTGAAAAAGCCAGTGAAAAAGTAGAGGAAAAAAAATACTTTTTGCTTGTGGTGGAAATCTTTTTAATGCCAGAAAGTAAGCAGAATCAAGAAAAATAAAGAACTTTAGAAACCTTTACTGTCATATATATTGAATTTTACGCTTATGCGATTGAATTTCGTTAGAGTGTTTAATTTATTTTCAAAAATGGCTATTTATATACTTCTAAACAAGCATCAAAGCAACTGCAGAACTGAATGATGAATGATGCATATGTTTTGTTTTTAATTTACAGCCTGCACCATTCAATCTCGGTTGACGTGTTCAGATTGGCACACACTTTTAAGCCACAGCCAGATTTAACAGGTGGATTTCATTTATCAACATAACAATGAAGGAAAAATCATAGATTTCCACAAAAATGCCAGACTAACAGTTATTCTGTCTGAGCGATTATCAATTTGTACTGAGAGGCAAAATTTCAAGAGGAAGAATACACTGAGGAGTGATACATATTATATACAGTAGATCCTCCATTATTTTTCATAGATGGTTCTAATCATCAGTGTTGTGCAAGTTACTTCCAAACTGTAATACATTAGGTATTACTAGTTACTGTTATTTAAAAGTAATTCATTACCTTACAATATTACTGTCCCAGAATTGTAATGCGTTACATTACACATGTATTACTTTTGAGTTACTTTCACCAAAATAACTAAGTAGAACTTAACTTTTGGGCTGTAACGATATGCAATATGAAACCGAAATCGCGATTCGCCACACGACTCAGATCCACGAACCTACAGAATCGCGACACACCTCTTCCAACTCCAGCGTTATTCTCCTTACCGTCCAGATCCAATGCTGCCTTATCTTTAAATTAGGCTATTAGTATTATTTGAAGTTAACATTATAAAATACGTAGACCTACACCACAAAACTAGTTGAGGATAAATTATTTAAAATTGGGGAAGTCCAGCATTATGGACATGACATTTGCAGTCAAAACTTGAAATAGCCTAAAAATTCTCAGAAAATTCATGTATTGAAACGTATATAGGCTACTTCCTTAAAGGACTCCAGACATTAGACAAATATCAGTCTATGTTTTATTTTTAATATTAGGGAAAAGACACACATTCATGCGTGACAAAAAAATAGGAGGCAAAATACATTTTTTGTAATTCTGTTAATTACACTGCGCAAATCGGATGAGGAAGGGTTGGCTCTCCAGTCTCCATAGAACTTAAAATATTCATTTTATTTTAGTTTTCGTGTTCGCATTTAAGAGGAAAAAACAATGTTACAGACGTGACCGCTCTGAACTGGCACTAAAAGACTGCTTTAAAACTTTCACATAGTCTGTTGCCTTTAAGAAGTAAAAGCAGACAATACACTGTAATACAACTGTAATACAAGCCTCACTGAACATGTAACGAGTAAAATATTACTGAAAATTAATTAGTAATGCTTTACACTACTGCGTTACAGCAAAAAGTAATAGGTTACTGTAATGTATTACTTTTGTACTGCGTTACTCCCAACACTGCTAATCATCCAGTTCAGATCTCTAACTAAAAGTACGAGCAATAGTAATAGTGATGCTTCAGAACTTTCACAACATCAATTAGTTATCAGGGAATCTTTCAAGTGCTCCTATTACGCTATTTCCTTCCATGTAATATAGCCTTTTGTGAATGTAAAAGGTCTGTGAAGTTTTAAAGATCAAAGTGCACAATAAATGGTGTACCGAAACAAGTTGTCAGTAATTTCAGCCTTTCTTCCTGCACACACCTGTACGTTTGCAAATCACCAATCTTAACAGACTGGGCCATCAGACCAATCAGAGCAGAGTAGACCAATCACAACAGACTGGACCATCTGACCAATCAGAGCAGAGTAGACCAATCACAACAGACTGGGTCATCTGACCAATCAGAGCAGAGTAGACCAATCACGACAGACTGGGCCATCAGACCATTCAGAGCAGAGTAGACCAATCACAACAGACTGGGTCATCTGACCAATCAGAGCAGAGTAGACCAATCACAACAGATTGGGTCATCTGACCGATCATAGCAGAGCATGCTCTAGGAAAGGAGTGGTTTAGAGAGACCAGATCATTTATTAAACCATTTTGAGAAATGAAATTCTGAAAATCTGTGAGAAAAGAGGTGATACTGCAATGCACATTAAGAGAAAATTAAAGTTTTTGATTCAATTTCAATTCAATTCAATAATGTCGGAGACATCCAAAACAAAATTAGGAACTTTTAAAATAAAACATAGGAGCAGACATAAACTTAGATAATGCAAAAGTAAGCATCAGCAAAGCTCCAGACATGGCGAAGCGAGCACAGTTTTATGGAGTTTGCACAGACAGCAGTGTCTGTATGAGTAATATTTTTGGAGTCAGGTGGTGTGAGATGATTTGGCTCTGGATGGAGCTGTGAGAAGGAAAAATCTGCTCCGTTCATTCCTGGAATACCTACTGTGCTGCGCTCTCCTCTTCAAATGAAGACCCGAAGCCAAGGTCATGCAGGAAAAGATCCAGGAGCATGGGGGATATCTCACAGCGAGCACATCTGCACAAGCAACCACAGGAAAAGTCACCATGAGGTGTATGCATGCATCACGCTAATTTTATGTTTCATTTAATTCCAGAGGACTGTCAATGTTTTCAGTAGCTGCAGGTTTCCCCTTTTAGCGAAAAGCTAGTTTACTGGATTTTTCCAAGAGTGATTTTCACCGAAAGTCATACACTGTAAAAAAAAAAAAAAAAAATGATGGTTTAACTAAAAAAGTAAGTAACCTGGTTGCCTTAAAATTTTAAGTTGATTGAACTGGAAAAAGTGAGTTAATACAATGAAGGAGATTAATTTAATCATCAGAAACTCAAAATAATAAGTTATCTCAACTAAATAAATGATTATAAAGTTGATTTGACAAAAGAAAATATGTTGTGATAACAAATCTTGAAAATATTTTTTACAGAGTAATAGATAATATTTTACATTAAATACCAATCCTAAACTGTTACAAATATTATAACAGTAAAACATTAAAAATGTACACAGCTAAATTTTTAAGTCATCGTTATGGTGATCAGTGTTTGGTTTAGTTGGGCAGTTTGGTTTAGTTTTAATTGGTGGCATCCAGAATGCACTGCGACATGCTTTATAATTGTCACCATTGTTGAGATTCACAGGCTAAGTCTGTGTTGTCTTAAAAAAAAATGTAAAAACTTGTAAAAGAGAAACTTTTAAGAAATTATTTTAAATACATTGTAAACGTTAAAAATATCATACTGTACAAGGTCACTGCTGCTAATAATAAAATAAACCTAACTCAGAAATTAGGCTCTATATGAGTTCAGGTCAAATGATTGTGAAATAATGATTACGTTAAAAAACAACCATCACCATCTGATCTGATCATCATTTCTATTAGTTGCCAAGGCAATATTTATAATTGGCATTCAAAGTTTTGTTTTATTTAAAAAAAAATATTTCAAAGTTTAAATATTTTATTTCAGCTTTACTTCAATTAACATTTTTACCAGTTTTAGTCTATAACAACTGTCCCTGTGACCATAAACTCATGCATAAACTTTATAGTGATGGAGCAGTGAACCATCTTGCTAACGCGTTCAGTCGTTCATGTGAGCTGCACACTGTGTGCTTGAGCCTTCAGGGCTGGTTGATACGCTGACCCTGTAATCCTCAGTACTGTGACTCTCACATGATGTAGGAATGCTGTGCCGTGGCCCACTCGCACTCGTTCTCTTCTGTCTCCTCTACCCCTCAGCCGACCAGCATCCCTCTCTGAGCGCTCTGGAGGACATTCCGGGTCCACTCCCGGTATTTGGGAGGTATGGGCTGGTTTCCGTCTTTTGGGAGATTTTTCTTTTGGAGGAGGAATGACTTCCAGAATGGAGAGAACAAACCTCTGATACCAAAGGTAGTGACTGCTTTCTGTTCATTTTATTTACATTTTTGTATTTGCCAGTTGATTGTAGGTGACTTAGCGCTGTTTTAGCAGCCAATTCACAAAAGACATTATGTAAATCAAAGAGTGAAACTTTTTTCTGGAGTAACATAACTTCTGTTACAACTTATGATTTGAGTTTAAGGCAGGATTACCTCTAATACACGATTTAGCGGCAAGAGAGTGGAAATAATGTTTGGTTAAATATTAATAATTTAAATTATAAATAATAATTTGTAGTATTTTTATCATTTATTATTGTATATATTTTATCATTTTATAATTTATTATTTTTATATTTTATTTTTTTATATTACTTTTATTTATAATAATAATAATAATAATAATAATAATAATAACAAATGCAGCAATGTGTTATACTTATTTATTACCATTAGTAAATGAAAAAATAAGAAAAATAAATGTACATTAGTTTTACACAAATAATCATTGAACAGTAACAAAAACACCAGCAACAATAATCAATAAAAATACATAATAATAGTAATAATAATAACAATTATTATTATAATTTCCAAATAGTTTAATGAAACACTCTTGGTCAGTTTGGGCCAAATGTTTCAATGTATTAATGGTAATAATAAAACTAATAATAATGATAACAACAACAGTTAGCAAAGATATTATTATAATATTCATAATGGTTAATCAGAGTAAAAATAATATTAGCTAAGTTTCTATTGTTATTATTATTATAATAATCATTATTATTAATGCATTGAAACTGTAAATTTGGTCCAAACTGTCTAAGGATATTCAACTGAACAAGAGTGTTTGATTAACTAATTGGAAATAATACTTAATAATAATAATAAAAACAACTTATTATTATTATTAATATTGTTATTATTATGAATGCACTGTCACTGTTTTGTGAATCTGGCCCAGGAGCTCTTAAGGTAATGATACACAGGGCAACTTTTTAAGCAATATTGCTGGGCAATCTTGCAGAGTGATTGTTGCATGGGCATTTTCCCATCGAAAATGTTCAATAAATTTCTGTCTGGATAATTTAGGTTGTGGGCACTGTGCTCAAACATTGCTCAAAAAGTTGCCCTGAGTATCATCACCTTTAGGGTATTCATCTGACCAAATTCATTAACTTTCTACTTCTTACACCATCATCAGGGAGACGTTAAAAACTCAGAGGGTACCTCAGCGGCCACGTATCTGGGAACGTACGACAGTTCAGGAAGTCAAACCAGCTCTAGTTCATCCTGCCATGAAGGGTCAATCAGAGCTTCATCATGGAGGATCTTCACTCCACGGGTTCACAGTTCGTCCAGTTGGAGCGACTATATTCTGAAGTACCTCCTCATCACGAGCAACCTGCTCTTCACTGCTCTCGGTCTGGTCACGCTAGTGGTAGGCCTGTGGGGTTTGATTAACAAAGAGTCCTTTGCTCAGGAGAAGATCAGCGGTATCGGCACAGACCCCATGCTGCTCTTCACGTTCCTCGGTTTGGTTCTCGCCCTGCTGAGCCTGACGGGATGTGTGGGAGCGTTGCGGGAGAACATGTGCCTTCTTCGGACCTTCTCGGCTACTGTGCTCCTCCTTTTGGTGGCGCAGGTTCTGGCGGCGGTCCTGGTTTACAGCATGCAAGGCCAGATCGTGGAGGTCTTGCGCTCGGGTATGCAGGCCGCCATGGTGCGGTACCAGGACGACCTGGACCTGAGGTTCATCACTGATGAGATCCAGACGGGCCTGCAGTGCTGCGGGGCGGATACCTACAGAGACTGGGAAATCAATGTGTGAGTGCATGAGCAAAATGAGTGGAAATCAAGAGAGGGGCTGACATCATTACAGTTTCCAACACTGCAGTAGTCCAAAGTTGAATACACAGATTATAAAACACAATTTGTAATAAAGAGCATCTCCAGCGTTTAATGCATTCTGGACTTTAGTTTGGAGTTGGCTTTCACATCTTTTTTCCATTCATGTTTCCAATGTATTTCACATGATCACACCACAATCCTTATTTAGCAATCCCAATTATGATTACCCATGCATTATTGACAAAGTAAGGCTCTACTGAAGGGAGTTTAAAGTTAAAGTGTGTATTATTATTAAAGTGTGTACCCTTTTGACCTGGGCTAAAAAAAACAATCATCTAGAAACCACCCACAAATGCACTAAAACATCATAAAACCCCTTAGCAACCACCTAACAACACCTTAGCATCATGGCATCAAGTTTTGCATGAACCTTTTTGACCTAGTCTGGTACAACCTGCCAGAAATGCACTAAAAACTACTCTGACTTCCTTAGCAACCACATAGAAACACCCTTGCATTATGGCATCAAGTTTTGCATTAATCTGGTATGTAATCAATTATCTAAAAATGCAATAAAATTAAATTTAGAATCACTCAGCAACATCCTAGCATCATGGAAGCAATCATGGATTTGCATGAAACTTTTTGATCTTTTTTAGTAAGCTACCACCCAGACCACCCTAGCAACCACACAGAAATGTACTTAAAAACACTTTGGGGTCCCTTAGCAACCTCATAGCAATGACCTAGCATCATAGCATTAATTTTGCCATGGCACCCTAAACACTCACGGTCTTCCTACGAGTAATGGTGCTTTGACTAACACAGTCTCATCCCAAGAAGTCATATAACTGACGTCTTGGGACATCTTTTGACCATACGTCAACATCCACCTTTTTAGGGTACCCTTAAACGTCGGTTACATGACGATCCCGGGCCGTCATGCAACTGACGCTTTACCTTTAACGTCGGTTAGGTGACGGGGGTAGGTTTAGGTCTGGGGTAGGGTTAGGATCTGAGAATGTCATCTAACCGACGTTTAAGGGTACCCTAAAAAGGCGGATGTTGACGCATGGTCAAAAGACGTCCCATGAGACTGCGCTGCTTTGACTGTCGGGTATAAGTCTGCTGTGGAGAACATTTCTGTCCAGGCTCAGCAAAACTGTGCATCGAGGGCGCATATCGACTAAATCCTAAAATGAGAAATGGCCCTGGGACACCCTTCAGTCTCTTGGATTTCACAATTACAATCACAATCAGCGGCCATTGTAAGTCCACAAGACCTTGAGTGCATATGAAGCGTGCCATTTGGGACAGGGCCTAAGAACACCTTAGCAACCAAATAGAAATACCTATAACATTCGGTTTAGAACTGGCATGTATCACTAACAATTTCCAAAATGTAAAAACATAGTCCTTCTTATTTTTGCATTAATTCTTGGTGCCACAAGTGGGACAGATTTGACACTTCACCCTTGACCTACCTTTGAACTCTCACCGGTATCCATTTCTCTGGCACAGGTATTTCAACTGTTCGGCTCCAGGGGTCCAGGCTTGCGGAGTGCCCCCTTCATGCTGTGTAGATCCCCTAGAGAACGGGACGGTGTGGAACAGCCAGTGTGGAGTCGGCGCCCAACAGCTGGACGAGTTCTCCGCCCAGAGCGTGATCTTCCTGGGCGGCTGTTTGGGCAGCATCTCCCGCTGGATTGAGCACAACAGTGGAGTGATTGTCACGGTAGTCATAATTCTGCTGGGGGTCCAGATACTCACTCTGTTCATGGCGGATCATCTGCTGCAGAAGATACGCTGGAACAGAGCTCGGCATGATGTGTACTTACAATCACTGCAATGAATGGACTCAGATGTTTTAAATAAGACGATAATATGTCATCGGGATTCTGAACCAGTCTGGATTTAATTAATTCATTGCATCTGGCATCTGGAGAAGTTAAGCTGTTTAGTCTGGAGACAAATAGTCTAGGAAATGTATGATAGCATATTAAATCTTAAAGGCATCAAAGGTTCTTTCATTGTTTGTAAATGTTTTCATAACATACCTATTCTTATTTGGTATAGTTATTTAAATGACCAAATAATACTCTTAACAACACGTCCCTTCTACACAATCTCTTTTGTATATAATCACATTCTTAAACTGTCAAGTCAAGTCACCTTTATTTATATAGCGCTTTTTACAACACAGATTGTATCAAAGCAGCTTCACAGTGATAACATGAAAATAATACTACACAGAGTGCTCATCCATTTCCGGTTGTGTAGAAAAAAAAAGCGGAGGAAAACCGAGGAAAACGGTGTTATGGCAGAGTCTTCAAAATTTACTGTCCTCCAGTCTTTGAAATGAAACGTACGTTTAGATGTAATTTTATATATAGTTATATTTATTTAATATCACTTTAAAAAGAAGCATAAACACAACGAGGGGTGTCTGTTTTATCTGTTTTTGTGACTAACGTTTCTTTAGTATAACCATGGAGTATAAAATTCAATATAAATTCTCGGTATTGCATTGGACTCTACGATCGGCGGAAGTTATCGAGCATCCCTAATGCTTCACCGGAAATACCGCCGTGCACACGAGCCCATTAGTGAAAAAAGGAGAGCAGGAAGTAGAAAACCGTCTAGTCAGAAAAAGGTGGGTAAACATTTGAATGTAGCTCTATTGCCCTCTTTAGTACTGGTCTGTTACCGCCAGAACACATCTTTTGCATTTTTAAAGTGTGTTTCTGCAATATTAACCTTGATAACTAAACACTAGTAATGTTAATTGAATTGCAGTTAGACACTGAAACATTTAAAGGGTAAAGTAATTTGAAACCACATTCTGCTTATTGGCTACATGTTACAGACTGCATATTGTGCATGTTTAAGTTTGTATTTGATTAGCAGTTGAAGAAGCAGGAATTACTCTTGACACATTGTTGAAAAGTATGAAAAAAATCAAGCTTTATTTGATGTCCAAATCCTTTCTGTGCTGTCGGGAATGAGTCGGACTCATTCTCATATGGCTCTCTGGCATCATAAGGCCAATAAACTGGGCCGGGCACTCACAGAGAGCAGCTCCCAGTAATCGCACTATGGTCAGATGCCGAGACCCCACGCCAAACAAATTTTTGACACATTCAGACACAATGAAAACCTATACATCCATCATTAAAAAGATTCAGCAGCTGCTACATTTTGTACATTGCTGTTTGCAGAGTAAAATGGAAGTAAACTCAAGAAGTGGCACCTAAAACGCCTTTTATATGTCAATATGACAATACTAATATGTAAAATGTTAAAGTAAAAAAAGTTGAATAAGAAGAATGAGTTATGTGAAATTAGCATTGGTGACGGAGTGAGTTTGAAGAGGTAGATTAACTAATTCCATTTAATTATTAAAAATTAATAATTAAAGACTAACCAAACTTCGACCAAAATATATTTCTAAATTTGAATATTTAATTGATGTATTAAGGTGCAGGATGTTGTCATGACCATTCGCTGGTTGCTGATTCAGTGGGATGTGGGAACAGGAAGTGACCTCATATAATGCCATACTGGGCCAGCTCGTGTAATTCCAGGTGACTGTATGCCTCCCACGGACAGATCACGTTAAAGTCTGTGACAAAGAATATGATTAGACATGCACATAATCTTAATCATTAAGTCTCAAAAGACTTAGATAGTAGAGAGTACATAATATTTAATAATACTTTTTTTTTTTTTTACTTTTGAAAAAATATACATACCAGTTCCCAACCATTCCATTCCAGGAATATCTTCACCAAATCTGAGAACGACAGCATTAATAATATTAAGTCAGATAAAACCTGCAGATCTATCCAAGGCCAAACTAAAGGCATTAAAGTATTTAAAAAAAAATAAAAGTATTACCCAATGACACCCTTTTTGGGAGGTTTGCTCTTGAATTGCCGCATTGACCTCTGTTTGAACTTGGTCTGGCCACCGCCAGGCCCTACGACACGTGTGGCAACCTTGCTGCTCGCGTTAGGCTTTGAGTTCTCCATAACCTCAATAGAAATAATGGCAAGTACACTGGACACTTGTTTTATGATGATCTGTAAGAGATTGGTATTCAAAAGTTGGCAAAAAAAGAAGCAAAACATATATATATATTTCTTTTTGCATTGCATTGTATTGCATTGCATTGCATTGCATTTCCACCAAAGCTTGATAATGATTAAAGATTCATTGGAAGAATTGAGAATTGAAAACCATTTATAAAGGGAACACATAGGTCATCTGTTCTGACCAGATGAATAGACTGTGTATAATAATAATTATAAATCTCTAGGCTGTCAGTGTCCAGGCTCCTTTAATCCCCATTACAATGATCAAGTCCCCTTTAATCTGCTGTCCAGAGGGCTTCTCCATTAATCGTATTAGATGAAGGTCAGTGCACAATAAGCAGAATTAGCTTGATGTTCCTTTTATAAGATAAAACACAAAAGAGTTCACTGCTTGGGTTTACTGCGCTATAATATAGGAAAATGAGCTCAAGAGCATCACAATAGTTTCTCTGCTGCAACTGATTAATGTGTCACTAAATTTTCTACATTTGCTCTTTTTTTAAAAAAAAAATCACTGTTTAGGTAATTAGGGGATATATGAAGTAGAGCCCGACCGATAAAGATTTTGAAGGCCGATACCGATACAAATATTTTTGTGTTTTAAAATCCGATATTCCGATATCGGCCGATATTTTTTTTTTTATTAAATATTGTTGGATTTCACAGATGTGTAAAAGAAAAGCTAACTTTTCTGCACAAGATACGTTTGATACTTTTTCTCTATGTCTAAATGATCACTCCTCGCAAGTATAACTTACATTTTACAATGCAGGGACTGTAACTAGAGATATGCTAGCTATAAATACAGTTATAATTACTTTATTTAGGCAGAAAAAGTTCATTGTGGTTTTCAAGCTCATTAATGTTAACGTTAGCGGTCTTCCACTGATGATAGTGGCGTTAGCTAGCTTTGTGGTTAGCTAGTCTATGATGAGCCATAATTTAGCAATAGATAACATCATACAGCAAATTGTAAAACATACATTTTCAATATAACAGGCCAAGGAGAGATGATTGAAGCGTGTTTCATCCGTTTTTATTTTATTTTTTAAATATTCATTTATCGGCCATTATAACTGCCGATACCGATATTATGGAAAATGCCTAATATCGGCCGGCCGATATATCGGTCTGCCTCTAATATGAAGTCAGTTTAAGTGGGTTTAGTTCATCAGGATCGTTCACACCGGTCAAACTCAGTTCCCGGAGAGCCACTATCCTGCAGAGTTCAGATCCAACCTCAATTAAACACTCCCGAACCAGCCAATCAAGATTTTCAGGATTATTACAATTATTACAAACATAGCAAGTTAATAAACGGTCTGACCATTAAGAACTAGCAATTTGTCATGGCTAATCATTCTTTCTTTTCAGATTCAAATGAGACCAATCTACCTTTTTATGCAAGTTATGACCAGTCGTGAAGAAAAAGAAAATCGTTGACTATGCAACCGGCCACAGATGTTTTGGAGCTAAACTTTAGGAACTGAGTTTCCCTGGTTCACACAAGAATGATAATAAAGATAGCAATAGCTATTAGGGTACACACCAACCGACTAGATTATACTATACACATATATATTATAAGCGTACACATGGTTATATTATCTGCCAGTTTAAATGCTTCAGCTCATTAAACTCGGGTGGATTCTGTTTGACTGTCAAAAAACAAAAAAAAATTGTTCTGAAAATGAACGAATAAGAATCATAGTTATCGTCCTAGGTGTGAACGGGCTCAGACTATAGAAACAACAAACAGAAACAATATCTTTTTGACAAATATATTGTTTCATCATTTCAAACCTACACCGCTTTTGTGAATTGTTTGATAGGTGTGTTTGCATGTGCTCTCTTTCTTCAAAATCAACGCCACAATATGATATAAAAACTTTCCATAGCTAAAATATTACACTTTTTTTAGATGCACTCACCTGGCTGCTGGTCTTTCCTCTGTCTCTGTGTGTGTGTGTTGAGGCTCTCTGTCAACACACGTGCTCACATCAGCTCTTATATACTTCTGGTCATCATAATATGATTATTCCTGCACATGTTGGCCCTTCCTCTTTCCGAAACACTGCAGCTGTCATCAACCCTCACAGGGTTCGATGAGGCCACAAATAAGAGATTAATCCGGTTTGTTTTCCATGGTTCATGCAATATTATATTAGGCACAGAGCGTTTGGTTGATTTTAATTTAGGATTTTATTGGTTTTGCTTAAGGGTTTTCTTTCCATATTATATGATCAGCATAACAATTTGACTGAAAACAGTTGTGAATTAGAATAATGATAAAGATAAAATATCTGTTAAGATATGACATTGAAGATATCTAATTTAAAATGGATAAACAGGAGGGAGGAGTCACATCAAAATATTCACATCGCCGATTTTGTATATGGAGAATTGTCATCAGCTCACATATTCACACACATGACACGTCTAGTGTGATGATCCTGATCTTCTATTATGTAAGAGTTTTTCTGAATCACCTGTCCAGAAGTCCCGTGTGTGTGCTGTGAGTCCTGGCTTCAGTTTGATCAGCAGTCTGTCAGATAATCTCCACATCTCCATCCATTCAGAGGAAAGATTAACATCTCCAATCTGAACAAACACACACACACACCACACTAAATCAACTGCGGTATGCAGTCCCTTCTAAACTTACACGTGGATGAATAAAATAGGAAATACATTTGATGGCATTTTTCTGTGGTGTAGCCTACATTTTATACACCTCCTAAAAAACAAGAGCTCATTGGAAAGTTAAATCACAATGTGCCACCCCTCATGAAACGACAATATATTTCCATATATCAATGATCAATATATGAAATGGTTTAACAGTATATTTGAAAATATACAGGATTATATATTGTGTTAATATATTTCAATATATCGAATAATATATATATAAAACCTCACAACAGGCACTTTTTTTAGCATAATGGTGACCCCAAAAACTCACACACACTAGAAAACCTTTTCAATTCCAAAATAGGCTAATCAGCCCAGTCTCATCCCAAGGCGTTTTGACATGCTTCAATATCTGACGCTTTAGCCACCCTTTAGCGTCAGTTAGATGACGCCCTAGGGTCGCGTGTAAAGCCTTGTTTATACTCGACGCGTCCGCAAGAGCGCGAGTCTCCAAACGGACGAGGCATTTATACTTGACGCGCTCGCCGTTGTGCTATTCTGTGAAACGACAGGGGGCGAACTCGGAGTAACTCTCCTCTAAACCACCAGGAATCAGCAGTGAAGAAGTAATTTCCCGTTTATTAGTAGTATTAATTGCTAATTCATAAATGTAAATGTAGTAAATGTAGTAGGTTTATTGTAGCCTACTTTCACTGCATGTAAACTAGCAGGGCTTAATTCTGCTATTGTAGGCTTATTTTGTAGATGTAACCAATTACTTTAGACAAGTGCGAACTAGGTGAAATCACTAATGGAGAAAATCTAATTTTAAGTCACCATTATGGTGATCAGTGTTTGCTTTAGTTGGGCTCTTGACCCTTAAAAAAGGAGAATAAGAAGGAGATACAAAAAAATGTTCTCTCTCAAAACTGTTGTGTTCCACTAACTGAGAAACGTTGCGTTCACTCGCAAAAGCCCTGGTGTTTCCTCTCCCACTTTTTTATCACCACCATGTAGGCTACCTCTAGGGGCACTGTAGTAATAAATCAATGAAAATTAAAAATGAATTTAAAAAAATGTATATTCAATCAGCACACACCACATATTCAGTATTTTACATACGTAGATATATGGCCGTAGAAAGGACATAATGGGGATTATAAAATACACAGTCTTTAATAACAAACTCAAGAACAACCGGCACAAGATTGACAAACAAACCTGACAAAAAATCAGGGGGCAGAGATGGGTAGGTTTGGGGGG
The DNA here is from genome assembly GCF_988280905.1 of Pimephales promelas. Lineage (NCBI taxonomy): Eukaryota > Metazoa > Chordata > Actinopteri > Cypriniformes > Leuciscidae > Pimephales > Pimephales promelas. Next base: position 35,815,676 of record NC_142771.1, on the reverse strand, counting down.
TGGGGTTAAGGATCACGGGGCAGAGAATGGTAGGATTAGGGGTGGGGTTATGGATAAGGGGGTGGAGATGGGTAGCATTAAGGGTGGGGTTTGGGATCAGGGGGTGGAGACTGGTAGGTTTAGGGGTTGGGTTAGGGATAAGGGGGTATGGATGGGTAGGATTAGGGGTGGGGTTTGGGATCAGGGGGTGGAGATGAGTAGGATGAGGGGTGGGGTTAGGGATAAGGGGGTGGAAATGGGCAGGTTTAGGGATCAGGGGCGGAGACGGGTAGGTTTAGGGGTGGGGTTAGGGATCAGTGGGCGGAGATGGGTAGGCTTAGGGGTGGAGTCAGGATCGGGGGCGGAGACGGATAGGTTTAAGGGTGGAGTCAGGATCAGGGGGCGGAGACGAATAGGTTTAGGGGTGGAGTCAGGATCAGGGGGCGGAGACGGATAGGTTTAAGGGTGGAGTCAGGATCAGGGGGCGGAGACGAATAGGTTTAGGGGTGGAGTCAGGATCAGGGAGCAGAGACGGGTAGGTTTAGGTACATGTAAGGTCCAGATCCAACTCCTCCCCTTGGATTTTGTGTTCTGCAGTGAGGACCATCTCATAAATACACATAGATGAGGACACTAAACATGAAAAGCTGAACAAGAATTAACTAATTAGAAACAATAATGACAAATTAGAACTAATGCAGACAGAAACAATTAAAGAGAACATGATTGTGACAGCATTGATAATAATGAGATTAATAAACCCAGTTGAGGAATTAATCCGCTATCCGAGCAGGTGGGGCTAGAAAATATATTCATTAAATTCAAATTTGTTATGGGTCATATTTATAAGAATTTTCTGAATATAAAAGATATATATTTGATGATTTGTTAAAATATGGACTACCGAAAACTAAATAAGCACTTGGTTTATTATAAATACAGATCATCATCAGCAAAGAGTCTTTGATTTGATCCCAAATATATTGGATTATTAGCGCCACCATGTGGCAAGAGTAGAAATAACACAAAGTTAATTTGAGTTTTGTCAAATAGAAGATAATTTAATCTTAATTTCATAACATGTATTACATGAACCATATCATAATAATGATATTAATAAACTTGATTAATATCATTAACTTACATTGTAAGTAACCCTCAAGGACATTTATTATACAAATTTAGTTTTTAATTGAATCACTCACACAGAATATTTTGCATATATTTCCTCATTTATTGAATAAAACTGTTGACTACTAGACTGTGAAATCTTGTTGCATTGCAGCCTGCATATTTTTGTATTATCATCAATTTCAGATGAACCCACCCCTAAACTTAAAAAGTCAAAATTCAAAACTCTTTCCATGTGATATGGCTTTTGAGAAGAACTTGGCCAGAATAAACTGAAATCAGAATGGATATGAGTTATAATGATTAGGTCAGAAATTATTGCACACACACTTTCAGGTTTCTATTACATTAAGTTTTCAACAAATATCCAAATAATTCATTTCTAAATATGCTAATTCTGAACCTATTAGAAGTCATCAGATTATCACTAGTGGAGATCCTAATCAAAGAAGATCAGATGCTTCTCACATTCCTTGTTTTATTCACAACTTGTAGTAATTTTACAGCATTATAAACAAAAATTTAAATACTGCATAGAGAAAATTAATTAAAGGTATAGGCAATGTTTTTCATGAACACTTTTAGTTATAGGCCTACTATAGCTGAAACTCTCTTCACATCCTGATATCAATCAATAATAAAAGTGATTATATATATGTATATATATATCTTCTGTGAAAGTGTCAATACCAAAATATGTTCGTCCAATCATTTCCAATCAAATGTTCCCATCAATCCAGTTTTGTTAATAATGGGAATAATGTGACACCAGTTGACCCCTGTGTGACCCCTATTTCCCAACACAGGTACAGATGGGGCTTGAAAATGTCATCATAATTTTTGTTCTTTTTTAGAATTCTAAGAATCTAAAAGTTAACATTTGATGATTTATTAACATATGGACTATAGAAGTTATATACTATATTATTTTCATTACAATCTCACAATATTTACAATCTTTTTACAATATGAAAACAAACAAAAAATCAGACCTTTATAACCAATTGCTTCAGTGTAAATACAGATAATCAGCGAGGACAGCAAATACGCTGGATTAAAACAATCAAGACTTAGTAAATAGTTAGCGCCACCATCTGGCAAGAATAGAAATAACACAATATTGAAATTTCCCATGGCTGACACAAACATTCATTTGAGTTTTAGACAATATTTTTGGTGTATTTTACCATCACATTTAGGTATTGTTCAATACATGCATGATAAAAACATTTACATGCTCAGAGTTAACTTACTTAAGACCGTGAACTTGCATTAAGTATTCCCTCGCCTATATTTATTACACAAATTTATTTTTAATTGAATCGCCTACAATATTGTACATATTTCCTTTGGACTCGTTTATTAACAAAACATTGTGCCATTATGTAAATTAGTATCTTGTTGCATTGCATACGTTTTTGTATTATCATCAGTTTTAGAAGTCAAACTTAAAAGCACGTCGGTCAGATGTCTTTTCAGCTAATTAGGAAGTTCCTGGCCAGGAGAAGCTGTCAATAGAATTTATTACTTCATTATGATGAATTTAAAAATTGAAACCACAATTAATACAGAATTGTTGCTCACTCATTTTCAGGTTTATACATCAAATGCTTAATATTACTGTCATTTATGTCATTTAACATATTTACAAATAAGTAATTTCTAAGGATATTAAGTATTATCTCATTAGAAATCATCACAGATGATCAAAGGTTCAGTGGAGATTATACACCAATCAGGATCTAAACTAACAAATGAATAAAGTTTCTCTTAAAAATACTGGCCAGATGTGTGACCACTGCTAAATGCCTATTAGTTTGCTTCATCACATGCACTTCATATTAAAATACACCCTGAACATGCATCAATCGTCACCATTAAGATCATTTTCAATCTTTACCTTCGTATGGTGCGGTGTTGTCATGTATCACTTCTTTCTCATCTTCAGGCCCACAGAGACATGAAGCTGAATCGGCATCCAGAGTCGCATTCCCTGTTGAAATATATAAAAATATATGTAAATAATAAAATATTAATATTTTACAGCATTACATCTACTTTAAAGACTGGTGTATTGAGGTAACATAATCTGATGTAATACTAGACTTTTACTACTGTAATGCAATCTAATATGATATAAACTACACAATTATCATGTCATCATAGCTAACTTAATAAGTTATGATATAATTCTTCACACCCCAACAAGGACAACCAATTTCCAAACCCTGGTTTCTACCCTACTTGTGTTGAGTTTATTTGTGTAGATTTCTTTAGTTACATTTACAAGTTTAAATGGTAAAATTTTTAAATTATGGCTTAAATTATAGCATGACCATGAATTTGGTCAAATAAATTATTGAATTCATAAAACTTGAGTTTTTTTTTTTTTTTTTACCATGTCTGTTTCTGAATGTGTGATCATCAATAAACAGAAATTAAGTATGAATAACAGAATTCATCAATAATGAGATAATTTTTTTTTTTATATGAGTCACAAAATCAAAAAACGTTAACATTTCACATAAATCTATAGTGAATTCAATATAGTTACGCACTTTGTATTAATGAATTGTTTTGCAAAAAATTAATGTATTCATAATTTAATAAAGCCATATAAAACAAATTCACCTTTTGGTATCTTCTGACTCTGTAAAAGTTTGTCAAGTTCTAAAGAAAGTTCAGAATAAAGAAAGAGAAAAGAGCATTTAAACAATACAATTTTCAATAAACAAAAATCTAAATATTAAATCAATTAAATCAAATATTAAAAGTTATATCTAGCAACTAAATCATTTAAATACACATACATATACAATGTAAAAATTGTATGTGTATCTAAATTGCCATAAAATCAAATCTATCTCCTTTAGTTTATAAATAAAGAGACAGTGTGTGTCAATTGTTTTGCAGAGCAAAGCAGAGTTCATAATTAATGAAGGGATAATCCATAGCTAAGTCTGCAGATGATTTTAAAACATGACGTGGAGCCAAAAAACCACTCGATGCAAAACTGACCATGTTTTATTCTCCTGTTCTCAGTCTGTAGTTGATTGTGTTCTGGAAAAAACAAATAATGAAGACAAGAGAAAACATAATTAAATAGAAAACTCAGCCGAAATACAAAAAGGGGGAAAAAAATAAAATCTCTTAATGAAAAAAGATAATTGCGACTTTTTATCATAAAAATCTAGACTTTTTTCTGTGCAACTTTGGCTGTCTGACAGAATTGCGAGATATAAAGTCAAATTTCAGAGAAAAAAAAATCCAAATTGTAAGATATAAAGTCAGAATTGCAAAAATTATAATTGGAATAGAGAGAAAGTCAAAATCAAACAATATTAAATTTAATTGCAACTTGAGGCTATATCTTGCAATTAAAAAAATGCAAGTTTATATGCTAATAATCAGAATTGCAGGAAAAAAGTGCGATTACATTTTAGATTTTTTTTATTCCATGGCAGAGGTATCCATAAAACACAGTGTACTGAAAATTTATTTGAGATAAAAAACTTAATTAATTGATTAATTCAAAAGCATGGAAGCAGTGTTAAAGTTAATGGGATAATTAAGTGAATATTTCAGTGATGATTGACCATTATTGAAGATACCTGATGATAACAAGCAGAATCTCTGAAGAAGAAAATCGTAACTGGTGTGTTACCATTATGGAGATCAGCGTTTACTTTAGTTGGGCTCTTGACCCTTAAGTCGTTAACTTTAGATTTTTGTTTGACTGCTGTACCTGTGTTATAACAGCCAGATGAACAAAGAGAAAAAGGTTATTTGATGGTGTTTGTTGTGTTTTAATATTATCATTTTCACCCAATTTCAGAGTTAAATTTACTTTATTGATTATAACAGCACTGTCTTTAAACTTTTACAATGTAATCCAAATAATTTCTTAAAACTTAAATGACAGACAAAACTGGGTTTTTGTTGTTTTTTGAGAAATCATGAATCAGCTTATGAATCTCAACAATGGTGACCATTATAAAGCATTTTGCAATGTATTCTGGGTGCCACCAATCAAATCTCATTCATGGCTCCCATCATGCATTGCTGTATGAATAAATAATGAGCTTATGTTTAGAGGTCATCTTTTTGTCACCATTGTTGAGATTCATACATTAATTCTTGACCATCATATCACCTTTTCTCTTTGTTCATCTAGCTGTTATAACTCAAGTACAGCAGCCAAACAACATCTAAATTTAATGACTCAACAGTTAAGGGTCAAGAGCCCAACTAAAGCAAACACTGATCTCCATAATGGTAACATACCAGTTATGATTTTCTCCTTCAGCGATTCTGCTTGTTAACATTAGGTGTCTTCAATAATGCTCAATCATGACTCCAATATTCACTTAATTATCCCATTAACTTAAACACTGCTTCCGTGTTCATTTAACACTCTGCTCAGAGTTTATATAATTCACACTTTTCAGTGTTGACTTAACACTGGGGATTTTGCTGCGAACCCAGATAGCAACACGATAGCCCACACAGCCCACATTCTGGCCCACACGCAGCATGTTAGCCGGATCCACATTTCACATATACCAGATGTGGGCCGGATCTGGGACGAAATAATGTTGCTATCTGGGAATGCTTCTTTGATCTACTTATGATTTGTTTGAGAAATGCAGCCCTGGTCACCAAATAATGATCTAAGTCTAAGATATGCACTTTCCCTTGTGACAATACATACTGATTAGTTATTGTGTGGCTGAAAAGAGACTTTAAATGAATAATGACATAATAACTCAAATACCTCTGTATTTATGAAGGAACACAGTTAACAGTATTCCAGCAAAACCACTGAGCACAACTATAACTGAAAACAGGATGGCTGCTGTCCACCAGAGATTAAACATGCTACCTGTAAAACAAAACTGTGACTTTCACTAAGCACTTTCCTGTCAAACATTTATTTTGGTTTGATTCAACAATGATCCATTAATGCACTGAATTATTGATTATCAGTTTTTCTATCCAGCTATATCAAATAACCATAAATTGCACACTAAAAGTGTCAGTACTTACTTGTGGTATTGATCAGTGTCTCCAGCATGTGATGTCTCAGTTTGACTCTGCAGTGAATCTTGCCACTGTGATAAACAATGATGGTGTGTTTGACACTGAATCCATCTGTGTTTCTGTGTGTCTCTGTAGTTTCTGAACTCAAACCGACTCCTTCACTGTCCAGCCACTCAAGATCGGGTTCAGGAGACCAACCTTCAGATTCACACTGTAGATGAAACCCTCCTGAACGATCAAACCCAACTACAGTGATCACTGGAGGATGTCCCACAACATCTACAAATCAACAGGAAGAACGTTCATCGAGTGAACTATAAGCCTGTTTTTGTTTGTTGACAAGAACCACAATCAATATCACACTCTAAAAATGCTGAGTTATTTTTTTAACCCAAAGTTTCATTTTAATGGGTTTTGTACCCAGGTACTGGTTAGTTTTTATGTACTGTAACTCAGCTGCTGGGTCAATGTATTATCATTAAACACACCCAGTGCTGGGTCAGTGTAAATGTCCTACTACTTCATACTGTTGCAAGAGAAAAAAAAAAAGCAGAACTAAACTGCATGTTATAAAAGTTTTGTGTTCTTCTACAAATTTACGACAGTTAAAGGGGTGGCTGATTATGATTTCACTTTTCTAAATTTAGGCTATGTTTACACGGAAACGATTCTGAAGAGAAAACGCAAAAGTGGCGTTGCGTTATCACTTTTTATTCTGCGTTTACATGAGCGCTTTGGGTGGGAAATCCGCGTACAAATGGTGACGCAAAAGTGTGTGAAATTTGAAGCGTTTTTTTTTTAAGATTTCCACTCTGGAGGGTTGTTTCACTTTTTTTGCGTTTTTAAGCCTCAAAAACGCCGTCGCCGTGTAAACGAAAGCCACATCCGATAAAATATTTTTACGTTTTCATCCGTGAGCGTTCTTGTGTAAACAGGGCCTTAGTTAGTGTGTGACTTTGCTGTTTGAGCATAAACAACATCTGCAAAGTTACAACACTCAAAGTACAAAACAAAGGGAGATATTTGATTTTAAAGAAAACATTTTTTTGGACTATAACAAACGGCTGGTAGAAAAAAGAAATGGCTGGTAGGAACGGTTAGTGACATCATTAACCCTAAAATTTACATAAACCCCGCCCCCGGGAACAAGTAGTCCATATTGAGGAGAGGAACATCTCACAACAGTTTATCCTGACAGAATATGCTAACTGAAGAGCATATTCATTATCTCCACATCAGCAACATACATTCATCAACTAACCATTCAGAGATGTCCTGTTGCATTCTACATGTTTGTCACTTCTTCTTAGTTTCTCCATCTTTGTCTGACTCCGGCTTAAACATAAAAGGCAGAAGAGTTTCTGACATTTTAGCTTGTCTGTGTGAGGTAATCGGAGCTGCGCTAACACACAGTCTTGAAGCTCCGCCCACTGCGTCGAGAGGAGCAGATTATTTGCATTTAAAGGGCCAGCACAAAACGGTGTTTTTTGCAAAACCCTCTAAAAGTGACAACTTTAACATGCTATATAAGCATATCTGTGGGGTATTTTGAGCTAAAACTTCATATACACGTCCTGGGGATTTATTTTACATATTGTGAAAGTTACAATACCAATCCCTTTAAAATACAATTTATATTAAAATACTTGCACAACACAAGACACACTTTTCCTAAAAAAAAAATCATGTTGGCTCTGTCTCCTTCCAGACTTCAGCTCTGTATTCGCTCAGCTTCAATAAGCTAAAATCTTTGCTTACAATATTTGATTTTTTCATTAAAGTGTAGGCTAGTTTTCTACATGCATGTGTTTGGTCTGCTGTTTAAACTTTATAAAAATATATAAAAAAGGATATACAAATTCTGACAAGGATATATGATGTATATTTGTTTGTTTATTTGGTATATAATAAGGATAATTTACAATGAACCAGTAATAATTGCAAAATGATTCCATTTGGAGAATGCCCAGCTCACTGTACATTGTCCCATACATAAGTTACTTATTAAATCTCATTCCCTCTTTCTTATACATGTGAACACAACACTTAAAATAATTACCTGATCTTGAATCTGTAGCTCCGCTAATAATCAGGAGGGTCAAACAAATGAACTTCATCTCTGAAAGACACGGATGCTAAAAGAGAATGTGTATTATGTCAGAAAGCACAACATGATGTGTTAACATGCATTTTTTTTTAATGTAAGCAACACATAACCAGAAAATCTAAATTTAGAAAATCGTAGTTAATCTACCAAACTCTATTTCTTAAATGTTCTTACCTTTACCTCAACACTGTTCTCAGGAGAGTGAACAGATAAGATATGAGAGATCATACAGAGTTTGTTCCTGGTTTGGTTTTACTTTCTCATATCACTAAACAACTTAAGTGATAACACGGTCCCTCCCATCATACTTCTTAATAACCCAGGCTTCTGAAATCAAATCAACGTCTTCAGACTTTGACTGTAGGGTTTATCACTTGTGCATTTGTGGAGGGGTGAGATTTAACTGTTAGGGGCATTCCGAACAAAAGTGTACATCAAAATCCCTTCATGAAAGGCCCATCCACAAGTCCATTAGCAAAGAGTACATGTGATGGTCCAACGCTATCTCACGACCAATTTGAGTGAGTGAGTAAAATGTGGCTGATTCATCCGAATTCGTACAATTTGTCTAAACTCCAGTGACGGTTAGGTTTAGGGGGAGGGTCAGGTCATTCCTACGAATTGAGCAACTCCTAAAATATTAGCAAAAATCGTAAAAAATTGTGCGAGTGAGAGGTCGTATGAATTCATACGAATTAGCTTCCTCGTAAAACTCGTACGAATTGCTGTGAGATCGAGTTGAATGGTCACTTCAAAGACACTATTTTAGTGTTTATGGTCATGTGACCTTTGGTGGTAATCCCCAACTAAGACGTAGCTTGACAGTAACTCGAGACGAGTGCTTGCGTCTCCATCCATTTACGCTTCCTTCCATATGGTGATGTGAATTCTGTCTGGGGTTAACGGCTGAAGTATATTTCCTGGCGCGTCAGCACACACAACGGCTGGGATGCTGCCTCCCGGGATCAACCACAGTGAGGTCTCTCCAGAGGATCAGCTTGACAACCGTCTGGATTGAGCTGAGATGGGGACATCTCTAGGGTCTTCAAGTGGGCACCTTCCGTCCTCAGTGTTTCGTCCACTAGCCCACGACACCTCAAGAGGGCTCGACAGTGACTCTGACGTCCCAGATTTACTCTCCTCCGTCTTCCACTCAACTCAACCCAGTTTACTGACGTCTACATCAGTGTTTCTTTCTTTCTTTTGGGCTTGAGATCACTCCTGCTGCTGATTTGTTCCTTCCTCATAGTTCAGTGGCATAAACCCTTGATGTGACCTAACCACAATCTCTAATGCTACAATCTCACCACAACCCGACCATTATACGTGTCAAGCCCCAATGTCATCGTTAATGCAGGTTCAATTGCAACGGTTTCGTATGGCATACTACCTACCGCAAACACAACAAAATCCGTACAACACAAATCCTCATTCATGCAAAACAGTACATTGGATTGTAATAACTATGATAACTATACAGATAATCCAGCAAACTCTTCAAGTTTTCAAGAATTCTTCGAAACAGTAGTGTGGCGGCCTGGGGCCGGTTTTAATCGAGATGCTCCTAGATTTAGAGGGCTTAAATTTAATGGCATTTAATGTCATTGGTTAATTTACCCAATAACCGATCCATGTATCCTCTGATTGGTGGTAGTCGCATCCCAGAAGCCAAGCGCTCTCCTCCTACTACCTATTTTGATGCCCTAATGATTACTTCCATTGCCATGGTAAAAGCCTGTGGAGAAATGGTGCATCCTGAGTTGAGAAACTAAATTGCAAATCACCAAAGTAGGCTTTCACTAAATTTGTGAAAGTTTTACAAAAGTTTTACGTTTTTAGCAGGGTGTTTTCCAGGGGGCACTGGACATGGAAGCTCCACAAATAGTATTAACTGCTTCATTGGGCTACTAACCAGTTTGACTTTATGCCAGTCAGGCGTGTGAGAATTAACAGAGGTTTAGATGTTGATGTGATGTTTTGTTTTAATCTCACCTTTACTGTGATCATTGTTTGCTTTATTTGGGTTCTTGATCGATGACCTCTTTATGATAGTTTTCCCTGACTGCTGTAACTGTGTTTCTTATAGCAAAAAAAAAAAAAAAAAGGAGAAAATGTTATCATATAGTTATATAGCCTAACATTGTTATAGATAACATATAGTTTGTATTCACTTCCAGCCTGAAATGGGTGGCCTGGCATGTGTCCTGCTTATTTATTTTATTCAATTTGAAGGATTTTAATGGGCTTTATGCCCAGCTGCACTACTTCCTGAACTTCAGCCAGCTCCTTGTTTCCTGTCTGCCATTATTGGTCAAATTGATTAATTCAGGTGTGCTTGACCTCAGTAGTCATGGCAACAATAATCAGACACACCTGAATTAATCAATTTGGCCAATAATGGCAGACAGGAAACAAGGAGCTGGCTGAAGATCAGGAAGTAGTGCAGCTGGGCATAAAGTCAATTGCTAGCTATTTACTATGTAGCAAAACTTGATTTAGATCAACCGTCAGTTTCATTCAAAACAGCTAAGCAACTTACTAAGTTACATCTATTCGTTTAGTATGCAAACATTTCACAAACAATTTTCGATTAAAAATTATTGATTAAAAATATGATTTACAATATGTCACAAATTCAAAGTCAGTTTTCTGTAGTAAAAAGAGAGTTTTGTTCCATTTTGACTTCATTTTTGTTAGGGCTTCTGAGAATTTGTTGATTAATTTCTGAATGAGGAACCTACGTTTCTAAAATATATTGCCAATGTTAGAATGTAATTAATCACATAAAACCATAGACTGGATGAATAAGACACAAATGTCTTTGGCTCTACCATGTATTACATCTACTAAGGTGACAGTAACAGCAAACACACATTTTTCTATTAGTCAACACTGTAATGTTTTCCAAAAGCCGCTTGATAAATTTTATGTAATATAAGGCAATAAAGGCATTTTACACAGGCATGTATCACTATCAAACTGCACGCAGACGTCATCAGCGAGCGCCCGACGGGTCCTTTTAGTCACAGTAAAAACCTGTCACGCCGTAGTTTCCAGTCCTCTATAGGTCAAACTACAGCATCAGCTGAAGCAGAAATGATCCGATCATTAAGTTTACTCAAATATTCACTGAATGTCTCTCAACGAGCACATGTCAGGCTGTTATCATCCAGCAGAGGAGTCGGGAAAAGAATAGTCCCCGCGACATTCACTGGAGGTATGGTTACATATTTAATTTATTTAACATGAACGAACTTAATAATATGATCAGCGAATTACAACAGATCAGTATAATAACATATTCTACCAGTTGAAGAATTATTTTGAAATAAACGCAGGCTTTTCAGTTAAAAGTATGTATCAAATGTTGACAAAATAAACACATTTATGCAGAATTATTCTTTTCTAAACCTAATGATATTCTATATGTTTAGTTATGATAGCTGTCTCCGTGAATAATCTCCATATTTACATACTATGCAGATGTAAACACTATAGAGCACAGGCAGGAACAATTATCCAGTCCAAACCCCTCTGACTGGCGATATAAACATCAGTGCTGTTTAATTGTGATGACCCTGGTTCTGTTTTTCCTCAGTTAATACTGATGGCCGACCTGCCAGACTGTGGAGCAGCAGCTGTTCTGGTGTCAGTGTGGCTCGCCGCTCCTACAGCACACAACAGGCCGAGACCGCCGAGGAGGAGACGCTCCACAGCATCATCACCGACACTGAGAACGTCCAAGGTCAACCAAAGCAGCATATTAAAGGAATAGTTCTCCCAAAAATGGAAGCTCTGTAATCATTTACTCACCCTCATGTTGTTTCTTTCTTCTGCTGAACACAAAATAACATATTTTGAAGAATGTTGGTAACCAGACAGTTGATGGGACTCCATTGACTTCCATAGCATTGATATAGAAATCAATGGGTTCAATCAACTGTTTGGTTACAGACAATCTTTAAAAATATGTTATTATGTGTTCAGCAGAAGGAAGAAACAACATGAGGAGTAAATGATGACCAGTGTTGTGCAAGTTACTTCCAAACTGTAATACATTAGGTATTACTTGTTACTGTTATTTAAAAGTAATTCATTACCTCAGAATTGTAATGCGTTACATTACTCATGTATTACTTTTGAGTTTCAAATCGGATGAGGAAGGATTGGCTCTCCAGTCTCCATAGAACTTAAAATATTCATTTTATTTTAGTTTTCGTGTTCGCATTTATGAGGAAAAAACAATGTTACAGACGCGACCGCTCTGAACTGGCACTAAAAGACTGCTTTAAAACTTTCACATAGTCTGTTGCTTTTAAGAAGTAAAAGCAGACAATACACTGTAATAAAACTGTAATACAAGCCTCACTGAACATGTAACGAGTAAAATATTACTGAAAATTGATTAGTAATGCCTTACACTACTGCGTTACAGCAAAAAGTAATAGGTTACTGTAATGTATTACTTTTGTAATGCGTTACTCCCAACACTGATGATGACAGAGTTTTCATTTTTCCATCACGTGACGCTGAAGACTGGAGTAATGATACTGAAAATTCAACTTTGCATCTCATGAATAAATTACATTTTGAAATATATTTAAATATAAAATGGTTATTTAAAATTGTACAAATATTTCGCCATACAACTGTATTTTTGATCAAATAAATGCAGCCTTTGTGAGCATAAGAGGCTTATTTAAAAAAAAAAAAAATATATATATATATATATATATATATATATATATATATATATATATATATATCTTACAGACCCCATATATGTAATTGTAAGGATTTTGACACTCTTGTTTCTTTGTTCAAATAAGGATCCTACTCCAAACATGAGTTCCAAGCGGAAACGAAGAAACTTCTGGATATTGTGGCCAGATCGCTGTATTCTGAGAAAGAGGTGATATGAATTAACAACAAAAAAATGATGTAATGCTGTCATGAGCAATTCTCTTGATGCATTCAAGGCTGATCCTAGAGGATTGAACAATAAATTGTCCAGGCGGATTATTTGATTTCATCTGATTTGTCAATAATTAAAGTAGTATGATGTTTATAATCTGCAATATATTGGCTGTAAACCACCATATAGATTTGATCAAATAATAATCAATTAAATATTTAAAGGGATTGTTCACTTTGAAAATAATTGTTGGTATGTTTTAGCTTACCTCAAGGGCATCCAAGATGTAGGTGTCTTTGTTTCCGCAGTATTTTAAATCTAGACATTTTTAGGTCAAACCGTTCTTGTCTGTCAGTCATATAATGGAGGTCTATGGTCACCACCTCAAAGAGCATGCACAGAGAAGTCCAAATTAAACATGATTTAATGACTCGTAAATGTTTCTCACACAAAATTGTGTGAGAAAACGAACAGTATTTATATCGTTTTTACCTCGTGTAACCACAGCCACGTCCAACTGATCTGAGGGCGTGTCGGTCTGCGCAAGCGCTGGAAAGCGCCGGAAGTGATCTAAATGTTTAATTTGGACTTCTCTGTGCATGCTCTTTGAGGTGGTGACCATTGACCTCCATTATACGACTGACAGACACGAACGGTTTGACCTAAAAATATCAAAATTTTAAATACTGTGGAAACAAAGACACCTACATCTTGGATGCCCTTGAGGTAAGATAAAACATAACACAAATTAATTTCAAAGTGAACTAGCCCTTTAATCAGCTTGTCATTTTGGACTTGTTGGAGTACAACATAAATAGTGATAAATATGCCATTCAATTTCAAGGATTTGAACCTGATATACAACTAGAAAAAATCATAAAGAAATAGGAAAGTGATGTAAATGCACGGATGAGAGTGGGCTAACGGTGAGTGACTCGGTCAGGTGTTCATCAGAGAGCTGATCTCAAACGGCAGTGACGCGCTGGAGAAACTGCGGCACAAGATGATGACGTCGGGAGGAGCGAGCGCAGACTTGGAGATCCACCTGCAGACGGATGCAGCCAAAGGCACCTTCACCATACAGGTACTGTATCTCCAACGCATGCAGATCAAACCACTGGCACTGCTCCGTTTTTACAGCCTACGTCATATTCCTTTGAAATACTCGAGACCGATAGCGTTTTAAAGGAGTAGTTCTCTTTAAAAAAAAAAAACTTTTGCTGATAATTTACTCACCCCCATGTCATCCAAGATGTCCATGTCTTTCTTTCTTCAGTCGAAAAGAAATTAAGATTTTTGATTTTTCTCCATATAATGGACTTCAGTGGGAACCAAACGGTTCAAGGTCCAAAAGACAGTTTCAGTGCAAACTGTTGAAAGGGCTTTAAACGATTCCAGACGATGAATAAGGCTCTTATCAAGCGAAACGATCGCTCATTTAAAAATATATAACAAAGTTTAAGTTTTATAAGCTCAAATGGTCGCCTTGCTCTGTTCTGTGATGCGCGTTCGTGACTCTCCTGTTCGAACTCGTTTATCAAAATGAACAAATCTTTTCCCGAGTCAATTCGTTAATTTTGTTCCTTGAATAAACCAAATGATATCTTTTACCAGCAAACAGTGTTTTGTTTTAAGAGAACCTCTGACACTTAACAACAGCGAACAAAACACCGGATGATTTCTTCTAAATGCATTTTTGTCCCAAAACCCTGTCCATTTCCATCCCTAATCTGCACTGATCTTATACATGGCCTCTGCAATTTAACTGAAGGAATCCGTTATAGCAACAGATCCCTTTAATCCCTGTGTAAATACATTGATCGACATGTTTATGCTCTGATTGGTAGGACACAGGTGTCGGGATGAACAAAGAGGATCTGGTTGCCAATCTGGGCACCATCGCTCGCTCTGGATCAAAGGTGCGTCTCATTGAACTCTCCCAAAGTCTGCTGTTCCTCCTTCTGACAGGGGGTGTGATGTCTTCTCCTCCTGCAGGCCTTTCTGGACGCGCTTCAGAGTCAAGCCGAGGCCAGCAGCTCCATCATTGGTCAGTTCGGTGTGGGCTTTTACTCCGCCTTCATGGTGGCTGATAAGGTGGACGTTTATTCTCAGGCAGCAGAACCGGACGCTCCCGGGTACAAGTGGTCCTCAGACGGGTGAGACGGATTTAATGGACAAAAAGAATGTCTTTTTCTTGCGGCTGCTCGATTATAACAAAAATCATAATCAATGTTGTAATTACAATAACAACTATTAGTAGTGGGCTTAGTAGTAGTAGTAATTAGAGTAATTACTGACCAAATTTAAATTTTTGGGTGAACTAACACTTAAGTATTTTTTTCACAATAGTGATAAATATCAAGTAGCCTATATTTGATTGGAAAATGTCACTATTCTTTATCAGTTTTGAATGGAAGCTTGTTTCCACCATAGAATAAAAAATAAAAAAGGTAATTGCAACTTTTTAGCTCACAATTGACTTTATGCCCAGCTGCACTACTTCCTGAACTTCAGCCAGCTCCTTGTTTCCTGTCTGCCATTATTGGCCAAATTGATTAATTCAGGTCTGTCTGATTATTGTTGCCATGACTACTGAGGTCAAGCACACCTGAATTAATCAATGAGTCCAATAATGGCAGACAGGAAACGAGGAGCTGGCTGAAGTTCAGGAAGTAGTGAAGCTGTGCATAAAGCCAATTGCGAGTTTACATCTCGTAATTCTGACTTTATTTCTCAGAATTGCGAGATATAAAGTCAGAATTGATTGATATAAAGTCGCAATTGTGTGTTATAAAGTCAGATATAAAGATATAAACTATTCTGAGGTGAAAAAAAGGTAGTCTTTTTTACCTTAGAACTGGCCTTTATATCTCACAATTGCGAGAAAATATGTCAGAATTTCTAAATATAAACTCGTAATTATGTGTTATAAAGTCGAAATTGCGAGATGTAAACTCAGAATTCGTCTTTTTTTCTCGCAATTGTGACTATTTCTCACAATTGCGACTTTATTTCTCACAGTTGCGACTTTATTTCTCACAGTTGCGACTTTATTTCTCACAATTACGACTTTATTTCTCACAATTGCAACTATTTCTCACAATTCTGACTTTATTTCTCACAATTCTGACTATTTCTCACAGTTGTGACTTTCTCACAATTGCGACTTTATTTCTCACATTTCTGTCTATTTCTCACAATTAATTATTTATCACGACTAAGATCGCGACTATTTCTCATGGTTGCGACTATTTTTCACGATTGCGACTTTATTTCTCAAAATTGCGCCTATTTCTCACAATTGCGACTATTTCTCACAATTTTATCTATTTCTCACAATTAATTATTTCTTAAGACTAAGATTGTGACTATATTTCACAATTGCGACTTTATTTCTCAAAATTGCGACTATTTCTCACAATTGCGACTTTATTTTTCACAATTGCGACTTATTTCTCAGAATTAGACTGTATTTCTCACAATTGCGAGTCGCAATTCGCAATTGTTTTTTTACTTTTTTTTATACAGTGGCGGAAACCAGCTTCCATAGTCTTGATACGACAGCAGAAACTGATAATTAAAAGTCCATTATTAAAGAAATGCAAACAGTCAGTAATTCGATAAAGAAACAAACAGGACAAATGCAATACAGATGTGTAGAAGGACAGAGACATTACATGATTTGACTGATCTGGACGTTGCGTTTTAAAGGAATTGAATGGTTTTATCTTGATTATCATGTTTTCATAATAATTGAAAGCGGAAATCAGAACTAATATTCGATTCATCACACCCCTACTTTTTATTAGCATCAGCAATCGGAACGAAACTGGATGCATTATTTGAGGATATTAGACCACTTTTAGGCATCTGAGGTTAACATTTGAATAAAACGAATCACATTTTTGTGTTTTACTGACGTGTGTGTGTGTGCAGCTCTGGAGTGTTTGAGATCGCAGAAGCCTCCGGCGTGCGTCAGGGGACTAAGATCGTGCTCCACCTCAAGGACGACTGCAAGGAGTTCTCATCAGAAGATCGCGTCAAAGGTCTGCAAACCGCCATGAGTTAAACATGACGTGCTCGGAGAAGAAACTCATGCGAGTGACTTTGGTCTGTTTTGCAGAGGTGGTGACTAAGTACAGCAACTTTGTCAGTTTTCCCATCTTCCTGAACGGACGTCGGCTGAACACCCTGCAGGTGTGTGAAGTCTGCGGATCGATGACCTTTGACCCCCTGTGGCTGTGGTCCTGAGTCCTGTTTTCCTCTCTCTCTCTCTCTCTGCAGGCGCTCTGGGTGATGGAGCCCAAAGACATCAGCGAGTGGCAGCATGAGGAGTTTTACCGCTACGTGGCCCAAGCCCACGATAAACCCCGCTACACACTGCACTACCGCGCCGACGCCCCGCTCAATATCCGCAGCATCTTCTATGTGCCAGAGATGGTGAGTGTACACATTTTGTACATTTAGTCTTTTACACACAATGTTTTTTTGCTTTAATAATTGTATTTCTATGTGATAGACGGATGTGTTTGACTGTGTCTTGCATATTTTGCATTATTCTTAAAAACGTGGCTAAAAAGTTGATTGTTGTTTTGTATTCACCCTGCGTCTGTCAACCCTGTTATTATTATTGTCCAACCTGTATTATAAATGAAATGTGACGAATCGCTTTGTTCGTTTTATGGATAAAAGTGTCTTCTATCTTCTATGTAGCCTAATAAATGTTATATAAATGATATTTATTATTATTATCATCATTTTATTATTATCATATAAAGATGATAATTATTATTATTATTATTTGCGGACATGGACCCAAAACACACCGCGTCTTCTAAGTCAGGTGACTGTAAATGCGGTTTTGTGAAATATTCCTTTTTCGAATTGCCTGAAAAACCTCCTCATGCGAGCGTAAAATTTTTTTTGCGATAAACGGGAGTTTTGCGAAATTGACGTGTTTCCATTTGAGCGTATTTTCATTTTGCAGTTTCAATTTGCGCAATTTGAAGGGTAATGGAAACGCGGCTATTGTCTGTGTTTACACACCGTTACGTTGTTCACTAGAGGTCAGTGTTGTGCAAGTTACTTCCAAACTGTAATACATTAGGTATTACTTGTTACTATTATTTAAAAGTAATTCATTACCTTACAATATTACGGTCTCAGAATTGTAATGCGTTACATTACTCATGTATTACTTTTGAGTTACTTTCACCAAAATAACTAAGTAGAACAACTTTGGGGCTGTAACGATATGCAATATGAAACCGAAATCGCGATTCGCCACACGACTCAGATCCACGAACAGAATCGTGACACACCTCTTCCAACTACCAGCGTTATTCTCCTTACCGTCCATATCCAATGCTGCCTTATCTTTAAATTAGGCTATTAGTATTATTTGAAGTTAACATTATAAAATACGTAGACCTACACCACAAAACTAGTTAAGGAGCATTATGGACATGACATTTGCAGTCAAAACTTAAAATAAAAATTCTCAGAAAATTCATGTATTGAAACGTATAGGCTACTTCCTCAAAGGACTCCAGACATTAGACAAATATCAGTCTATGTTTTATTTTTAATATTAGGGAAAAGACACACATTCATGCGTGACAAAAAAAAAATAGGAGGTAAAATATATTTTTTGTAATTCTGTTAATTACACTGCGCAAATCGGATGAGGAAGGGTTGGCTCTCCAGTCTCCATAGAACTTAAAATATTCATTTTATTTTAGTTTTCGTGTTCGCATTTATGAGAAAAAAACAATGTTACAGACGCGACCGCTCTGAACTGGCACTAAAAGACTGCTTTAAAACTTTCACACAGTCTGTTGCCTTTAAGAAGTAAAAGCAGACAATACACTGTAATACAACTGTAATACAAGCCTCACTGAACATGTAACGAGTAAAATATTACTGAAAATTGATTAGTAATGCCTTACACTACTGCGTTACAGCAAAAAGTAATAGGTTACTGTAATGTATTACTTTTGTAATGCGTTACACCCAACACTGCTAGAGGTAGACCGATTAATCGGGAGAATTTTGGCGTTTTTTTAACATAATCGGCATCGGCCAATATCCAAGTATATCAAGCCGATTATTAGGCAGGCGCATCTGTGGGCAGCCTAGCGTTGTCGTGGAACACGTGTTTGACGCAGTCATTTTCCAGCCGAGTGAGCAGCAGAAATACGTTATTGTTAGAAGTTAAATTAAATAAAATATAATAAATCTTATATATAAAAAATTAAATCATTTAAAGTTTTTTTTTTCTCCTTTTTTGTGATAATTAGGTTATGTCCATTTGTCTTTGTCCGTCAACAAACAAAACAAACCAAAAATACATGTTTCAGGACATTTTATGAGAGGATAAAATGTTTTTGTTGAGAAAGTTTGTCTATGTTAAGTAATTATCATTTCTTTTATATTTTATCTTTCAAATAGAGGTTTAAAACCAAGCAAATATCGGCCAAAATAAAAGCCGGATTCACATATAGCGCCTAAAAACGCGTAGAAAACGCTGGGCGCGCCGCATTCTCCATTTTGCAAAGCGCCAGGGCGGTTGCGCTTCAGTTGGTTCTTGTCACATGACCTATTGTGTGCGTATGGTGCGCTTGCGGTATTCTGAAAAGTTGAGATGTTTTTATCTCGACGCGGTGCGGACGCGCATGGAAAAAACGAGCGCGGCGCACCGCGACCGCATCGCTTCCATTATGAGCGCGCATACTGCGCGCCTACATTTGAAATAACGAACTTGAGCACGAAAAATCGCGATATGTGAACCGGCCCTTAATTGGCCATCGGCCGACCCGGATTTCAAAAGATCGGCATTGGCGTGAAAAAAACCATATCGGTCGACCTCTATTGTTCACCGGTGAATTTTAAACTTGTATCCCTTCTGGAAACTTCTTTTGTCTGTCTGCGGGAAAGTTACATAATTTAACAACACAATTGTAACTCAAATATGCGTTATTTAATAAATATACCTTCTTTCATTCGTCTTAATATTATTATATACTGTTTTTCAGTTATACATTTTATTTAGTAATCACTCTTCTTTCTTCTTACAAATTAAAATGATGAATCCAAATGAATATTTCATGTCCGTTTAATTGGTAATCAGCCGTATACTGAATCCTACTGTTGTTTTGATGACTGCACTACGTTTGTAAACGCGTGTGTGTGAGCAGAAACCGTCCATGTTTGACGTGAGTCGTGAGATGGGCTCCAGTGTGGCTCTGTACAGCAGGAAGGTCCTGATCCAAACCAAAGCCACAGACATCCTTCCCAAGTGGCTGCGCTTCCTGCGAGGTCGGATGAGCGTCCGTACATCTGCATCCACTCATGTAAATGCCAGATTTGAACCCAATCAAGGTTGGTCATGTGATTTGCGTTTGCAGGTGTGGTGGACAGTGAAGATATTCCTCTAAACCTCAGCAGAGAGCTTCTCCAGGAAAGCGCCCTGATCAGGTACAAACCCGCCAGAAACATGAAGTCATGCCTTCAAATAACAAGAGTAACGAACTGTACTCCTTCAGGAAACTTCGGGATGTTTTGCAGCAGCGTGTCATTCGCTTTCTGCTGGACCAGAGCAAGAAGGATCCAGAGAAATACGCCCGCTTCTTTGAGGACTACGGGCTGTTCATGCGCGAGGGCATCGTGACCACAGCGGAGCAGAGCGTCAAGGTGCGGGACGCCTCCGTTTACCCTTCGTGATCGACCCGTTCCTCTCTGATGATTCGTGTGTTCACAGGAGGACATCGCCAAGCTGTTGCGCTTCGAGTCCTCAGCGCTTCCCGCGGGACAGCAGACCAGCCTGACGGATTACGCCTCTCGGATGAAGGCGGGAACGAGGAACATTTACTATCTGTGCGCACCCAACCGCCACCTGGCCGAACACTCGCCGTACTTCGAGGCCATGAAGCAGAAAGACATGGAGGTGAGACGCGTCCACAGTTAGCCAACACTGTCATGTTCAACTGCTAATGGCCAGATTTGCTGGAAACAGTTGATAACTGAATTTTTCAAAATTTCAAAATGGCCAGAATATAATGGTCAGCTACAGAAGCTTAGAGATGGCAACCATTGTTGAGCACCTTAGCAACCAAAAGAGGGACATCTTCCATTGTGAATGTCACAGAGGCATGGTAGTTGTATTATATCGTTCATACTGACATGCAGCCTTTGGAGTATCATAGGCAGCTGCCAAGCCACTCCTTAGCAACCAAACGGAGTACCCTGGCAACCATTTTGCAACAGCTATATCTCGGCATCAGAACATTGTATCGCGATGGGGGTTGGGTCTTTTGACTCATGCTAGCACACAGGACTTCTAACATGTTAAACATGCTAGCTGTGAATAGCTACATGCTAATATTGATTAGCTAAATCATGGCAAAAACATGTTAAGTACTCTATAGACCTTATGTAGCTCCGCCCCTTTTCAGCGCTGCGCTCGTTTTTTTTTTTTTTTTGGCTTCAGGTCTGTATTTTCACAGCGATCTTGCAAAGCTATGAATGAACTGCTCGTAAAAAATTTCCCGGTCGACATTTGTTAAGACATCTGCTTTACAAAAAAGCTCATGATAACTTTTGTTAACTCTACAAGAAGTAAATCCATTTCACCAGCTAATTACTCCTCGACAGCGATGCCATAGAAATATACAGAGCGACCGCAAAAACGGAAGTTCAAAGACAATATTCTAAAGATGACGGCGCCAACGTTTCACTGGTGCATGAGGTCTATAGTAACCATATGTGACAACTAACAACCACCTAGTAACACCATAGCAACCACCCAGAATACCTTAGCAGCCACCTAGAACACCCTAGCAATCACCCAGAATACCCTAGCAACCTCCTAGCAACCAGAAGAACACCCTAGCAACTGCCTAGCAACACCATGAAGACCCTAGAAACCCCATAGCAACCGCACAGAATAACCTAGCAACATCCTAGCAACCACCCAGAATACCCTAGCAACCACTCAGAACACCCTAGCAACCACCTGAACAACATGAATAAGCCATATCTCAGCACCAGAACATCATACAGACGTGGTTGTTGGCTCGTATGCATGTGCCACACTCTAGCAACCGAGCGGTGAGTTTTGCCACTGCAAGCACCACTTCACATTTTCTTCTGGAAATGTACAGTACGTTCTAGTTAAAATATGTTATCTTGTCTGTGATCAAAGCCTGACAAAGTGTTTTTTATTGACTTGTCTTGTCATCTTGACTTATAAAAAGAAAATAGATGCCCAAGACCCATTTGAAAGGTGCTGAATTATAAATTATATACAACTGGTTAAGAATTTAATATATAAATACACATTTAATAATAAAATATTTAATTTATTATATAAATATATGGTAATAAAGCCATTAATTTGTATTTAAAGCTTTTTAAT
This sequence comes from Pimephales promelas, assembly GCF_988280905.1. Taxonomy (NCBI): domain Eukaryota; kingdom Metazoa; phylum Chordata; class Actinopteri; order Cypriniformes; family Leuciscidae; genus Pimephales; species Pimephales promelas. The sequence continues at coordinate 35,793,089 of NC_142771.1, read as the reverse complement.
TATAATTATAATTAATTATAAAACTTTTATTAAGAAAAAGATATTTAATTTAAATAATATTATATATTAAATAAATAACATTGTACATTTTAAAATCTTTAAAAAAAGATCAAATGGGTTTTTTAATCTTTAACCTTAAAAACGTGTATTTGTATTTATTTATTGCTTTTTATTTATTATTGATTATTGTGTTAATCATTTTATATTATGGGATTTCTAAAGCGTATGGTTGAGATCATGCTGAAATTGAAATCATGAAGGCTGTGTTTGAGGATCTGCTCTTCCCGCAGGTGTTGTTCTGCTTCGAGCAGTTCGACGAGCTCACGCTGCTCCACCTCAGAGAGTTCGACAGGAAGAAGCTCATCTCCGCCGAGACCGACATCGTTGTAGACCATTACAAGGAGGAGAAGTTTCAAGACAGCAAACCAGGTAAGACGAAACATCCGCAAATAGAGGACAAATGACATCATTTGTGAATAACTATATATTTGACATTTTGGAAAGGCAGTTTAATGTGATTTAAGCATTGGTGATGCGTTTGTCCCGTGCAGCATCGGAGCGATTGACCGATCAGCATGCAGAAGATCTGATGGCCTGGATGAGGAACGCGCTCGGGCCGAGAGTCACCAACATCAAGGTGAAACACTTTTCACAAAAATGACCTTGTTTATGGACACGTGATGCGCATGTGCCGCCGTCTGCGTTTTCGAGGTTTGCGGAGAGATAATCGTTCGCACCTTCGAACCTATTTCAGGGAGTGTGTTCTCGAGACACCCGGCCCTGTTTTATGCGGATGGGCGGCCGAAGCGCGTTAAGAGTTTTCCTGTTCGAACGGTGTCGTGTCGGCGGCCCCTAAGTTAATAACTAATGATCTTCGCAACGGAAGTGAATCAATCAAAACTAACTTTAGCTGGACAATAACTTTGTCCTATTGCTGTTGTACAGCCTAAACAATATCTTACGCTAATTTCTACTGTAACAATGCATACGGTTAAAAGTGCTATATAAATGAAGGTGACTTGACCATTTCATTTGCATAAAAGCTAAAACACATTTACAGTTTTAATCTTATATATCATTTACAAAGACTCAAAACAGCCAAAACATCATGAGCGGTCACTGGTAGTGTAGTCACAAGTTCCAACTTCGGTACGTAAATATTAGTTCACTTTTAGAAAACTTTTGCTGATAATTTACTCACCCCCATGCCATCCAAGATGTCCATGTCTTTCTTTCTTCAGTCGAAAACAAATTAAGGTTTTTGATGAAAACATTCCAGGATTTTTCTCCATATAATGGACTTCAATGGGGTCCAAGAGTTTCAAGTTTCAAAATACAGTTTAATGCAGCTTTAAACGATACCAGACAAAATGAATGAATCTTTTTTCGAGTCATTTCGTTCATTGAACAAACGAAATGACTCGAAAAAAGATTCATTCATTTTGAGTTTGAACAGGAGAGTCACAGAACAGAGCAAGATGAGCATTTGAGCTTATAAATCTTAAACTTTTTTATTTATTTTTTTTAAATGAGCGATCGTTTCACTTGATAAGACCCTTATTCATCGCCTGGAATCGTTTAAAGCTGCACTGAAACTCTCATTTGGACCTTGAAACTGTTGGACCCCATTGAAGTCCATTATATGGAGAAAAATCCTGTAATTTTTTCAAAAAAAAATCCTTAATTTCTTTTCGTAAGGATCCTACGCACAGTTTTATAAAGGAGGCCCCTGGACATTTGCAGACCTCTTCATGACCCTGTTGGGGGAAGTGTCTCTTTCAACAGGAGAATGTACTCGCACTGCAAACATTGATTAGGAGTGGTTTGAGGAAGATGATGAAGAGCTCAAGGTGTTGTCAGATCTCAGTCCAGTCGAGCATCTGTGCCAAAACGGCTCCACCTCGCAACATACATGACTTGAGATTTTTTTTTTTTTTTTGAGAGAGAGATAAATCTGGAAATGTAAACAGTAGGGCGGGGCTTGATTTGTCCATCAGGAATCGATCGGATCTTTGTCGTCTAAATGCTCAATCATGAATCATTCTCATAATTTTCCTCACACACAGATATTGTCTTGCGAATGCATAGATACCTGACATCTGTGATTACCGTTGGCTTCCGTAGGTGACGCCGCGCCTGGACACACACCCCGCCATGATCACAGTGCTGGAGATGGGAGCCGCGCGTCACTTCCTGCGCACGCAGCAGCAGTTCGCCCGCAGCCAAGAGGAGAGAGCTCAGATCCTGCAGCCCACGCTGGAGATCAACACCGGGTACAGTGGCAGATGAGTAACATCTGTCTGCAGAATGTTTTCAAGTGCACTGGAAAAAAAATTATTTGTCTTGGGTACCATTACAAATATCAAAACATTCTTAAATCAAGACAAATTATGTAGTGTACAATTGATAAAAAATTGAGTTTATCCTTAAAACAAGGAAAAAAATAATCTTGCTTTCCCTTTTAAAGGGATAGTTCACTCATTTTTGATATGGCATCCAAGATGTGGGTGTCTTTGTTTCCACAGTATTTTCAATTTTGATATTTTTAGGTCAAACCGTTCGTGTCTGTCAGTCATATAATGCAGGTCTATGGTCACCACCTCAAAGAGCATGCACAGAGAAGTCCAAATTAAACATGATTTAATGACTCGTAAATGTAAGTACACATTGATGGCCTAAGACACGAAACGAGCGGTTTGTGTGAGAAAACCAACGGTATTTATATCGTTTTTACCTCTTGTAACCACAGCCACGTGTAAATGATCTGAGGACACAGGCGCTTCGGTCTGCACAAGCGCCGGAAGTGATCTCTCGTGCGTGTACGTCACTCATTGTTTACACAGAGATTTCAGAAGTGTTACCTTTCACTGCGAAGATCTAAACATATTTAGATATATTGAAATCGTCTTCCATTGCGATTTTCTGTATATCAACAGACAACGTTGAATTTTTTTCGTAACCGCGCGAGAGATCACTTTCGTCGCTTTCACAGACCGAAGCTTGAATTGCTTGGACGTGACTGTGATTACAAAAGGTAAAATGATATAAATACTGTTCGTTTTCTCACACAAACCGCTCGTTTCGTGTCTTAGGCCATCAATGTGTACTTACATTTACGAGTCATTAAATCATGTTTAATCTGGACTTCTCTGTGCATGCTCTTTGAGGTGGTGACCATAGACCTCCATTATATGACTGACAGACAAGAACGTTTTGACCTAAAAATATCAAAATTGAAAATACTGCGAAAACAAAGACACCTACATCTTGGATGCCCTTGAGGTAAGATAAAACATACCAACAATTAGTTTCAAAGTTTCAATCCCTTTAATAAACTTTATTTTTCTCACCCCACTGGTTGAGGATTGTTCTTATTTTAAGCAAATAGTTACTTATTTTTAAATGATTTTGTTCAGAAAACAAGCTGATTTTTGCTTCTCATGTTAATACATCTTGATTTAAGATTTTGTTTTTAGGTATTTGTACTGGAAAATATTTTTGTACTGAAAATAATTCCAGTGTATCCATGAACGTGACCACTAAAGTGCAGTATATTGTGCTTGCATGAATAGAAATGCTGTTGTTTGTCTAATGTGAAGCGATTGTTTGCAGACATGACCTGATCAAGAAGCTTCACGCGCTGAAGGACTCGAGCCCTGCGCTGGCACAGCTTCTCCTTGAACAGGTGAACAGAGATTCCCACAAATACACCAGTCTCTCACCTATTTATAATTGAAAAGTAAACTAAATGGCTTTTTGTTTAACGCACCAGATTTACGACAACGCCATGATCACAGCCGGGCTGAACGACGACCCTCGTCCGATGATCTCCCGACTGAATCAGCTTCTCACTCAGGCGCTGGAGAAACACTGATGTGTTCAGCCTGACGGACTTGTTTTGCCATCATTCGAGCCGTGTGTTGATGCACAAAGACTTGGGCTGCCGAGGTCGCGATCGCACTAAACACAAGCAAACGTTGTTTATAAGAAGACTTGAGGATCTTCATTGTCGTTTAGGTGAGAGTCGTGTTTTACAGCTGACGAGGCGGAGATTTCACTGTCCAACCAACAATTCAGTTGCGACTATATCAATCCCTGAATTTACCTGGAAATATACAAGAAAAATTGCCATGGCAAGATGAAGATACAAGTGGAGCGTTGTCTTATTTTCTGTCCCTTTTTCGCTCTAAAATTATTCACGTTTCAATTCATTGGCTCATTATATTAACTGCTTTTCCATGTGTAAATTGTGATGAAAATATGAAATAAACATGTTTTAAATGTATTTCATAAATTTTGAATACTTTTATAGCTGTAACATTTACAAGACCCATGTAGGAGTACATTTCAATGGATAGTCTTGCGTTTATGATCTCGTGTCTTGAGAAATGGCATTGATTATTCATAAACTGTGTTCCTGTGCTCACTTAACACTTAATTTCACCAGAAATTCAACAGTTTTGTAAACTGGAATGGAAGTACCATCTCTGATGTGATCATATTGAACTCTTTGAAATGAAATAGAAAGCCAGTGCGATTCGAAATGGTGACTTGCGCCACAAGGGCTTTAAACTGCAGTTTCAGCATTCAGACACCAGGAGGCGCAGTGGCGCCAGTGATGAGGGTATACTGGGATCGGCCTGTTACTCACGCATTTACAGTAGATCATGCAGATTTTAGTTATTAGTACTGTTAATCTGAGAAATGATGTAGTGCTTGGTGTTAAATCGATATTTTCATACAATAATAAAAATGAAGAACGTAGCCTACCGGCTATATTATATTGAACCCAACAATTTAACATCAAACTGTAAAAGTAAATGTTTGGACGTTTTTAAACAATGCCATCACTTCACTTTTAATTTAAATGCTCCTGTAGCACGACCTGTACGAAACGTACACGCATATTCGTTCAATTAATTTGAGCTCATAATGCTGCGTGCATAATACAAATGATGAGAACGCTCTAGATGGAGCATATCTGTCGCAATTCAACCAATCGCTATTATAATCCGCACTTTTATGGATTAGCTATATAAAAGGCGTGCAAGACTGAACTGTACGGCGCTGCTGCCTTGTTCCCACAGAAAGCGTTCTTGCGTTTAAAACCGCGAGAAACAACGCTGAGGAAATGAAGAACGCTGGCTCTCCAGGTCTCTCCACGGGTTTAACTTGGAAAGAAAGAAAAAAAGCAGCCTTTTGCAGCAGCACGACTGTCTTGTTTGCGTTCTAAGAACAAACGGAACGCAGCGCGAGTGGAACGCTGAACACGTTCTGTGAATCTGCTCAGGATGACATCAGTTCAAACTGATGTTTATGATCACGAATATAAGAAGCATGTTGAGAGAGGCGAAGAAAAACCTGTCGATATCTGCGGGTTATGCGTTTAAAAACGTCGATAACACATTTTGTAAGGTTGGAAACAGGAAAAGTCCTACTTTTCTGGAACCCTGAAATAGTGTGGACACAGCGGAGTAATCTCACATCTTAATAAAGGCAAACGAACCGTTTCACCGTTTGTGTCACTCCGAGGTCACGTACACACTTGCAAAGTAACAAACGCATTTAAATGCGAAATACAGGAGTTGTTTCGGAAATGTGGATGACTGAAGATAGCTAGGCCTCGCCTGTCTAAAACAATTTTGGACTTTTCTCAGAGATGTAAAGAGACAATTTGACATATTTGGTAAATCTATTTTTGACCAGAGTAACTAGAAATGAGTATGAAAGGCCATTTTCACCTTAGGCTATAAGAAAAATAAAAACCATGCTTTGGTAAATCAGAATTGAAAAAAGAAAAAGAAAGTACGGTGGCCGAGAGGTGCAAAACAAATCACAATTATAAAAACAAAATAACAATTCAAAAAACACAACGACAATTCAGAAAACATAATAAGAAAGTCATAATAATGAGATAAAATTAGTAAAAATTGTGACATACAAAGTCATAATTGAGATTAAAAGTAAAAATTGACAAAATTTTAAGTCAGTTTACTGTTTTCAACTACAAAGAGAAAACTTTTCATGCGTTTTTATCGTTCATTTACACAACAGCGTTTCGAAATGCAAAGCTAAAAAAAATGCATACTTTTGAAAATGTATTATAAAGTGGAAGTTTTTGAAGACAATAGTGTTACAGTCTCCACGTAAAACAACAAAAACGTGAATTTGTGAAAACGGTGCATCATGCGGATTATATTTTCAGTCTATATGCACATTGTGTTTCTTTACAATATCGCCAACTACTGGCCTAACATGAATAATGCAGCGTTTTTAATAATTCTCGTAGGTCCGTGTGAACCGGATAGTTGACAACGTTTAAGGTGTAACAATATATGGCAACATATCTATCAAGGATAGTTTACCCAAAATGAAAAAAAAAAAATTCTCTGAAAAAATTCAAGATTTCAGTTTCAATGGCTTTCCAGCACCAAGTCCAAGCCTAATTATTTACGACCACAATGCAACACCAAATTTAGCATTTTAATCAAGTTTATTTTATTTTTTTGTTAACCTTTTACCATGTCTTTGATGTATCGCAATAATATCGAATCGTGACACGTGGGTATCGTTACACCACTAATGTCTGTATGCTAAAAACAAAAGGAAATTATTTTCCGTTTTTAGTACTTTGTTGTCGTGTAAATTCATAATTGACCATTTTCAACTTATTTGAGGTCCATTTCAAATTTTGTTACTTAATATAGACTTTTCACATAAATGACTTGATATGCCATAATTTAAGTCAATTCATAATGACTTAGTATCAGTTCTAAAAAAAAAACTACATTATGATGACATAATTGTGACGTGTCAAATTTTGTCAGTTGCGACTTTGATGTCAAGTGTTTCCTAATTGATTCAGCAAAGATTACTTTTTTCTTATGTGACGGAAATGAGACGTTACTTTCCAAAACTGATTAGCAAAGAATTAGTAATACATGACGGAGAGAATCAGATATTTAACATTTAGTCATTTAACCTGCTGCATTTGAACAGCACGAACTCACTGAACAATAAATGTAGTTTCCACAAGACAATATTAATAATGAGTGAATAAGTGAAGACACATACCTGAGTTTCTGTGATTTTTCTATAACTTCTCAGACAGCTGTCAGCAGACAAAACATTGTGCATTAAAAAAAAAATGACATTTTCTATAGACTAAAACAACTCTCAATCTAAAACAAAAATGGATTGAACATCAACATTCAATGTCGCACGTTATTAATTTAAAATTAAATTGCGTAAATTCTTCCCGAAAAGTCTATTTGAATGGAATTAATGGAATACATTTATTTGAAAGAATTAAAAGCAGTTTCACATCTATTGTTCAACTGACGAGGTTGTGGGATTTATATATATATATATACGTAATATATATATAAGTACATACGTTTTAAAGAGTGTATGTAGTGCAGTAATCAGTAGCTAGTAATTACCCTTTTACAGTAACTTGCCCAACACTGCTTGTTCGAAACAAACAAAACAAAAAAAAAAATATATATATATATATATATATATTTTGTGTTTAATTTTATCACATCCAGCCCTGTGAAATGACCAATGCAGTGCGCACCGAAATGGTGAATATTTTACACTGCAGTTGCACCATTCAAACACCAGGAGGCGCAGTGGAGCTAGTGTTCATCACACGCTGCAATCCACGCTGAAAAAAAGTCAAATGGTTATTCTTCTTAAGACATAAATGAAACCGGTTAATAACACTTGCTGCATGGTAAAAACAGACAGTTGTGTGCAAGATGTAAACGTTCAGGCACATAAATAGCCGAGAACACGCAAGACGAAGTCATCAGAAGCATTGTGTCTGTTGCACACAGTTTATTTAACAATATGGTATATAAGTACGAAACAAGATCTTAACCAGTTTATACAGCGATCTCAATCTTTTTTCCTTTTATTTACAGTATGTCATCAAGCTGCATGATTTACATTAAAGAATCGTTCACCTTCAATTCAAGTTTCATGAGGAGAAAAAAAAACAAGAGGTTGACTGAAGAACTCTTTGAACAAATCAGCAGTCGGACGAAGCTCCGGCCTCATACGCGAGGGGGAGGGGACATCATCGATGTTTCAGAGATCAAACGAGAAAACAGGAACATCTTCCTACATCTTAAGAGAGACAACTACTGAATCCAGGCCAATAAATAAACGCATCTGGGCACCTTGAAAAATAAGAGCAACTTTCACAATTTGCTCGCGTGTTTGTGTTTTCGTTCGTTCGTTCGTGTGTGTGTGTTTGTGTGTGCAGTAGCCAAGCTCCTTTCTGTACAAATGAATACAGGTCCTCTGTACAAACTCCACAGTTTGGAGAGAAAAAGGCTGTCCTTTTCCAAACCTGGTAAATGTGAATACGTATCAGACAGGAATGAGGATTGATCCTGATTCCACACCAATTATCTTAGTCCCTAAACACGCGCACACACTCACAACAAAAAAAGAAAAAAGAAATGCATTTCAGCTTGCAAACATACAAAAATGAAAGTCTTCAATAATAAAATCAAATATTTTGCCTTGAGAAATTCCATTTAAAAAGTCCATAAGCTCAAAATAACCCTTCCCCGAAAACAACGAAAAAAAAAAAAAAAACGAAACAATTAAAAATGTAACTCCTTGTAGACCAGGATTAAATTTCGTCCGGTCCGACATCCCCTCCTAGAAAAAAATCCCCTTTGTGATTCTGCTCTTTAAACAGTAAATTCAGTCCCTCCGATAAGGAAGGAAAAGCAGTCCATTGGTGGTGTAAACCTATTACAGTCTTGTCATTTTGTCGTCTTACAAAACAAACCTTTTCTCTGCGCGAAAGAACGTCTCTTAATGCTACAATCCCTCGACGAACTTCTCTAGCGTGTCGCCCGTGGTGTCCATGCTCAAGTCGTTGGAAAGCCCTCCACGGTTTGGCGTGTTCAGCTGCGGAAGCATTGCACTCTGTTCAGGTGTGCACAGGTGGGCCTGGTCCAGGGGGCCCGGCATGGGTCCCGTCAGGCTGGGGTGTAGGGGCGAGGGCTGGGGCTGCATGCGAGGGGACGGGCTGGAATGTGGCGGCTGTTGGGAAGGGGGACGGGGCGATTGCACGGGGGCAGGCGACCTCACCTGGTTGCCCAGCGCGTTAGCCATGGCCTGTCCGGGCAGGTGGGCTCCCTGCGCCTGTCCTGCAAGCATGTGTGATTGGGGACTCATGGAAGCGGCCTGTGCCGGCGAGCCCATTTGCTGCTTCAGCAACTGTTGCTGCTGCTGCTGCTGTAGTAGGCGCTGTTGCAGCATATTCTGCTGGGCGTCCATACTCATGCCAGGCTGGCCCATCTGAGCCATGGGTTGCATTTGCCCTCCGCCGCCCTGCATGGCCATCTGCTGCTGCATGCGGATTTGCGAGTAACTAGCTGCGCCTTGAGGCTGCGGGAACCTCCCCTGTCCGGTAGGGAGCGTCCCCTGGAGTTGCTGGTGCTGCATCTGACGAATTAGCTGCCGGCGGAACAGCTGGTTCCCGTTGTGCGCAGCGTTCATCATTTGTCCCTGGGGGCCGAGGGCCGCCATGGATTGGGTCGGGGCCGGCTGCGCCTGCTGGGGGGGCATGACGGGTCTCTGCACGGGGCCGGCCTGCATCGCAGCCATGTTCTGCATTCCCGGCTGCCCTGCGAGCATGGCCTGCGGGTTCTGCTGCTGCGGTTGGCTGGCTTGGTATTTCGCCGTGCGCTGTTTGATGAAGGCGGCCATGAGATGCGGGTTCGACTTGAGGATATTGAGGACCTGCTGCTGCTGCTGAGGGGAGCTTGGGGATTTTAACGTGCGCAGAAGGTCCTGCAGCGCTCCTGGAGCGATGCTGCTGGTCACACCTCTTTGCTGCATGCCCTGTTGCTGAGGGGCTTGTGGTTGCGCCTGCTGGGGAGGCATGACGGCCTGGATTTGCCTCGGCTGCTGCTGTTGTTGCTGCGCCTGCTGCTGCTGCATCAAGGCGCGCTGCATCATTTGCGCCTGTTGGGGCGTCTGCGCAACCTGAGACTGCTGTGGAGCCATGGCCATTTGCTGCGGGGGCACTTGCTGCGTTGGAGGCGCCTGCGGATTCTGCATGGCCCCTTGCATCCCAGGTGGCCACTGGCCAGGTTGCATGTTCTGAACCATCTGAGGACCACGAGGGCCCATCATCTGCATGGGAGTCATCATGCGAGGTTGGTTCATCTGCATGCCGTTCATATTCATTCTATAGTCTTGCTGCTGCTGTTGTTGTTGCTGCTGTTGTTGTTGTTGCTGCTGCTGCTGCTTAACTTTGGTCATCATCTCTATTTGTTGCGCAACTTTCAAAGCCTGCTGCTGCTGCGGAGAGGGCTGCGGCTGTTGTTGAGGAGGCATGGGCAGGGGAGACTGTTGCTGCTGCTGCTGCTGTTGCAGGGGCGAGGACTGCGGTTTACCCTGGGGTCCTGGTGTCTGTGGTTGGCTGGGGAAGCCTTGCACCATTGCAGCCACATTTGGATGCGTCTGTTGGGGCTGGTTGGCTAAAGACTGCGAGGTCTGAGGTGTGTTAGGCTGCTGCAGCTGCTGAGAGTTGGGCGTCCCCGGACCTCCTGAGGTAGTTGGGGAGGGCAGACTCGGAGGCATTCCTCGGCCCTGCATTAGCGCCATACGCCGCCGCATCATCTGCGCCTGCTGCAGTCGCTGCTGAATCTGCTGCTGTCGCAGCTTGTGCTTGATATTTAGACAGAAGGGCACGGGACACTTGTTCTCCTGGCAGTGCTTGGCATGGTAGCAGCACAATGCGATGAGTTGCTTGCAAACAGGGCAGCCTCCGTTGGTCTTGCGCTTGCAGCCTTTGGTGTGCTGCACCACTCTCTTCATCTTCTGACAAGACGGCAGAGAACAGTTGGCATTGCGGCACTGGCAGGCATGCACCAGCGACTGAATGCAGCGTTGGATGCTGAGGCGTCGACTCTCCTGTGGGCTCTTGTTGGCCTCGCCGCCCTGGTTGTTGCTGTCGTCGTCCAGGCCCAATCCCCACTTCACCATTTGGTGCTCGTGGCCCTTGGAGTTGTAGCAGTTAATGCATAGATCAAAGTCCTGAAAGAAATCAGAAGAAGAATTGATATAACTTTCTGGATAATCATAGTATAGAATATTCATTCACTGAGCTGGTATATTGCCGTTATATTTATAGCTACAGAGGCAATAGTTCCCTCCTTGCGATGTTCGAACATGCAACCTGCTAGTTTCCACCTACGATCTTGATAAATTGTCAATACAATGGTATAATTTTTCTTGTCTAGTTTTTACAAACTACCTGTTGAATATCAAACAATGGCAACAGTAACCCAAATGCTCTGTCAAAGCCACAAAGAGGAGACTGACCACGCAAACGGTGCAATGCCAGCGTGTCTCTACGTGATGCTGGCATTCGTTGCAGGTGTACACAAATCGGTCTTGGCCCTGGTTGTGTAGCTCCACCAGCATGCACATACTGCTCCATTTGCAGCGGCGCAGGGAACTGAACTCCCAGTGCTTATCCCTGGCCAGCGTCAGGAAGGCATCACGGCCGTCCATCAGATCGCAGGTCAGCGGCGGGTCAGGGTCCATGATCGGAGGAAGGGTGTTGACCACTGGACCAGCATGGAGGTGGATAACAAAGAAGACCTGGATTTCACAAAGTAAGAGGAGATCTGGTCAGCACTTGGCACATTAGTAAATTTGAGTGGAAGTAATGGTATTCAGGTAAAAAGTCTAGTCCCACCTCTTTGTGCTTCTCCATTGTTGCATATAGCTTCTGGGACAGATCATTAGCTACATTCGGCATCCCAGGCTTCTTTTTGTTGGCGCGGCTCACGCTGCTCTTGTTTTTGTTGGTCTTTTTATTGTTCTTCTTTTTGGCGTTCTTGCTGTCAGCTTGGGTTCCCTGCGGAAATGCAAGACATTTAGAAAAAATGTCTACATGCTACACTAAATAGACATTCACACCATTTGACACTCTGACTAACCTCTACTGTCTCAGAGGAGGCTGTATTCTCCTCCTTCTTCCTTTCCTCTTCCTCTTGTTCCAACTCTTTGATGCTTTCCTCTAGAACATTGGGCCAAAAATCACCTTCGAAATAGGGTAGCTCATTGGCACTTGTTAGCCGGTCCTCAGTGGCCTGCTTAAATATGTCCTGCATGACACAAATGAGCCATTTTGTGAGTAATATTTGTGACAATATGATGTTGACCCATTATGAATGAAACCTGACAGAGCGCAAATCCATTGACATACCTTATAGTCATGAATGATTCTTTCTGCAAATGCTTTGTCCAGCATTTTGCGGTACCACTCCTGGAGTCTTTTAGGCTTGGGAATCTTCTGATCAGGAGGGTGACAGTGGAAGATGTAGTCATCGCCTTCACTAGGTGGGCAGGCCCAGATATGACCTGTCACATATCTGTTTGTGGGAAAATCAAATTCATTAGTGCGTTAAATATGAGGGAAAAAAACACACACACACACACACTTACAAATGGCTTATTTAGAGTAGACTTGTAATTTTAGGCTAAGATTGGATAAAGCCTGAATTGTAACACCAAAAACCATTACACATTTTTTTAACCCTAAAACCATATTCACTTTATAGCCCTTAATCCTGTAATTGTGGACAAATGTGGGCACAGAGGACTCAGGTGTGATCCTAATTTTTATTTATTATAAATGTTATATCACTGTGTTCGATAAAGTTTTGTCGATCCATTTACGGTGTGTTTTTTTATTTTTATTTTGGGGGTATTTTTGAATTTATTTACTCCAAAAAGTAACATATTTTCTATGTAAATTATGCTTATTTTTATTTTTTAATTTTTTAACTACATTAAAATATCATTCCAATAAGTTCTTAGAGCTGAAACCTAAAGATGAAGTGACTTTGCGGTCACCTGGTGTCTTATTTTGGCTTATTTTAGAGTGCTCTAAATGACCGTTTTTCCCATTCATTTCTATGGGTGCCCATTTTTGACCCAAATACAAGATTAAGGAGTTTTCTTTTTCACCCACTTAACATTGTAGAATTGAGTCAAAAAAAATTGTGTGTGTTCAGGAGGCAAACTTAGGAAAAGTAGCCAAGTCTTGTACCGCTCAGATCAAGGGAAGTCTTTTTTTAAAATAAATAAAAACTATTTTGCCCACATTTGTCCAGAATACGGTTTTAGGGTTAAGGAAGCATGTTTAACTTAATCAAGGTGGAACAACTTACCCAAGTTTCTTAACATACTCCAAATAGCCAATGAGGATTTCATGGTAAACTGCAGTTCTTAGCAACCGAGGCTTGAAGAAGTGAATACTGTCAAGATACGATATGTATACCCGCCTGGAAAAAGGAGAAAAATGAGACAATCAGTAAATTTTGCCTGTTCAAGACACAATTCAGCATTGTTTTTGGTTTTTTTAGACAGATCAGTATTTGCAAGATACCTGGTGTTAGGAAAGGGACATTCAGATCCATATTCCTGAACATGCATGCCAAAGAAACACACATCCACTCCATCAATCTCCTCAAATGCAAAAAGTGCTTTGGTTCTGTAGGGAAAGCTTTCGCACATCTCTCCTGAGTCAACAAACCTGCGGAGAAATTGTTTGATGCAAAATTAGCTTCTTTCAATTCAGGTACATAGAAAACAACTCTTCGTCATCATGAAATCAAAATCGAACCAATTTGTTCCCGACTAGGTCAGAGTCAAATGCTGGATTCATGTTTATTATCAGTGACATTACCTGGATTTCATCCCAGGTTTGACCTCCACGGTCTTTTCAGAGCTCGCGACCACCCGCACAAACACCTCTCCGGCCTCGGGGTGATTCTGCCTTTTCAAGTACTTATTCACTCGGTCCTCGATGTACGATCCTAGCCTCGTGGTTTGTAACCCTGATCAGAAATACACAGAGTTACTTCACTTTGCAACAGACACCGACAGAGAAACAAGCAGGAATATACATCAAAAACACTCACTTTTAGCAGAGAACTTGTTTTCCTTTCTCGTTTTTCCTGACTTCTTCATGCAGTTGTCACAGATGAAACTGTTATAGGAGAAGAGACAAACAGCAGCTTTAGTGATCACATCAAATGACATGCTAAACGTCAGGAGAACAGGCAGGTAAAATGCTCACCCGGTTGGCCAGATGATGTCGTAATGCAGTGCACAGATTTGATGCATCTTCCTGCCACAGTCTTTACATTCAACAAAGCTGATAATACAGAGGAAGGTGTTAAAAACAACATTGGCAAGCATGATTTATTAATTTTTTTAACTTTAGAATAAGACCTAATTTGTAAATATTAGTTAATGCACTAACAATGGCAAATGCGTTTTTACAGGTGTTATTGTTAGTTTATAAAATGTTTATATTCGTTCAATGTTATCTGATTAATGTTGAGATTAACATTATGAAAGCTTAATGTAAAACGTTACCATTTCATGTGACTTTTCAGAATTAAAAGTACTGCTCACTACATAATGCACAATTGAATGCCTGCCATTTTTAAATAATATGCAAATGCATGTGCAACAATGACAATTTCCCAAACATTTAACAATTAACTTGAGTTATTTCACAAAGTGGCATTCAAATGATAGTTTAATGCAATATTGTAATCTAATCAAAGAAAGACCAAAGACATCATCGTTTACATGCAGCCAATAACCCGTTCAAAACCGGGATATTAGCAATAACCCGGCCGCGAACGGCCATGTAAACACTGGCAAAAACCCGAATATGCTCATATGCCGGATTTTAAAAACGGGGATATTATACCTGGGGTACCCCTTTTCTAACCCAAATTTTTGGTCATGTAAACGTGTATCGGCATATCCCCATATTCGCAAGGAATCTTGGTCTTTTGAGTAGAGAAAAAATCTGTGTGCAGTATACCAATAGAATACATATTGTTGCTATAATAGCATAGTCTAAAATACACACAAAAAGGATTCAAATGATTAGACTTACGGCTCGGAGTCCAACATGTCATTTTTCTTCTTCTCGAACTGCTCCTTTGATATCATACTGCAGAGAGACGAATAGGACACATTCCACATGGCATCTTTACACATGTACAACTCATTCTTTAAGAGTAATTGTGCGATTTAATAGAAGCAAAACCTCAAAGCTTTCTGGGCGACAGAAGATACATACGTCTGCGGCTGCGCTGGGTCGTCTCCCAGGGTGACACTGTCGCCCTGGATCTCGTTGAAGCACTTCTCGCAGAAGTGATACCTGTCGGCAACAAGGCCATATTTGGGTGAACTGGAGCCAGCACACAAGAGCACAGGCAAACCGGCACAGGAAGAGCAGCACAAGAGCGCAGAACGTGGGGTCGGGCAGAGATACGACACACAGCAGACATGCCGAGGCAGAGCACAGGTTAGCAATCCAACTCACAAATGAATTTTAAATTAAAAAAAAAAAAAAAATGATGGATGGCAACAGGGTGGTCTATTTTGTCATGCACTCGAGACTAGCTACATGCAGTTTCTGATTGACCACGGGATCTTAAGAACAAATTATAAGCATGAAACAAACAGAGAGTGCACTAAGATGATGAGAAACATGGAAAAGTGGTGCACTAGGGGATTTCCAGGCATTCTATTTCTAAATATTATGACAATTAATAAAGTTTTTAGGATTTACACAAATGCTAGCGGTCTGTTGGGTAAAGCAAATAACTAGGCTTGTAAACCGGAAGATTCAAATCCAACAGCGACTGATCAAAGTATTACCACTGCAACCTTGAACAAGACACTTAACCTTTGAACTTGCTTTTATGATTCTGTTTATAAGGTGCTAACAACACAGAGTCAACTGAGCACTAAAAATCTCAGGCCTGATCTCAGTGCATCACGGTCCCATTTGGAAACTCGTTCATCGCCACCTCATTTCTCACGCCGTTAGTTACCTGTTTTGGTAGCTGTAATATGTGCCGTCTCTGGAGATAGTGCAGAGCTGTTTGCCGTAGCAGCAAAGCGTCTGAGGTGAAAACTCGTACTGTGGAGACAGAAAAGACAATTCTGTGAAGTGCCGCCATGATCATTTTAGCATTATTTATAATTATTTTAAATGTTTATATTTTCTATCGTCATTCATTTTAGTTTTATTGAATACTTCGGTAACCCTTTACAGTCTTACTGAATTAGCTAACATGAACAAATAACTAGTAATATGTGTTTTACAGAAAGTATTAATCTTTGTTACCGTTAGATAATAAAATACTACAGATCATTGTTTGTTCGAGTTAGTTCACAGTGCATTGGGTTACAGATAACCTTATTTAAAAATTGTATTCAATGCTGAAATTCACTTTAAAGCAGTACTGTTCTCCGCTACAGACTTGAGCGCTCTGAGAGCGCCACTAAAATATGCTTTAAAACTTTCACAGAACATCAAACAGAAAGCACAAAACCTTTCTTTAACCTGAATTTTGTTTTGTAATAATTGTGTCTTAATTTTAATCACCGTTTCATCAACCAATTGCCTGGAATTCAAAAAATAAGAAGTAAATATAGCAGTCAATAGACAATCTCGACACAGAGGCGCGTGAACTGCAACTTCTCTCATAAATGAACCGAAAACTCAGTGTATAGACCTGAGAAATATATCTATATTGAAATGTCTACTTTTAAACAGAACAATTCAAAACGAAAGACAGATTGTTCTCTTCTGTAATCTGTACGAAACGTGCATTTCTCTCTGTGAAACGTGTGTTTCTCACTGAAGATCACAAGTCAGCGGTGTCAACTTTGCAGCGACACTGACTGTAAACACTTGTCTATTAATAAACAATTAAAATGTCTTCTTGCTCTATTTGATGTATTCACAATCATTACTTATCCCAGTTCTTTGTGACAGCTTTTATGTGCTTTATTGGCATCGCCACCCTTGCATGAACCACCGCACCCGCATTTAAAAAAAAAATATTAATTTATCGGCCATTATAAATGGCGATACCGATAGTTAGCAAAATGCCTAATATCGGCCGATAATATCGGTCGGGCTCTATTAAAGATGCCAAGCAACGATTGGTCGGGAAGCAACGTGTAGTCTGACATGTTTCTTGTCCATGACACCTCAAGAGTTTAGAAGTCAAGCGACTACCGTAGCTAGTGATGCACCGATGTGAAAATTGTGGCCGATACCAATGTCGATATCTCTAGATAGAAAACACATCGCGAGGATTAGGGCTGCACAATATTGGTAAAAAATTACATACCATATGAAACAATTTCACCCGATGACTTGAACAGCACTATTTGGAAAGAATGAATCATTCTAGAATGACTGGGGTGGTTTTGTCAAGGAGTAAATCCGCATAGAAACTAATATTGGTGTTGGACAGATCAGTTGTTTTAACCATTCATTAAAGTGAATCGGTTCAAAGGAGTCATTAGTTTGTGAATCGGATGTGTCATTAACGGACCACAGCACACGTTGTGTGATTATCCAGGCAGTTTTAGGACATCGCACAAGATTTGTCTAAACACAGAAAACATTTCATCACTAGATAGATTTTTGTTGTTGTTTATTGAAAGTGTGGTTTGTCAACTGCATGTGTGGAAAGCTTTTCAGAGAAGATAAGGCAAACTTATTTTAGCACAATTCACAACCAAAAACAAAACTTCAGTCTTCTGACCTTTTGCAATCATGTAGTCTCAAAGATATTCAGTCAACTGAAAGAAACCCGCATGTGTCTCATTTGCGGGCGACTATGTCGACGGCAAAGTGGCACAATGTGGAGAGACACTTCACTACGTGTCACAAAAGATATCATACTAACTACCCACCGGGAAGTGCACTAAAGGCAGCTTTGGGTAAGCAACAGTCTTTTTTCACGAGGACGGCGAAAAAGTCACAAAAAGCAACTGAAGCCTCATTTAGAGAGCTACACATTTTCTGATCAAGTGTGTTAAAAAATTCAGCAGATTTGGTAATTAGTTCACAATATGACAAGATTTATTTTCTAACAATACATAATTGTTAACTTTTTGCAACATAGTTCATGATTTGCTAAAAGGGTTTGTTAGTGGCTAAATTTAATGTAATGATTTAAGTGATCATCTGAAAATGTAACAATTACTGAGATTAAAGTGCTGAATATTGATATCTGTTTCCCACTTTGTCATTGTTGATCATTATTGTGAGAAATCATTAGCGTGATCAGTGTCTTCTCATAAATGAGTATCATTAATCATAATTAATAATGCATAACTAAAGGCAAATTTGTTATTTCAGAAGTGCGTATCAAACTGGGAGCCCTTCATATGACTCAGTACCCATGAAGTAGCTCTCAGTTTCAAAAGGATTGGTGACCCCTGCTGTATAGGTTTGAAGACGGTGAGAGTGCGCACGCACTTCACTCTCTCTGCTCGTTCTCTCAGTTAAACAAGCGCAGCAGTCAGTCATCTACATCACTCACCGGTCAAATAAGGCTCAAAAATACGCCTTAGTAAGGCTGACAGAAACAGTGCGCCAGTTCCAGTCTTCTTGCACTTGATGTTTAAACTGACAGGACTCATAATGCATTCGCTCGTGCAAAAACACACATCCCCGCCCCCGCTCTCACATCTACACACGTCAAATACACATCGATGATTATCAGCTTGTTCACATCGGCCCTATTTTGACATCGGAACGATACCGATGTGTAAAAAATTGACCATATCGGCCGATGTTATATTAGTGCACCGCTAATCGTAACAGACAAAAACATTGTGTAGTCTGAACCCAGCATTAGTAAATGTAAGTTAATGCATTAAAGGCGCCATATGTAATAATTGAAGTAAAAATATCCAAAAAATGAGCTACACGCATCAAAAGAATGAAAAGAAATAAGTGCAATGATGTCATTAAAAAACTGACAAGTTATAGTGCTGCCGAGATATAAACCTAAATTAGCATGCTAAATTACTAGCCGCGGCCCGGCAGGTGTTGTAATACCAGTTTCGGCCATGGGAGGCGGTATGCGGGCGGGCAACATAACCACCAGCCAAACTGCAGTACACGAGTAACTCGCGCGGCTTGTGTGTGTACTTGAACCTGATGTCAGTCGTGTGGAAATACAGCCCACTACTACATTTCAGTTCAGGGAAGAGTTCAAAAAATGATTGGTCGATATTATGCATGAGGAATACATTTTGGTAAGTTGTAACATACTGTATCTTTCAACAGTGTTCATGTTCTTTTTCCATTAGCTAGTAGAGACGATCGGTTCACGTGCGCTAGGGATTTGTGGTGTAACATGTACAAGCGCCAAAACGGTATTTATTGTTTGAATTGCGTAATAAAATTGACAGAATCTGAGAGCTTAACTAACCTGCTTGCTAAGTGTCAATTGCGTGTGTCTCA
This sequence comes from Pimephales promelas, assembly GCF_988280905.1. NCBI lineage: Eukaryota > Metazoa > Chordata > Actinopteri > Cypriniformes > Leuciscidae > Pimephales > Pimephales promelas. Next base: position 35,773,735 of record NC_142771.1, on the reverse strand, counting down.
CGGTGAATTTGTGAGAGCTGGCAGCTCTGAATGGCGCTAGCTTGATCAACATCAGCGAATGCTGTCTGTCAAATTAATTCAAACTAACTAAACTAATTTGAATAATATGCGCGAGAAAGAGAGCAAAACAGCGCTCGCTTGTGTTGTTTGAAGACGTGAGAGTGCGCGCGGCCGCGGCACAACTCGCTTTCTGAAGGTATACTGCCCCCATCTGGTATGGAATATGATTTGATTTTATGTGCCAGATGGCACCTTTAACTAACAAAGATCAAAATATTTCTTACAGATTTTGATTAAGTTGATTAAGGTTAAAGGACAAGTTCTGTATTTTACAATTGAAGCCCTGTTTTAAGATCGTTTCTGATTAAATAGTATGGTTAGGGTCGTTGTTTAGACAAATGCTGCTGTCACGAGAATTTTCGGTTTCTGTGTTAGCACCCCCCCACCTTTATAATGCTAGCATAGGTGCACTGGAACAATCATCCATAAAAACGCATAAAACTTTAGTTTACAAAGACGTGAAACTCACCGAGTGGTCTGGGGTGTTCACTGATATGCTCACACAAAAATCGCTGCAAAATATGCTTTCCAACAGGTGTTTTACCATTCGTTGTAAAACTGTAGACCTATTTTTCCAAACGCCTCACAGCCGGACATTCTTCCGTTTTGAGCTTGAATAATAGACAATCCAGCCCAGTTGGTGGCGATAATGCACCTTTGCCAAATGCAAGCAAACCACTTGTATACACGCGACTGCATAAACTACAGAAAGAATACAAATAGGCCCATTTCCGTTTCCAGGCGGCAGAGTAATAACGGACATCACAGAACATACAAGTCAATGGAGATGGACAAAAACTACGATAAAACGACCCTAACCATACTATTTAATCAGAAACGATCTTAAAACAGGGCATTAATTGTAAAATACCGAACTTGTCCTTTAATCAGAATTAGTTCATTTTAGCTCAGTTATATTAATATTAACAGATCTACCTTTTGATTTCAATAATGTATTAATAAATGTAAACAAATGGAACCTTATTGTAAAGTGTTCCCACTATAGTCAACAATAACACCATGACTGCGCTCGGAATGACTGAGATGCTCTCAGGTTCGTTTGAGTTTGTTTGGACCGTTCACTTATAAGCGAACGACTCTTTCCTGAATAGAGAGGCTCCAGTTCTCACCTTGCGCCCGCAGCAGTAACCCAGACCCTGCATGACGGGGTCAATCTCCTGCTCGAACACCTCGGCCAGCTTCGAGCAGTACTTGTACACTCGAGATGTTTTGCGGTTGTAGAGCCAGGCGTTGTTGAACATCAGCCAGATGTCGTCAACATACTGCCAGGGTTCCTGGTACTGCCCAGTGTCCAGCTTCCTCTTGATGGTGGAAAGGTCAATCGGGTTCTTTACAATGTCAAAGTAGTCCTGAGGAAACCAGATCCAATACATGGTGATTATCTAATACTTTAAGATTGTTTTAGATTACATCAGTCCAATAATAGGTGAATGGGATTTACCGGGATGCCCAGTAGATTTGGGTCCACGGGCTGGCGGAAGGGCAAGGACTCTGGGTCTTGACGATACAGCGCTTCTAAGGTAGGCATCAACGCCTGTCTGAGCTCCTCTGGTTTGAAAACTGTAACAAATCATCATGATCGCGTCAAATTACAGATATTACTGAATTCTAGTTACGACGTTTTTCCCCCCCAAAGGAAATGTTTTTACTTTTCTTGCGTGACTGGGCGGATTGACTGGATGGTGCGTTGTTGTTGGTGCTGGACACGTCCTCCTCTTTTGGTTCGGTTTTTGCCTCTGGTTTCTTGTCCTCCGTCTCCATTGTTTCCTGTTTGGGTTCTACAGTCTCTGGCTCCTCCTTTACTTGTAGAGGTTTGACATCTTCATCCTAATGAACAACAGACTGTTTCATTAGACAAGGAAAGATCGTGGAACTAGAGAAGCGTCAAGAGATTTGTTTTCAATTTGAACTTCTCTAACAAAAATTGTATTCGAGTAAGCAAGATGAATCAGTTTAAACTTGCAACAGATGCATTTAATAATATAGACAGTGAATATATTTATAAAAGGATGAAAAATCTTGCCACGACCATTCAAAATTTGGGGTCAGTAATATTTCTCAGTATTCCTGAATTTAGTTTGCTCACCAAGGCTGCTTTTATCTGATTAAAAATACATTGTGTAATATTATTGCAGTTTAAAATAACTATATTCTATTGTAATATCCTTTAAAATTGTACTTATTTTTGTGATGTTAAAGCTGAATTTTCAGCATCATTACTCTTTCAATGTCACATGATCCTTCAGAAATCACTCTAATATGATGATTTGCTGCTCAAGAAACATTTCTTATAAGAATTATTATTGATATTATACATTTCTAATTATCATCAATACCAAAAACAGTATATTTAGCTAAATATAAAGCTTTTATTTGAAATATTTACTGTCACTTTGGTCACTTTTACTGCATCCTTGCTGAGTAAAAGTACCAATGTCATTATTTGTATCAAAATAATGTAAAAAAAATCTTACCAAACCCAAACTTTTGAACGGTAATGTAATACTCAAGAAAAAAAAAAGTCAAGAAACTGATTTCAAGTTTAATTTCAGTAATATCACACCTCCATCTTGAGATCAGGCTGCTTTTTCCCAGATTCAAAGCCCTGCTCGTCATCTTGATGCTCAACTTTGGGCTCAGCAGCAGGGTAGTCGGGCAAAGCTTGCTGGGAGTGGGTCTCAGCCACAGACGCGGGCGTGGGAACTCTATTATCAACGCTAGCGGCCATTTGAGAGAGCTAATGGACAGACAAACGAGGAACGACATGAGTTAAGGGTGTCATCGCATACAACTGCAAACGAGGCTGTGTTTTCGGTCCTCACCGGAGTGCTGGGCTGCTGGGCTTGCACAGAGGTGGGCTGCTGCATCTGCAGGGGGGGCTCAGGCTGGGACTGCAGGGGCGTGAGCGGCTGGGAGGGGGCAGGGGAGGAGCCCAGGACTGAGGGAGGGCGGGGCAAGCCGCTGGGGATGTGGGTGGGCGTGACGTGGCCTCCGGCGGAGGCCGGCGTGGAAGGCTGGGTCTGGAGTGGCTGTAGGCTAGCAGCTGCTGATGGGGTGGAGGGTGGAGGAGGGGTGGAGCACAGGGCGGACGGGGGGCCGAGAGAGCCCACAGCATTCAGGGTCATGTTAGCGTTCTGTTGCTGCTGCAGAGGAGAGATGGAGGGCATAGCGACTCAGATGATATAGCAAATCAAACTACATTGGCCGCCATTTACAATGGACTGCGACAGCCGGTTGCGGAAGTAAATTCCATTCATTTTCTCCATACGGACATTCATTTCTAACCTTTTGTCTACTTCTTTGGTTCAAATAAACATTTTTTTTAAGAATGCGATTCAGCTCTTAGCTGGTTTGCTTTGTTCATGGCCAATAACAGATCGCTGTGGGAAAATGAATGGGAAAAATACTTCCGTAACTAACACGGCTGAAAAGGTGGATGGTCACTATTTCACTCTGAAAGTGTTTGTGGTGGTGAAATGTCTCACTAGAAAGCCTAAGTAGCACCACATACAAAGAAACGCTGATGGAGAATGGACATTCCTGACTCCTCACCTGTGGGACAGACTGTCCTGACTGTTGGGCAAGGTTTACATTCACATTCATGCCCCCGGCTGATGATGGGAAGGGCGTCTGGTTCATGAACTGGTTCTGGTTGGGCGGCTGGCCCACCATATTGTTAGCATGGCCTGCCATCATGGTTGTTGCTTGCTGCATCCTGGAGGGAGACATACCCATCTACAAAAACATGAAGAGAGGTTAGAATTGAGCCACAGACGTGTATATTCTTTAAATTAATAAACTCCTTTTTAAATCAATATTTTGTGCCAAATTATTGATTTATTTGGTAGGTAACCATGTTATAAGTGGGGAAATGTATAGCGAGGCCAAGGCAGTTGTTACAGTGAATACAACCCCTTCAGGCTGATTCAAGACCCCTCCGCTTCACGTTAAGAGTTCGCAGGGTTATATTCGCTATAACAACGTTATTCACCATTCAGTATACAGTCTTTGGTAATGCTCACCGCTGGAACATTACCCATACCCATCTGAGGGGGGTGGGTCATAGGGGATGCTGCGCGAGGAGCTCCCACCGGCGACTGGGACATCTGCACGTTCTGCATGGTCACGGGGTTGAATTGGCCCATTCCTGCAGGGCATGATGGGAAAAACACATTGAAAAGTGGATAAAAGGGGGATTGAAGCTTTTGAGTAATTCCTGCGCTACTAGTATGGCCAGTCTGACTGCTTTTTTTCCTTCCCAAGTCAACATGAAATGGCATTCATAACCTATTTTATTCCTGTAATATGACATATTTCAGATTCAAAAAACTTCTTAAATCTATCATTATTTGCTATGATTGACATAACTTATATTACATTAAGGTTGACCGCCAATGCGTCTGCCAAATGTAGTAAGTTGTAACATATTGATAAAAGATTAGATGAATAACACACAAAAAGACCCAGAACATGTGCTAAGATTGTAAATAAAAGCAATTTGGATACATACACAATTCAAAACAAAGCAAAAAGGAATCGGGTAGACGATATAGAAGAATTGATTAATTAAATGTACTAATCAGAAATGTTTCTTGAGCATCAAAGCATCAAATTAGAATGACTTCTAAACGATCATGTGACACTGAAGACTGTAGTAATAATTAGGGTTGGGTATCGAGAATCGAGTATCGATTGGAATCGGGACTAACTTTTCGTTTTTCCCGGAATCGTTCAAAAGTTAAAATTTTGATTCCTAGTTTCGATATTCACAGTCCGCAGAGCGGAAGAAGAAACCGCTGAACAACACCAACGAAGAAGCGTCTACCGGAAGTGTTGGCATAACCACGCGAGTCGAACATGAGTACCTTACGTCGGCGGTCCAAAGTGTGGCTTTACTTTTCTAAAAATAACGAAATCTCGGCAAAATGCAAAATTTGTGACAAAAGGAGTATTTTTACAGAAGGAGTATTTCCTTCAGAAAGGATTATTTCCTTCAGAAAGACCGTTGGTTAGCAAGGTTAGCTAAACTTTTTGACCCTGCCTCTTAAAAGAATCGGAATCGAGAATCGTTAGGAACCGGAATCGAAACAAGGAATCGGAATCAGAATCGTTCAAATTCAAACGATACCCAACCCTAGTAATAATGCTGAAAATTCAGCTTTAACATCACAGGAATTAATCACATTTTACTATATATTCACATAGAAAACAGTTATTTTAAATTGTAAAAAATATTTCACAACATTACTGTTTTACTGGAAAAAAAACATGCAAACTTTTGAACAGTAGTGTATACATGTATACAAAAAGATAAACCATACCTTGAGGGACCTGCATCCGGGCCATCAACTGATTTGGCACATTGGACATAGGGACAGGTCCATCTGAGGAAATAAGGAATATTTTGAGCAGCTGAACACATCAAGAAAGCAGCCAGGGAACATTTACCATCCAAAAGATCAGCGCATTAAAAAAGCAAAGACACTAACTTGGTGGCCGGATGGCTTGTGCAGGACCCATAGCGTTGGGCTGGGGAAGGCCAGGCTGCTGAGGACCCTGAGCGCCCATTTGTGGCTTCGACAGCCTGGACTTTCTCTTCTCCTCCAGCTCCTTCTGGATCTTATAGATCTTCTCAGCCAGAAAGTGGTAATACTCATCCTGATCACAAGATTTTAAAATACATGAATACACGAACCACCCAAACCACACACCATATTGAAGGAAGGTTCAAATGTAGCACGATAGTCCAGATACTTTACCCTGCTGTTGGCCGACTCATACATGTCCCCTTCAACCTTACGCGCGTAAGCGACCAAGTTGTCCATGCGTCGGTCCTTCAGTGCTGCAGGGTCAGGCGTCGGGAATATGGCTTGAACTCTGTAGGGGTGTTAAAAGAATACAGTGTTAAAGAGAACTGCCCTTGGCAAATCATGATTGTGAACAGGGTTTGAAAGTGACACCCGCCAAACGCGAGTGAAAAGCCACTGTGGCGTGTAACGCAATTCAACACATTAGCCAATTCGGCGGGTTATGATTCATAAATTATGTTCAATCACTTCGCGTGCCATTGCTATCAGAGCCCTTCCCCTAAACGTAGCCTCAAAACAATGCATAAAGAGGGTCGCGCACAATGAGAGAAAAATGTATTAAATTCAAAAGCATTATTTTCTAGGACCGTACGCAGACGCACAACAGCGACACCAACGGCTGTTCAAAATCACGCCGAACCACACCATAGTTGTCTATTAGAATACAACGATTAAGGACAAATATATGTGCGAACTGACTTCCCCCTAGGTGACTTGTGTATTGTGCATTTTTCAGAAGCAGGTTTGTTTTTGTGGCTTGAATAAATATGCTTCATATAGAGAAATAATATGGGTCGCACTTTCTCTTTCCGGTTGCACTAGGGGCGTAACGATACATCGTTATATCGAGATATGATTCGAGATAAAGAGTTAGTTTAATCCAAGGCTCAGCTCAACTGTCTTTATAATCTATAACTCACTCAAAGATGTCAATTCTGTCATCATATACTCACACTCGTGGCAACCTATACGATTTTTATTCGACAACCAAGCACAAGCAAAGATATTTTGACGAAACCGGAGCGATTTCAGTTCTTCCATTTAAAGTCCATTCCTCTAAAATTTAAAAGATCCAACAAAAATCAAAGGCATTGTAATGATCACCGCTCATCTAAGTCTTCTGAAGAGAGATACGATGGCTTTATGTGATGAACAGATTTACAACGACGGGCATACTCTAAATGTTTAGATGCTTGCGTGACGTGCGAAAGCACATTTTTGTTTCAACAACATTCAGAATTGAGATGGATTGCATTGATCATCTGATGCTTGTACGCTTCACTCCTCAAAGTGAAAGCGCAAACATTATTTAAATCACCATATCACGTTTAGTTTTAGTAGTATGATTATTAAAGGAGTAGTTCACTTTTGAAAAAACTTTTGCTGATAATTTACTCACCCCCATGTCATCCAAGATGTCCATGTCTTTCTTTCCTCAGTCGAAAAGAAATTAAGGTTTTTATTGAAAACATTCCAGGATTTTTCTCCATATAATGGACTTCAATGGGAACCGGATGGTTCAAGGTCCAAAAAGACAGTTTCAGATGCAGCTTCAAATGTCTTTAAACGACACCAGACGATGAATAAGGGTCTTATCATGCGAAACGATCGGTTATTTCAAAACTTATTCCAAAAATGTAACTTTTCTAAGAATGCTAGCCTTGCTATATTGTCTGAGGCGCGTTTGTAACGTCACGTAATAACATTCAAAAGGTCACGGGCGACGTAGCCGGAAGTACAGAATCAAAATCGTCCGACATCGTTGTTTTACCTTTTAATTCCTTTTTTTGTAAACAGTGTTTGAGCTAGTTTGCACATTCAACCTATGCGTTCAACTTTTAAACACTGACTCTGTACTTTCGGCTACGTCGCCCGTGACCTTTTGAACGTAATTACGTAATACGTGACGTTGCAAACGCGCCTCACAGAATAGAGCAAGGCTAGCATTTGTCCTTAGAAAAGTTACATTTTTGGAATAAGTTTTGAAATAACCGATCGTTTCACATGATAAGACCCTTATTCATCGTCTGGTGTCGTTTAAAGACATTTGAAGCTGCACTGAAACTGTCTTTTGGACCTTGAACCATCCGGTTCCCATTGAAGTCCATTATATGGAGAAAAATCCTGGAATGTTTTCATCAAAAACCTAAATTTCTTTTCGACTGAGGAAAGAAAGACATGGACATCTTGGATGACATGGGGGTGAGTAAATTATCAGCAAAAGTTTTTTCAAAAGTGAACTAATCCTTTAAAGGTGTTTTAGATAGGAGAGGTGGACATAGCGAGCACGGCTTGTCATATCCAACGAAGGCCTGTATTGAAAGCGCGAATACTACGTGATTTACTTTTCTTCAGTGACATTACTACATTAAACTACTAATATATAATGTTGAATATAATGTATAATAATGCAATGGGGCAATATTTGTGAGTCCTGATAATAATATTAGTTTAATAATAATAATAAAAACGATTTTGGCTTAAGAGAGCTCAGTATCGCAATTTGTATCGAATCGTGACACCCCTAGTTTGCACTGTTTTTTTTTTTTTTTTTTTAATACCTTAATTCAAACTCATTGACGCCACTTGAAGTGAACTTTTGCCTGTATTGTGATTAGATTCACTGTTTTGGACTTGAGAACGCGAGTACAGAATGACGTGACCGGTGTGCGATAAGCCTGCCTTTGAGATGTCCGCAGCGCGGCGCTTCCCGTCTGCTGTGCGACTGGTAAACGCTCCGCCAGAGCCCTAGGAGACAATTAAGAGGCCACTTTTTATAGAGGCCTGTTCTCATAAATGCCGCATGTCCAAGACTTTTGGGCAAAAAAGCGCCCTAGCGTCTTTATTGCTACGTGCAGGTAAACTCATGCCAAATCATTTTGTTTTATTTCCATTTTATTTTATTTGAATGATATCTGCAAACAGTGATTGACTGTCGTGAAGCTGAAAGCAAAACAATGATTTAGAATCGGATTTAATAATAAATGTATTTAAATCTAAGCTGGTTTATACCTGATATTTTAGTTTTGGCTGTTAGAAGATCTGAATGGCAGGCAACTTCAGAAGCCAAATTGGCTGGTGAGCGAAAATGTGAAATATGAATTCTCCAACTCACAGTTTGTGCACTAGGTGATTCCTCAAGTCCTGAGTGACGTGCTCGTGCCAGGGCTTCTTCATGCCGGGCATTGACAGCGGTGCAGCTGTGGGCAGGTTCCCAGCGCCGCCCATGTTAGACCCGTCTGACATCATCTGACTGTGAGAGCAGGATTACAACATTAGTTTTAAGAACATCACTTCCCAAAAACGTAATATTTCAAGATTTTTCGACATTACAGGGTGCATAATTTGACAAAAATCTGCAAAATCTGACAAAGAACCTTTCAAAAAATATATTTTTCCCTTTTATCGTCTCAGATTTCCTTTAAGTTTCAGACATTACTCTACAGATGCAGTGTGTGTGAGAGGTTAAAGGCGAGGGATGAAAGGTGAAAAGACTCACTTGCTGTTGAGGGATGAGGGGAGAGAGGAATCAGTGTGAAGGTTCGTCTGATCGGCCATACCGTTACCGCCGATGTTCATCTGGTTAGTGCCTGAAGATGTTGTGGGAAACCAGACAGGGGTTACACACGAATACACCACATGATGAGCAGCATGAAGTTTCAAAGCATACTGACACCAGAAGCAACAAAATGTATCGCTTATCGACCAAGACGCACTTTATATGCCAGTTTTGATCTTTCCACTTTATTATGTCCCACCGTTACTAAGATATTTGATGAACTACATTTAGCAAATCCAATTATGCAATATAAATCATGTGGGACTTGTGTGCATCTTTGAAATTGCATTTAGAAATTATAAATATTAGGGCTGGGTATTGAGACAAATTTCACAATTCGATTCGATTTCGATTCACAAGCTTGCAATTCGATTCGATTACGATTCGATTCAATATCGATTATTTTGGATATCAGTTACAATAAATGGCCATTTTTCTCAAGGGAATCAAATCTCTTAACTAATGCTGTAAACTATGGTAGTCTAGTTGTAGCCTACTAGGCTTCATTAGCCTAATATGAAGGTAATAATGAACTGTTTTGTAGCTATACAAACACTTAAATTACACTTTTATTTATTTTTATAATAAGATTATATGAAATATAAACATTTAAATGGTGGCTGTCATAAAAACTTGCCAGATTTATTCAAATATGAAGGTAATAATGAAGAACATTAAGATTATAATGCATATGTAATATGGTGTATATATTTAGCAAAATGCTCCTCTCTGGAGTTATTTTTTCTAGCTGACTAACGAGTTGATGTGGGTTTTCTGAGGTAAATATGACGATACATGACATTGATTACAAGCTGTTTAACTGATGTCTTTCCACGGTCGAAACGCTGACTGAGCGAATCAATGTGACATGATATGGATTTCGATAACACACTTTCAGATGCTCATTCATGTTTATTTCACGCCAAAACGCTATTTATGTTTTTGAATTTCTAAAGAAAATGGACGTAATTTGAAAATTGAGACTTTGTTTCATATCAATAGTAACAAAGGACAAAGATTATTGCGATTTATTGGATGCGCGCAGCCGCGATACAATGATCCATTCATTCAAATGAAACAGGACGACTAATCGATTCTTGAGATTTAAGAATCGATATCGGTTCGTAAAAATGAGAATCGATTAATATCGAGAAAACGATATTTATTACCCAGCCCTAATAAATATGTAATATTTAGATCTGTGTGCATGTTTAGAAAATGTCTCAACGCATTGAAAATGAGGCAAGATGAAATTACAGAATGACAGCAACTTTCAAGGTTAATAATGAACATGTAACATTGACTCGTTCACAATATTCCGCTTTTAAGTCGATACCTAAAGCAGTCATGGAGCGCATCTGCTGTTGCTGGGTCTGCGTGGGCTGCTGTCCTGCGACCTGCGTCTGCGCAGCCGGCTGGTTCCCGTACGGGAGCCCGAGTGCTGCGTACGCCCTCTGCATGGAGCTGGGGTCTATGTGCGTGCCGCTGCTGATGGCGGGCACAGCGGGTTGACTCGTGCCCACGGGGCCCAGCGGAGCCTGCATGCCAGTGTTCGGGGAGCTCAGCATTGCTGCAAATACCACAAAAACACATTTGTTAAATTAAAATATTTCAATTAAACCTTTATAAATTGCACACTTTTTTCATATCATGCAAGTTGCTGCTAGATTAGGCCTAACAACCCTTAGTAAAATCACTATTATCTACAAAAAAATATTAGGTAACACTTTACGATATAGTTAATTAGTTGACATTAGTCAATGTATTAACTCACGTAAACTAGCAATGAGTTTTTAATAATCTTTGTTAGTGTTAGTTAATAAAAATAGTGCGCGTTTTGTGCACGTTAACTAATGTTAACAAAAACGATTGATTTTAATAACGTTTTAGTAAATTTTGAAATTAATAATAACTAAGATGAAGTATTGTTCTTCTTAAATATCTTTAACAAAGATAGTTAAAGGGTTAGTTCACCCAAAAATGAAAATTCTGTCAGTATTTACTCACCCTCATGTTGTTCCAAACCTCTATGTGTTTATTTGTTCAAAGGAAGTTATTTGGAAGAATGTTTTAATCAAACAGATCTCAATCCCCATTGACCATAGTAGGAAAAAATACGTACTATGGTAGTCAATGGGGAATGAGATCTGTTTGATTAAAACATTCTTCCAAATATCTTCCTTTGTGTTCAGCAGAACAAATAAACACATAGAGGTTTGGAACAACATGAGGGTGAGTAAATACTGACAGAATTTTCATTTTTGGGTGAACTAACACTTTAACTGAGGTCAACTAATGAACATTATTGGTAAAGTGTTACCCATGATATAAAAAAAAATATGTTCTTCATAGATAACTAATATGTAAATGCCTGTGGATAACCGTGCCTGCTAAATGAAAATTAAAAATAAAAAATAAAAAAAACTAAATGAATACATTAAAAATATATATTTTCTGTTTGCAATTTTGCAGTAATTCCACTTGAACTGGACGCACAAGTGACTGAAGTGGAATAGCCATTTTGGAAACACAGAGCAGCGGCACAGAGCAGAACTGCAAGAGAGACTGAGAGAACGTGCTTCTGTTGCCACTACAGGGGGATTTAAACGATTTGTCCAATCGGAAAGCGGGAGCTCTCTGTGACCCGCCCCCTGAAAAACGAAGGGTGGAGCCCCTCCCCCGCGGTGTCAGATTACAGCCCCGCTGCCTGCCGGAATCTGCTGCTGGTCTCATGCTTTCACATTCAGAGCGCAGCCGAGATGCACGCATGACCTACAGGTGGCAGCACTCATATAAACGCACCCGGTCTCTCGAAGCATGAGATGGAGAACCACACAGTAAGTACAGTAACAAACCGGTGTTCACACATTAAACTAATTTTGCTGTAATGGCCAACTTTGGGCATAATGGCAAATGCACATAAAGAAAATTCTTTATGGAAAAAGTAAATAACCATAATTAAACATAATTAAATTAATCTCTGAAAATATGATCAAAATCCTCCTTGGGAAATAAACTCAAAGAGATGCAGAGAATGTATAGAGTGTTTTTAAAATGTGGATAAGACATACGCTGCTGGTTTCTCTTGTCGCTGGCGTTCTTCAGGGGCAGACAGACGGGGCAGTCGTGCCGGGTGCAGTTCTTCCAGTGCGAGATGATCTGTCTAGAGGAGGCGCAGTGAGCCACTGTGGAAATGGACAAAACAACATGAAAACGGTTACGCTGCGAAGAAATTACACTACTGAGCAATCACATACTTAAAAAAAAAAAGAATAATGACTAGAAGAAAATATGAATAATTCATGTTTGAAAGGTGTTGCTATGTAGCCTGGCTGCGCCCTCCTACGCACTTCCGCTCAATTTCATTTTACTTCAGTAACTACGTCTGGGATCGCTCCATATCCTTAGGTTTCCAGAAATCAATTTTTTGTAGGACCAATCAGCGAATAGAGGGAGTAGCTGAGGACGATGACGTTGATGTAAGCGTGTCAGTTTGAGTTCAGTAATGGCAGAGGAGAAAGACGTGAGAAAAGCTATTCGGTCCGTTGTTGGAAAAGAAACTGCCGAATATACAGAATTTAAAGCCGGATTGTTATCGTCTCACCTCTTGTTGCACAACTGAGGACCAAGTGAAGGAGGCAGAAAGTTTGGAAGTTTGTGCTGGGCAGCTCGTGCACGATGACCGACGGACGGTTTAGCCTGGTGTTCGGAAGCCCCGAGTCCTGGCTGCTAAACTATGGTTGAAGATCAGCTCAGGAGTCGTGTCAGTCGCTCATATTCCCAACTGTATATTTACTGATTCTTGTGATGAATAGAACATTTTGAGCCCCTTTGTGCACTCGTGCAGGAGGTTGGTGTGTCAGTTTTACATGTTGTAAATCATACAAATTGGTTGTGATTTTTTAAAAATAATTGTCATAAATAAAAATGTGAAAAAACATACTTTGAAGATATTTGATTTTCAGTTTTAGATGTCAATGGTTGATTTGTTTTACTAAAAAAAAAAAAAATGCCACATAAAAATGTACAAACACATACTTTGAAGACCGTAATTAAGAAACAATAAGACGTAATATGAAAAATTGTTGTTTATTACACATCTGCAGATAGAGACAGACTGATCATTCACTGTAGCTGCTACAGCATTTGCGGCAGATCAGAAAACGACCACAGCGGCGTATTTGTAATGATTAGACACAGCTTCCACCGTTGAATGAAAATATCACTGTCCTTCGTGTCAAATATACATTTCGAATTAATAATTGTTCCTAGATGAACAAAACCTGCGGCGCTCGTGGACTGAAATCCTATTGTAAACATAATCCTCTGATCATTCGGACTTGTTGTTTCCAGCCATTTCGGCGCGTGACATACGTCACTCACGACACCCCGTTAGCGATTGGCTATGGCAGATCGTGAGTGACTTTGGGCAGATCCAATAGATTTGAACTTTAATAGTGAACCCGCCTACAAGGAAGGAAACGTTTCTCAATGGAGCGGTTCCAGACTCTATGTGGAAATGAAATGAACTAGAGTCTGGTTGAACCAGGCTAGTTGCTATGTGGTTATTAGGGTGGTCTACTAGGTGGTTGATTACTGCATACCTGAAACTACAGACTGGTGGAAAATGTCACTGGTGGGTGAAAGGGGGGGGGGGGGGGTTCTTTAAAAAAAAAAATTACACGTTTCAGAAAATTCTGATATTAGAATATATCGACATTAGGGATATGATGGTGAGGAAATTTTCCCACCGGTTAATCGACGTATGACAATACTGGTAATACCAGCATCACCAGTGGACACTAGGGGTGTTGAACTTGTTCATTTCATTGTAATAGACCATAATACATTTTAGCCTACTGACATTTCTCTGATGTCATAAATGTTACTCGCACTAGCGTAAAATGGCGGAGAGGCGAAACACAAAAGCGAATAATACAAAATCCACACAATAATTTATCAAATTTACAGTGTGAGCGCGCGAGGCTGGATGCATGTGCGCAAAGTCGAGTGCAAGTGTGTGCGTGCATTATTGCAACTTAATATTAATGTACTTTCGCGCTACAATAGTGCAGGAAAATAACACATAACATGACATTTGACAGGAAAATAACGGCATAGTTCAGCAACCATCTTCCCTGTACCGTAACACCAGAGCACTGCTGTATACCCTCGTGCCCCGCAGTCGCTACTTAGAAGTGCAACATTGTAAAGGGTCCATCTGAAACAGTGTAGCGCAGCGAACGAAATACATCGGTATGGCGGTATATTAAAAATGAATAACATAACAAAAATATACACCGGTTTTCTGAATGAACCAGTATATTGCCCAGCACTACCTTAGACCAATTTTTATAGACACAGAGCACTGCAGACTGGGAACACCCCACAGGAGCTGCTGTTTAGGAGATGCTCTGACTGTCATCTAGCCATCAAAATTTAGTACTTGTCAAACTCGCTCAAATCCTTATGCTTGCCAATTTTTCCTGCTTTTAACACATCAACTTTGATGATAAAATGTTCACTTGCTGGCTAATATATCCCACCTACTAACAGGTGCCGTGATGAAGAGATAATCAGTGTTATTCACTTCACCTGTCATAACGTTTAATTATAGTTAAGTTGGCTGGAGCTTTTGCAACATTTTCCATGGTAGACCACGAGATTGATCAAAATGGGAGCAATGTAGTTTTGCTACACTTATTATTTGAACTTTTTTCCATCTCAGTTTGTGCCATGGAAATTTGTGGAATGGGTCCAAATTGGACGGCAAAAAAAATGTATTATACTAAGGTACCTAGATATGTTTCAGGTCCCTCTACCAATAGTCATGCTCGTCTTAGCAAGAACCACAAATAAATACGAGACATATTACATTCTTGATGAACAAAGTTTGTTTGCAAGCATTTGTTTTTCTACAACATGAGAAAACGCTCTGGGCTTCAATGTTCCAGACTCCATCATACTTAGACAGTGAGGCCACAAGAGTCAAGATTGAGTTCCCCTGTTTACATGAAGCTTGAGTGGCCAGCCAGACTGTTCAACAACACAAAGATGTAGAGTCATTACTAAAATATGGTTGTGGATAAAGAGACATGTGGTTGGATGAATACCCGAGCACTTTCAGATTGACTCAGAAATGACGTAAGACCAAGATTTGTATAAAATTCATAGCTTAGGTCAATTGCTGGAGTCCAGTTATATATTAACATATTCTGTTTCTCACCTTGGCAGGATTTTCCCGCCTGGCAGTGGGTCATGTGGTTGAGGACGTTCTTCATGGTGCGGCAGTGGGGCAGGGCACAGGCACGCACTTCTCCGTTGGCCTGCTCTCGCCGCTGGCACTTGTGGGCGTGAAGCAGCAGGACCAGCTGCTGCTGGATCAGTTTGCGTTTCTCTGGGTCGGCCGTGGGGCCTGTCGACACCCCCTGTCCCGGGACCATGCCCACCGAAGACACCTGCTGCTGCAGCTGGAGGAAAGAGTTTAGATTAGATAGAAGCTTAATTTGTCTTAATTTCAAAACACTCTTAGTTGCTTTGAACATTCAATCTATTGTAACATTAAAATTAAGATACTCTGTTAGCCTAATTACATTATGCTGGAGGAGTCTAAGTCAGTTTTCTGATCTGAACGTTCAAGCACAAAATTTTTTTTTGATTTAATTCAGCCGGTTTTTTTTATTACTTTTTTCGTCTTATTCTGCTGAATGTAAACTTGCATTTCAATTATCTCTCCAAAAGAATAATTAGCTGCTGAATAGATGCGTGACGCAGAGACAAGAGAACTTAAGTGTTTTGGACTGAACCAGAGCCCGCTGTGTGGGGGTTACTCACCAGATTTGGCACGCTGGAAGCACCCTTCAGGGTGGGCTGGAGGCTGTTGGGGAGAGCTGCCTTGTTCTGGATCTGAGCGTTTAATCCAGCGCTGGACATCTGCTGGACCGAACCCTGTGCATACTGCTGCCCGAATGGGCCATTAGGGGTTGCAAGACCCATCTATAGAAAAAAGAAAAAAGAAAAGAGCTTTAGCATCAATACAACCTCAATACACCCAATGTACAAGAAACGGAGCAAATGTGGCCCAAAACAGCTTTAACGGTAGCATTTCAGCTTAAATTCATAGAGAGCATTCTGCAGGCACAAGGTTCAGCCCTCTGCCAGTGTAGCGTAGACACCGTCGAGCCAAACGTTCATAGGTCAAAGAGTGTACTAAAAGATACTGTCATCAGCTGCTCAGAGACATCCGTCTGCTCACACACGAGAAGTAGATACAGTTTTGTCTTTCAGTATAGCAGAGCTTGAGAACAAGAAACCGCCGGCTCTTCATAAAATCCCCAAATTAAGGATTCACTGATGACGCAATATATAGAATTTATACACAATCGTTCAAAAGTTTGGGGTCGGTATTATAAAAAAAAAAAATACAGTAATATTGTGAAATAGTTCTCTATTGTAATACATTTTAAAACAATTTATTCCTGTGATCAAAGCTGAATTACTCCAGTCTTTAGTGTCGCATGATCCTTCAGAAATCTCTCTAATAAGATGATTTGATGCTCAAGAAACATTTCTGATTATTATCAGTGTTGAAAACAGTTGTGCTGCATTTTTTTTGTGGAAAGCATGATCGTATTACCATTTAAAGCGATCATGTCACTTCCGAAAATTTGGACTAAACCGGCTGATTCATATGGATTCGTTTTACGATCTCTTATGAAGCGTCAAATTGGTAGTTGCGTAGCTGGCAATAGAGGGATCTCTCAGATTTCATAAAAAAAGTCTTAATTTGTGTGCCAAACATGAACGAACGTCTTATAGGTTTAGAATGATAAGAGGGCGAGTAAATGAAATCATTTTAATTTTAGCAGGGCTCAAGTCTCATTCTTCACACTGGTCGCACTGGTGCGATTGACTTTCTTAGTTGGTCTCACCATCACATGATTTGGTCGCACTTGTTTTGCTACAACAGGGGATTAATCAATGCAAGCTGATGAATAGTCGTCTTAAGTCCTATTCGGACGGGATTAGTTTATGTGTGGGTCCTAATGCCCCAGTATAGTAATGGGGATACTATACTGTCAAAGAGCACTGTCCTTCGGATGAGACGTTAAACCAAGGTCCTGACTCTCTGTGGTCATTAAAAATCCCAAAGAGCAGGGGTGTAACCCCGGCATCCTGGCCAAATTTGCCCAGTGGCCTCTGTCCATCATGGCCTCCTAATCATCCCCATATATACCAATTGGCTTCATCACTGTCTCCTCTCCACCAGTAAGCTGGTGTGTGGTGAGCGTTCTGGCGCACTATGGCTGCCGTCGCATGATCCAGGTGGATGCTGCACACTGGTGGTGGTTGAGGAGATTTCCCTCTCTATGTAAAGCGCTTTGAGTGCCGAGAAAAGCGCTAAATAAATGTAATGAATTATTATTATTATTAGTTTAACATGGAGAGGTGGGGTTAAGTAATTATTACCAGAGGTCCTCAGTGATTTTCAGCCCCGTCCGAATGTGCCATCTAAGTTATCATTATGAACTAGGGTTGCCGCGGTGAGGAAAATTTCCCACCGGTTAATCGACGTGTGACAACACCGGTAATCCCGGTGTCACCGTGGAGGGCAGGGCGGGGGGGTTAAATAGCTTTTAAATGCGTGCGCGTTATACTTTCACTTTCGAAATAAGCGTCAATTGCTTGAATGGACAAAAAAAACAATTCGCTGATAATAAAACTTTTATTTATAGACTTTTATTAGCATGACGAACGAATAAAAATAACCCCATGCATAGGCTGAAAAAAGTGAAAATCGGCAAAATGTGGGCCCAAACAAATAAGAACCATAAAACGTTTATTAACGAATAAGAAAATAAAATAGGCCTAAATAAATTACACAAAGTTTAAATGAGATAAAACCAATTAAAAAGAGACGAATATAAAATAAAAACTTCAAAACGGACCTTAGCCTACATAAATGACATACTTTCACTTTCGAAATAAGCGTCAATTGCAATTCAGCGTCAATTGCTGGAATGGACAAAAAAAAAAAAAAAAAAAAAAAAAAAAAAACAACTCGCTGACAATAAACTTTTATTTAGACAGCACTTTTATTAGAATAATAAACGAATAAAATATAGACAGAACTTTTATTAGCATAACGAACGAATAAAAATAACCCCATGCATAGGCTGAAAAAAGTGAAAATCGGCAAACTGTGGGCCCAAAAAAAATAAAACGTTTATTAAACGAATAAGAAAACAAAATAGGCCTAAATAAATTAAACAAAGTTTAAATAAGATAAAACCAAATAAAAAGAGACGAATATAAAATAAAAACTTTAAAAAGGACTTTAGCCTACATAAATGACAGCACTCTAAAAAAAAGTAAAACACTATAAATTGGCATTTATTAACATTAATATATATTGGCCAAAATATTGCCAAACAGGCGCTTTTGCATTGCGTTTTGACACCAAATCTTCCGCCATTATCTTGCTTTTCTGTAATTTGACTCGTTCTCGTCTCCACACGTGCTAAATGGAATCCTGATGCTTGCTGATCTGTGACGTGACGGCACGCGTTGCGCAGTTCATTTTTAATTATACTGCTCTCTTCAGAACTAAATAATTGAAAATTATTATTTTTAATTAATTCAAATAAATATTTTAGCAAAAACGAATACTTCAAAAAAAAAAGTCAAGACATCGCGGTGTCACGGTGGGAAAGTGATGTCACCGGTGATGGGGCTTAAAACCGGTAACACCGTCAACACCGTCTATCGCGGCAAGCCTATTATGAACAATGTCATTTTAAGATTAACTTTTACTTTCTGTAAAAAGGTCTAAAAAATTACCTCAGTTACTGCTAATCCAGTGCAAATAGACACGCGTACATACGCATTCCATCATTTCCTGATTAAAAGTACATTTCCTGGGGTTTTCAAGTATGGAGGCACTTGAAAAAGCATTCAGAAAACCTTTCTAGGCGATGGGACATCAAGACTGTGGCAAAATTTTTGTTTTCTGAATACCATTCAGATCAAATGCAGATTCAGATTAGAGGCATGAAACTTCTTATAGCTTTAGGTAAGTGCATATTACCAACAGAATCCAATCAGAATTTAGGCCTAATTAAATTAAATCGTTTGATAGGACCTAGAGATTATGTGTTTACGCACTTAATATCAAGAGGTGATGCACATGATGACAGTGAGTTGACGGTGGTGTGTAAATCGAGTTACCCCTCCCACATCTGCTAGTTTTACTGAGATTTCTTATCCCGTGCGAATAGGCCATTAATATTACATCTTGTGGTAAAATTACATAACTCCTTCCACCCTTCTAAAACTAATCCCGTCCAAATAGGGTTGCAATCTCCATAACTTAGTTTTGCACTGATGTAAAAAGACTGACAGTGACGAGACCTCATATTAGCAAAATGTTTTAATCTTTTAACAATCAAATGTGAGAGGTTTGCTGTGATAGTCTGTTACACACAGGTTCACTTTCCCACCGCCCCCACCGTCGTTTTGATTTTTTTTAATAGGCATTCATAACAGTGTGTGTCCACTGGCAAGGAGAGAATGTTTTCGGTTCAGTCCTGTAAGCTCAACTTCCATTGGAATTAATTGAATACGCTCACTTTGCTACACACTGCTATGAATGCCCACGCGACTGCACATTTTATATTTGTTTTCGAATTAACGATTTAAAAACGAGGTGCAAAAGAGGGAAAAACTCCAACAGGACTAACTACAGGAGAATAGCTGATTTTCCATAGTCGATAATACGTGACAGATGAGATAAATCTCGCATATTCTCAAAAAATGGTGGCAGTCAAGAACCCTGTTTAGGGTGAACAATCCTTTAAAAGTTAATCCAAAGACACAATGTAAAAAAACAAAAATATTTTCAGTGTAATTCACCAATAGAAATAGAATGAATGGGTTTAAAAAAGGAGAAGGATAACTGTCTTCATTTTTGTGGAGCGATCCAGAATCACAAGAGGAAAAAAGTGATGCTTTTTGATTAAACAAAATTCAGGGGTCAAAATTTTGTTTCTTTTTTTTTTTATTAAACATGCACAGATTAATTATTCACTATAAGATGTAATATGTGCATTTATAAAAAAGACAAGGTGAATTTTTCTTCTCATGCCAACTTTAAATTGTGCCATTAACTATCATTTAATGCATATAACATGAACTGTTCAAATAAATGCACATCTGCATTAGAACCGGAGTTATTTACGCCACTTTTCCCAGCACGGTTCTGCAGCAGAGCGTCAGATCAGAGCTCATCCAGCGGCGTGTGTAAACCAGCCCTTCCCCCACCCGTCACTAATGCAAGCCTGCAGCCATTAGCGCCGCACACACACACACACCACTGCTGAACGTGCCACGCTGAGGAACTCCCTGTCCTGAACAACACGCATCTCTACTGCCCGTCGCTCAACACGCTCCGTGACGCCATAAAAATAGCAAGCCATAAATCCTCTTCCACATTAATCTGGCTTTTCTAACACGCCGCCACTACAAGCAGCAATTTTATTGGTCATTTGGCTTCTAATTTTTTGCTTTTAAAAAATCAACACAAAATTTAAATCTCATTTGGCCAAAATCTCATTCCAGTTGTTGTCATTTTAAAAATGTACTTGTTCTGACTGGCTGTCATTTTAAATTGAATTTCAAGTGAGCAAGAACAGAATTATTTGACACTGGAATACTTAAAAAAAAAAAAAAAAAAAAAACCAAAATATTTCAGATTTATAACAACAGGAATTAACTACTGCTGTTTTTTATGGTTGGACACGAATATTTGTTCGGTGGGTTGGTATTCGATTTAAAAATATGACATTCGAATATTTGTTTTGTTGTTGTTTTTTGCACACCTGGCATTCCACTCGAAACGGTTCTCATTCGCGCTTGAATATGTTTTACACTATAAAATCTGGTGAAATATAATACTTAACATAAAACTCCAGCCAATCATTTCCATTTCTAAATTTTGTTTTTATTTATTTAAATCTACCCTACTTTGTCAGTGAGAAGACTACACCGTATTAAAAATATTTCATGAAAATCGACTCAAATGAAATACGTTCGGTCTCATCGGATTTTATCTTGATCGATATACGGCTAATGCGATCAAAGCTGAAACGTTATTTGCCCAATAATTAATGAATTGCGATTAAGTTTTAGGCCCTTTTATGGTTGCAACTAGGGCTGGGCGATATGGCCAAAAAATCATATCTCGATATTTTTTGGTCAAATGGCGATATACGATATATATCTCGGTACTTTCTACGTTTTCTATTTAGATAAAAAAAATATTTATATTTAAAATATATATATGTATATATATATATATATATATATGAAGAGTTCAGATGCAAAAGCCTCTAAATGCCATTTGAAATTTTCTTCTTTAATGATGATTTTTATCAAACTTGTATATTTAAGTTCCGTAATTTCACTTAAATAACAATTAATCGGTAATTATCATTGCCATTTAAGTGAAATCACTGAACTTAAATATACAAGTTTGATAAAAATGATCATTCTAGAAGAAAATTTCAAATGGCACTTAGAGGCTTTTGCATCTGAACTCTTCATATATATATATATATATATATATATTCACATTCGGCCCAATGATATCCTACAAACAATGTTGATATTGAAGGATATGGAAACAAATATAATAAAGGCTATGCAATATATTATGTGCAAAAAGCTTTTGTTTTTATATTGACTAAAAGCTAAACTAAAAATGAAAATAAAAACAAAAACAAAAGCACAAACTAATTATATTAGCCTGCATTTGATTACCCCATTATAATCACTTTCACTTTCATTAAAAATATATACTTGTAGGTTTAAAATTCCACATATGGCACATTTATTTTCTCCAACAACAAATATTTTAGCAATATGTTTATTTTAGTCAGAATTATTGCGTACTACGTAGTACTATTCACGCGCATGCGCGCGCCGGCGCTCGTTCAAGGAAGCATGAATTTTAGCGGAGATTCACTTGCAGAAGCTCGTCCTCTTCTGACATGGACATATTTGTTGTGAAATGGACATATTTGCTTTACTTTCTAACATTTACAGATGGAGAATATGTGAAATGTAAGTTGAGCACTGAGGAAAGCACCACATCTCAAACGCATTAAACAGTGCAAGTATATCTGTCAGTCAGCAACAGTGTCCGTCAGAGCATTTGACAGGGCGGCAAGCTGCCTTAAACTTGTTAACTATATCAAAGTGATTTTGACGCAATTAATATAAGCTTGTGTCATGTTTAGGACAAATTGTACTACGTAGCCTAGCTACTTTCACTGCAGCAGCTCACACTGCAACCTCCGCTATTTTTCAGATGTGCTCATATCAAACTACTGTATCGATATAAACGGTATTGCCTCATTCCATATCGTTTCAAAAAATATAACGATACATCGTACATATTCGATATATCGCCCAGCCCTAGTTGCAACACGTCAGAAGACGAGTTCATTTCCGGCCAGTCTGTTTGCGCACACATGGCGGATGTCAACAAAGACAGATGTAAGTGGACAAAGCAAAAAGATGCTTCAACCAAAGGGTTTCCGTGAACCACGGTCTCCCAGAACTGATGGAGCGCTGTCGTTCCCACACCACAGTCACCTCCGCTGTCGTCGGGCATTTACGTGCATCGCATCATCATAGCAATGTTTATAGCGTCGTTGTTTTCTTAGGTTAGTTTTGCTTGTTTTTACGTGGCTTGGTTGAGTTGTAATGTATAATGTGGTCTGTTATTTCTTGTTAACAGACTGCGGCGCTGCTAGTAAACACACCGTTGCCATGGACGCAGTTCAGAGACGGAACAGACTATTTTCTTTAGCAGAAGCAATACTCGTTTTTAAATCAATAAACTCATTTTTAAGTCAATATTTTGTCAAATTATTGATTTATTTGGTTGATTTATATGTAATAAGCAGGATAATATATAGCGAGGCGGTTGTTATAGCGAATACAACCCCTTCAACAACCGCCTCGCATACATTATCCCATACGTCGCTATCAGCTGGCACATAAGCATTATTAGGCTTCAACTTGTGAAATATTGATCATTTGTTGGTAGATGGCGCGATCCGTTTTGTCGAACAAAACTTTGTTCGCAAAAGTTTGCTTAAATGTTGTTCGATTCAGTGCGAAAATTAATGGAAACACCTTAAAATGTCTCAAATCAATTCGATATACCAATTTGATCGCAAAACACGTCATTACGTACAGGTTTTCATTCGCTTTAAAGCCGTTGGATGGAAACACACTTTCACCAGCTTTATCCGCATGAGTTTTTTAACCGAACTTCAGATAATTCGATTGACAAGTGGATGGAAACATGGCCACTAGTGCAGTGTCCGTTCTCGGAGCATATAAGCCCTGCTCGCGTGAGGAGTGCCGCTTTACTTAAATCTACCCTACTTTGTTAGAGAGAAAAATATTAGACTACCTTATTAAAATATTGGTTAATTTAACAGACCTGTTAGCGCACCCTTTTTAACAGACCTGTGTGTTGCATTGCCAGTCTCGGAGCATAGGCACGCCGCTTCCCGCTTGCACTGTTCGGTAGTTTATTAAAAGTGTATTAATTCTGAATGTGTCTCGTCTCGCCTGCCTATCTATATTGCAAATACGACACTGCACTTCCTTGTGAAGTCGTTTGGATGAATGGTTCTCGAAATAATCAAAATGCAAATGGACAGACGGATATATAGAGATTCCGAAGCTTCGAATATTCGATGTTCATTACTAACGAAGCTTAAAAAAAAATGGTATTCGGACCAGCCCTACTGTTTTTTTATAATCGTTAGACATAATATACATTGTATAATGAAGTTTCTAAAACATTCTTTATGTATAATGTGTTCCGTCTCTACTCTCAACTTTATAACTTGCCGTCTCATTTGCAGTCAACACGATCAAATTTAGCAACTATTAAACTTTTTCTTTAACAAATGGGAGATCCTTCAGTCTCTTGGACTTCTCAATCACACGCACACGGTGGCCATTCTAAGTCAACCAGATCGAAAGATATGAAGTGGCCCATTTGGAAAAGACCAAGTGATGTTCCCTTCCCAAAGCAAAAACACAGGCATAAAGTCAGGCATATCGTTTTACCGGAAGATCGAGAATCATTACGAGGTTGATTTGTTATTAATGCAGCAAGTGACAACATTACCGATGCTCATGTGTAAATAAATAGCATAAATCACTTCTGCCTACTAACAGCCATTCAAATATATCCACCGCAATATAAACAGAATAGCAAAATCTCACATTTCATCCATCGCACAATATAATATGTGTTGATTTCTTGAACGCAATGGCCAATCAGAAGCATTTAAGATAGACTCCACTCACCACTCAAAACTGACTTTTTGTTCAGTGCTGAATTCATGCTGACAAATCCTCTAGTTATAACAAACAAAGTGTAGATATTATGAAAGATTCATTGTGCAGTCAGCTTCATTGATAATTCACAATATCATACACCAGTCCTAACATTTAGTTATATTTTAATTATTCAAAGTTATTAAACTCTTCAAGATCAATTTAATTAGACATTCTTTTTGATGCTTAAAACAGAACCTAGAAAAACCTAAATGAAAAGCCAGAATTTGTGAAAACCATAACACATATTTCCTAGAAGAGCTCAGTACAGACATACTATACTGTATACCACTACAGTTAACACAAGCCCTGACACTCTGATGTGGACTCATGTCACACACTTCACCTGCACTTGTGACTCTCATAATCTGTGTGCAATGCAAACACACGCCACACTGCCGACAGCACATCTATTCACCTCTGAACAAACAGCAGATATGGAAACCCACGAAACACACCGGCAGCCTGTGTGAAGTCATTCACAATGTTTCATTTGCCAACTCCATCGATTGACTGATTTCTCAATATGAACCCAACACAAGAGCTTGATGAGCGCTCACTTGCGAGTAGCAGGCTGGTTTCCGATTGGTTTCCTGTAAAACCACAACAGTTAGACACATGCGATAGCCACAGCTACCTTTCTGTACAATATTTTCTTTAAAGAGGTTATATAATGCCATTTTTATACAAGTTAATGTAATTTTTTAGGGTCTAAATGAAAAGTTCTTAATATACTTTAATTAAATATTCTCATTAGTATTGTAGGAAAACACCAATTTTACCTGGTCAAAAACAGCTCTGATTTCAGCATTTCGTTTAAGTGCGTCTTTAAATGATGAGCTTCTCACCCCACCCCTCCGTTCTGTGGGGCGTTTTGACAACAAACGTAGAGTGATGCCTTGACAACAGTTAAGGGTATATTTTGGAGAAAGAATGGCAGCGGGAGTCATTATTTCATTATTTCTTAATTAGTAACCGACACCACTATAAACCATCTACAAAAGCAAGCTTACTGTAGTGTTACCACGTTAACTTTAACACCTGCGTACACAGTTTGTAATAACACAATAACCATAACATGTTGTTCATTATAAACGTGGGATTATGAATTATATTGACGTTATATATAATATATTAACGTTGTACGTAGAAAACATGCCGTAATATTCCATGAGTGTAAAGCTTAGCAGCATTCATCATGAAGAGTGCAAGCGATTTGTAAAGATTAATATAAAGGTTAATAAAACGTTACACTCACTTCTTCTGGAGGTGCAGCAGTGACACGAATATATGGTACTAATTAATACTCGTTTATAAAGCAGTCTGCTGAGAAATGATTCGCACAAACATGAAAGCATTGACGTTGCTTGTGGGGAATATTCCCTTGGGAAAACAAAACTCAGCGGTTCGGATTTAGGAACATTAAAATGACTGTGTTCGTTATTCAACCCAAGAACAGAACAACACAATTGCTTACGCCGGGTTCACACCGGACGCGGAAGAGGCGCGGAACGAAAAATCACGCGCGGTCCGGCACCTGCCTGTTCACACCAGACGCGTATTCTTCACATAGGTCGATAAGCGCTTCTGCTCGGTTGTTTATTCAGAGCTATTTTTTTACATCTTGGGTAAGTAAATAACCTCATAACATAAATACACCAAGAAGTTTGTACACTTCTATTATTAATCCTTTGTCGAGACACACACGTAGTCAGAGAGAGAATATGGTACACAGTTATAGTAGTGTATATATATATATATATATATACACACACACCATTGAAATATACATCCTCTCTTCAAATTTATGAAATCTATTTTCCTCTGCCTGTTTCACAGTGCGAGTAGACAAGAGGAGAGCCCTTGCACTATATCTTTCACCGGAATTGACGCGTATCACTGATGAACGAGTTCAAACAGGAGTGTCATGAACGTTTGAACTTATAAAACTTTTTTTTAATTGAATGATCGTTTCGCTTGATAAGACCCTTATTCATCGTCTGGAATCGTTTAAAGCCCTTTCAACAGTTTGCACAGAAACTGTCTTTTGGACCTTGAACCGTTTGGTTCCCACTGAAGTCCATTATATGGAGAAAAATGCAGGAATGTTTTCCTCAAAAACCTAAATTTCTTTTCGACTGAAGAAAGAAAGACATGGATATCTTGGATGACATGGGGGTGAGTAAATTATCAGCAGTTTTTTGAAAAGTTTTTTGAAAAGTGAACTACTCCTTTAATGACGATTCGATCTGATAACGATTCGATAACGGTACAATTTCTTAAGTCAACGATTCGATTATTTTCGATACTTCTGAATTTCCCGCAATACGATTAGATTCAACACTAGATATTTTTACATATCTATTAAGTTTTAAACAAATCAACAAAAATATTATAATTTGCCTGTTTTGGAGAATACAGAAACAGTATTTGTGGCGAGCAGGGCGATGCAGAGGGACGTGAGAGCAGCTTGGGGCCGGCTGGCATGAGTGTTAATGAAGCGTTGTCGCTCCTCTTTTTATACTTCCACTCCCATGTGAGAGATGTGAGACCGGTGCGTTCATTAACACATACGCCACCGCTCACGCTCTGCTCTCTCACATCCCTCGGCCACAGTATTCTATTCACACAATGTGTATGTTACACTATAGCAGTCTTTCTCTTTGCAAACGGCAACCTCTCTTAGCACTGCACCATCTGTTTTCCTGAAGCCAAAATACCCCCCACCCATGACTTTTCAACATTTCACTTTCATTGTCAGCTCGCTCTGACAGACGGCTCCATTGCTCTTGAAAGTCAGACTCAACAACGTGTGTGAAACGATGTTAAGTAGAAGACAATAATGAGGTTAGCGCCACCCGCAGCTTAGGAGTAGGTTGTTCGCATATGTCGGAGTGGATGCTGAAAATAGACAGGCAAACAGACAGGCAGCAGAATAAACACATTAATCGATACTCTTCCGGAATCGACGGCTGTATAATTGATGGATTGATGCGAATCGATTAATATTTACACCTCTAATATTTTGAGCTAAAACTTCACATAGCCTACAGAGACTAAAGCCCCTTTCACACAGCGCGTTGATCCCAGGAAATTGCCGGGAAATTGCCAGAACGCCTTCTATGTGAACGCAAACACGACCCGGGATTGAAACTTGAGCTGGCATCGATGCTGGGTTGGGGACCTAGAAACATTGCCGGAATCAGTCGCACTGTGTGAACAAAAGCCAGGACCAATGCCGTAAGGGGTGTGTCATAGTGATGACGCTCGTGCCATCGCGCGACTCTGTTGCTCTTTGAAGAAAGTTTGTGCTCGTCATCAACAAAGAAATGACAAACAAATGTCAGCAAACTGGAACGAAGCAGAGACCAGGAGCTCCTCACTATCCGCGCTGAAGCAGAGATCGCTCACCAGCTTTGTGGAACGGTATGCGCGTGTACATGTTTCGACGCATACGTTACACGTCTCATTCTGACGTCATGCGTCTTTCCGGGATCTTTACGGGTTGTGTGTGAACGCACTCACAGATCCGGGCAAATCACTGGCAGTCTCCGCGGTTTAATGTACTTGTGCAAAATTAACGTAAACACAGCCAGTTATGTCTTAAAGGTGCCATCTGTAAAAATTGAGGTTAAAATATCCCAAAAATGAGCTACACGCATCAAAAGATTGAGAAGAAATAAGGTTGATGATGTCATTAAAAAACTGACACGTTATTGTGCTGCCGAGATATTAATCTGAATTAGCATGCTAAATTACTAGCCCCGGCCCGGCAGGTGTCGTAATACCAGTTTCGACCATGGGAGGCGGTATGCGGGCGGGCAACGTTACCACCAGCCAAACTGCAGTACACGAGTGAGTCGCGCTCGCGCCAGCTTGTGTTTACTTGAACCTGACGTCAGTCGTGTGGAAAATACAGCCCACTACTACATTTCAGTTCAGGGAAGAGTTAAAAAACAATAATTGGTCGATATTATGCATGAGGAATACATTTTGGTAAGTTGTAGCATACTTTATCTTTTAACAGTGTTCGTGTTCTTTTACCATTAGCTAGTAGAGATGATCGGTTCACGTGTGCTAGGGATCTGTCGTGTAAAGCGCCAATACTGTATTTATTGTTTGAATTGCATAATAAAATGAACAGAATCTGAGAGCTGAGATCGGTCTCCGTGTCCTTTTCTGTGCATGACAAAATTGATGTGTGGCGTGAGTGTGTGAAAAGTGTTGTGGGAGTTGGCAGCTCTGAAAGACGCTAGCGTGGTCCACATCAGGGAATGCTGTCTGTCAAATTAATTCAAACTAATGATAAAAAATGTAATATGAACAAATCGAATATCATAAAACTAGAAATAATAGCCTGGGCTTTAATTTTCCCATATCGTCGAAATGCACCGACTTGTCTATGAGACGGCCCTTATAATTTAGTATTGAGATGTTGTTCATTTAGTCTCTAATCTCTGAAAATCTCCAAATGCTCCACGTGAAACTGCGGTCTTCCAACCTTTTACTATCGTGTCAATTGATTTGATTAATATGCACGAGGGAGACAGAGCAACACAGCACTCGCCCATATTGTTTGAAGACATGAGAGAGCGCGTGGCCGTGGAGGTATTTCTGGAGGTATACTGCCCCCATCTGGTATGGAACATGTTGTATGATTTGATTTTAAATCCCAGAGGGCACCTTTAAGTAGGGGTGGGCGATATAGCCTAAAAATTATATCACGATATTTCAAGAATATTTGCGATAATTAATTTATCACGATATATAAAAAAATATATATGAAACAATGTTTTATTGGTGATTGCAGCTGGCTGGCAGCAGCATTAGTGCAAAAAAAAGTATAACATAACTCCTTATCATTTTATTTTAACAATAACTACAGTAATACATTAACAATATTAACAATAACTTCAGAAGCCTGCACAACATTGTCACCTAATAAAATTTACCTAAACTTTGAAGTACAAAAAATTTAAACAAACAGGGGCAATCCAAACAAACCTTCAAAATGTAACAGTTGCCTTGCATAGTTTTTGGATTAGCATCAAATGAGGTATACAATACCTAATTTATACAATAATTGTATAAAATCAGAACATTTAGGGAAAAAACATTTAGTGGGGAATAAATAAGAGACAATTGTAACACTAAATCTGGTAAAACTTTACACATTGCTCTTTGTATTGTACATTCATGAAAAAAAAAAGGTAACAAATCAAAAGGATTAATTATTATATAGCATAGTCTACTATAAAATTGAGGCATGTTTAAAATGTATAGCACAGCTGTTTAATGAGGCAGCAACATATGATCGATAGGACAGAACAAAGGCTATTAATAATCTTTCATTGCGCAAAAGTATTATGATATGAAAGGCTCCAATATATCGCACAGCGCTTATGCGCATCCCGAGCGCTGAATGATGCGCTTGAAGCAACACGGAGTCACAGCGCGCACGCGCAGCGTGTCGAATACTCCGCACTGAACAGTTCAAAGCACAAAGGAAATAAATATTGATGCGTAGCGTCGTGTATAATATACAGCATCTAGCTATGCAATCGTTTATTGAGTCCTTTCTTTTAACAGTTTTACATTTCAGTTACTGTGCGCGTGATGAACAATAGTGCTCTGACTCTAATGTTTTGCTCTAACAGACACCCGGCCGGTAGAAAGTAACATGATGATTTAGTTAACGTTACAGCAATAAAGTCCTGCAAGATAAAGTTGTGTTATGCGAAACCATAGACCTTTTATTTACAAATATAATAATAGTAACATTGAATCATCTTAGAAAGAGTTTAATCGTGTTGACTGTTGTACCCGAACTGCGGAAACTCTGAAGGAAGATTAGGCGAATGCAAAATGTACGCTAGTAGGAAAGTGGTGAAACGAGTTTTCATGCATATTTGACAAAAAAAAAATTAAATAAATTGTGTTGTTGGAGATCTGACCTCTTGTACTCAAACAACTTCCATACTATTGAAGTAGCGCCCATTTTAGGAACTAAATCTTGATCTGATCCGGAGGCTGACATGCTGCTGTGTTGTTGTGCACGCGCTAAGTAACGTAAATACGCCATACGTCATCATATCATCAATATCGCGATATGACAATTTTTTATCATGTAAAATTTTATACCGGTATTATCGTGGACGGTATGATATGGCACAGCCCTAGTCTTAAGGTATTAAACGACAGGACAAACCACATTACTTCTTATATTTCAAAAGAGATGCGTGCGTGAAAGCTTAATAGATCTCCCGCAGTCTAAGTTGTCATAGTAAAAAAAAACTACAGTAGGCT
The DNA here is from genome assembly GCF_988280905.1 of Pimephales promelas. Lineage (NCBI taxonomy): Eukaryota > Metazoa > Chordata > Actinopteri > Cypriniformes > Leuciscidae > Pimephales > Pimephales promelas. The sequence goes on along the minus strand of NC_142771.1, from coordinate 35,742,778 downwards.
AAAGATGAAGAAAATTCACTCAGCTTCTTAACATTCTTATTCTTCACAACAAATTCTTAACATACAACTGGTTTAATTATTTTGTAGAAAATTTGTAATTATTTAAAAAAGTAGGCCTACTTAATTATATAAACTAATGAATTAATAAGGGAGGAAGTATAAAGAATCGTTCTGGAATCGGATCGTGACCCCCAGAATCGAAATCGGATCGTGAGGTGACCAAAGATTCCCACCCCTACCAAACAAGCAGACAAACCCCTGGAAAGATGGGTCTTAGTGCGCTTCCCAACAAACTCTGGTGCAGTTTGACTGAAATATGAACAACACGGACCAAACAGGAAGAGGAGACCCAAAAAAAGGACAGAATACTCACGCATATTTTTTTTCTTGGTATGTCCATCACAGTTCAGTGGAGGCATCTGAACCAATTCTCGCAGCAGATATTCATTTCTGTGTGCGACTGAGGGATTCCTGTCTCTGTTTTGAGTCCTTTACACATTTTATAAGCTTCACGAATTGACGAGTTCTCAGAGGGTCAAAAACCATCATATGTAGCTAAGCACATACAACAAGCTAATTTAGCGCAGCGCACAGCATTGTTTTGGATGGTTGGTAAATTCTGTCATGAAACATACTTAATAAAAGCCGAACCAATTGTGAACATATCTCTGAGCCTTTAGGTTCAGTGTTAAAATGGAAACGTGAACACAAAGTGGACCAGGACTAACTGTTTTTTTGTGTGTTTTTTTTTCCGAACCAAGCAAACTAAACTTCAAATGTGTACAGTACACACCCTAAATGAACTTCAGTGTTAGTTCAATGAATTTTACCAGTTTAAGTGTCTTTGTTTGAATGTGTAAGAGCATGAACAAACATTTGGGATTGCACAAATGTCAAAACAGAGAACCCAATGGTGTTTACCCAAAAAGTGAACCCCACCACGGACGAGAGATGTTCTACATGTAAATGAGAGCATGGACGATCGTTGATGAACAGCCAATCGGACAAGACAAAATTTGAGAAAAAAGAAGAAGAAAAAAACACTTGGAAAAATATACCCTGACTGGAGCCAATATCCCAACTAGGCATGTGCCGGTATCAAATTTTCATGCTGCGGTTAATTGATGAGCTTTTATCACGGTATACGGTATTATCACGATATTTTAATGAAATTATATTTTAATGCTCAAGAAAAACAGATGCATTGTGGGTCTCTAAAAAAACCTCAACTTGTATCACAATGTGTAATTGTGATTTTCGAAACATATGGTAACTAAACCAAATTGTTTAAAGTTTAGTGACAACATGTTACAATGACTGGTAGGTTACTGTTTGTATTATTTAATTAAATTCTTGGATTTGATTTCAGTCTTAATTCAATATTGACTCATTTGGATAAATATTAGCCTAGGTAGGCCCCAGTCTGTTAATGTTTCTCAAGAAAAAAAAAACCTCACATAATGCTGTAAACATACAGAGAGAAATTAAATATAATATTTAGCAAAATACTCCTTGATATTTTTTTCTAGTCAACTAATGTGCTGGTCATTAAATGGCTTTCCTGAGGTAAATGTAACGTTTTGACACAACTGTTCTCCTGCAGTGTTACTGACCTCTTTCCGTGTTTGAAAACACTGATTGATCGTTATTATGTACAAGTAAATATACCTTTCGGTAAGTTATACTGTATCTTTAAATAAAAACGAAAGTAACATGATGATCGGTTTACTTGAACTGAGGAGCAACGATCTGTGATCAGAAGAGCTGATTTATCAACTTCAATTTATCAATAACAACTTTCATATCAAAAGTAACCTGCTCTGTCTAGTCTGTCGGTGTCAGTGTCCTCTTTGCCCTGTGATTTTTCTCTGTGGGAGAGCGTGTGAAAAGTGTCAATTGCTTTAAGCGCCTTTCAGACAGGACGCGGAATGCGCGACGCTGCGGCCGCTTGGTTCAACGTTGCCCTTCAGATACAACGCGATTTGCCATTTTACAAATAAAAAGTTGAACTATTTTGAACTTTAACACCGGCGTGGTCGGTGCAGGTCAACGCAGCAACAAAACAACCCTGCGCGTCGCGCGCGTATTCCGCGTCCTGTCTGAAAGTCTCAAGCTTGAGTCTAAAGCGGAATGTCTGAGAGTTTGGCAGCCCTGCGGGGATAAATCGTCGGGAGTATTCCGCCATGCTTGATCCATGTGAGGACTGTTTACATTAGACTAGTGCGCACTGCTGCATGCACACAGTGCTTATACATAATGGGGATTGTTTACATCAGAGTGCGCGCGTGTTCTGCGCAGCACGCAGTGTTTGAGCGGTTGAAGGAAAATAAGCAGCTAATGCGCGCTTTAAAAGTCTAAATTCGAATCTATTATTTTTCACGGTATTTTGAAGAGCCCGCGATAACAATATCGTGTATATTCATTACCGCGATTTATCGCATTATCGAATACCGGCACATGTCTAATCCCAACCATAGACTGTAAAAATTTATGGAAGTAGTGTCCGTGATGACTGTAAACGGGCAAAGAGGCGGGATTGGCTAAAGTGACATGACGGCTAACAGACAGCAGACAAACAGCTAGAAGTGACATCAGCAGCAATCCACCGGTCATTCAAGTGGCCATGCCCTTAATTATACACAACTTTAAGGCTTAATATTATTATATGAGTTAGTTGAGTTATAGAAAGAAAAAAAACCCATCTTATTCACAGTTAAGGGCAAAACTTGCTATAAAGAGCAAAGCCGCTTTTTGTACCAGGCTGTAAAAACACAATTCTGCTGTAAAGTTGTGTTTATTAACACAGGGAGTATATGGGATTGACACTCTTTTGGAGCCCGTCTCTAGCGGCCAGTCGAAGAATTTAAGCCACTTGCATGTTGCGCTTGATCCCAACTAGTCCACTTAAACAGGACCAATTCAATAGATAGCAACTACGATAATTAAGCACCACTGCAATGTTAACAAAAACACTAACAACTGCAATCATCTATAGCACGTTTCAGACGGTTTCAAAATGATCACAGCAAAAATATATATATTTGTTTTCTATTAACAACCTATATTTAAACAAATTAAGATATATCTCTATTGCGCATCTATTATGCAACTGTCACAAATGCTGTCCATATACTTCAAGTTAAAGATAACCCAGAATTTCCTTTCATTTTAAAGTCTCGAGTTTTGACAATTGATGCAGGGAAAATGACAAAACCAAGCAATTTAGCACAGTACAAGCAGAAAACCTTCCAACATGACACTTAAATCAAAGTAACACACAGCACTCTTCCATTTGAGGAGGAAATTACAGGTTGAAACTGAAACTTCAAGTATACGAAGCTGGTCGAAACCGAAACAATTATTTTTTTATATTCCTGTTGGCTTGTTAAATCATTTAAACCCAACCCCGCTGAACAAATAAACAAATGAAAAACAGCAATGCGTGACTTACCTTGTTCATGTTTCCCGCTTGCTGGGCATTCATTGCATTGAGTGCCCCCATCTGTGGTGAACCCTGGGTAAGCGTCTCCGCCAATACGCTGCCAGAAACGCTGACCCCCGGCCCGGCACCTGCTCCCACCGGTGTTCCTTGCATACCCTGACCCTGGTACTGCATACCCGGAGCTGCCCTGCCTCTTCCAGCCTGCCCCATAACACCATTCATCATCTGCCCCTGCTGAGCCATGTTCTGCCCCATGAGTCCATGAGCCTGGTTGTTATTGTTCATCATGGCCTGGTTGAAACCAGCATTGAGGCCCATACCCGGACTATTGTTGCCCTGACCGGTAGGGGTGCCTTGCTTTGAAGGTTGGGTTTGGTGACCGGGTGAGCCCTGGCCCATGGGACTCTTCCCCAAGGCACCCAGTTGTCCACCCATTCCAGACTGAGGGCTGAGGTTTCCACCCAGACCAGAGCCGCTCCCTGCCTGCAGGAGCTGAGACAGTTGCCTGTGCTTGGCAGCAGCATCCGGGATAGTGCCCCCCATCCGGCCTCCATCTCCATTAGAGGGCATGGGCATCAGCCCCAGGTCTCCGTTGGGTATCAGCTCATCTGGAAGATCGTTTTCCAAGTCGAACAAGGACACAAAGTCTAGGAAAAGAGGGAAAAGAGGGTATTAGCACAGGTCATCATCTCATTAACAACCAACTAGGGATGGGCATTTTCATTTCTCATTTTAATAATTAACATGTCTCAAATAATTAGTATTCGAGGGGGGGCAGGGCATGTGCAGAGGGCGTGGCGTGTCCGTCATGAAAATTAATGTTGACAAATAAAAATGACATGAAAACATGAACGTATGAAAAGCCAAAAAAAACAACAACTGCTAGATGATGCATCAATGTTATCGAAAAAGAAACATCTAAAAGGAATAACTGCTTGAGGTAAAGCTAAAGAGTAGATGATCTCCAGTAAACTGAGGCCCATTCTATGACACATCCAGATCAATAATCAGATATCTTAGATACAAAACATAAACTTAATATTACAAGGACGCGAATGCACATGAACCAATTTTTTTACAGTACAACGTTTGAAAGGGAAACACTAGTTGCGCTCGTCTTAACAGCGCGCTGATACACAGGCAACTGAAGCACAGAGCATTTACAACATTCAATCCCAGTCCTGTCATCATTATAGTGCTGAAAATGGCATGTATATTGGCGCTGCACATCTTGCACTTAATTTAATTTTTCATGATAGAAAGTGATTACAGTTATCACTGTGTTTTCAACGAGATAACAACTTTAAATAAAACAGTTTTACTGTTCAAAAACTTTGAACAAAATAACACTGGCGTGTTATTAATATCAATGATTTTTGCCCATCAAACCCATCTAAAAAGGAATAAGAAATAACCCGATAATTTAAAAATGTCGGACATTCCACTTGAGCAAAAACTGATGAGTGATAGCACTCATAAACATTCGGTAAATTGCCACGTTTTTGTAGCTGATTAATCCATAGGCGTCAAATCCATTGGCGTCGCGTTTTGGCCGTTTTGAGCGTCAATCAGAGAGTTGAAAGTAGTTCAACTTTATGGTAATGAGCTATGACACGGTTCATCGGAAAACAAGCGTCCTTAAAGGGGTGGTTGACTGCGATTTCACTTTTTTCATTTTAAATAGTGTGTAATGTTGCTGTTGGTGCATGAACAGTATCTGCAAAGTTGCAGCGCTGAAAGTTCAGTGTAAGCAGAGATATAGTTTTTTAAAAATCAGGAAGTATATTGCCTACAAAAACGACTCGATTGGGACTAAAGCTGGGTTTTAGACATCACTAACCCACACATTTGCATCAAACACTCCCTCCGGAATAAGCAGAAAAGGGCATGCGCATATTCCGTCGAGTACGCTGTACTTCGTCAACAATGGATACAATTTATGTTTGATTATGTTCCTGAAAATGACAATCGTATTTTAGCTCTCTGTGCTGCGCATTTTATGGAAGCCAGCTTCCAGAATCTCCACGAATTCAATGCCAGATTCAACAAGAAACTGTTACTAAAACATGAAGCAGTTCCAGCTTTAAAACAAGAGGCAGCAGTTGTTGGGCCACAACCTGTAAGTAGGCTAAGACTTCATCATTTTAAATGTATTTGCATATATAATTCCAGACGTAGCCTTGTGTTTTAGTTTGATAAAATGCCAGCGCTGGCTTTATAACCACCCGGCTACTAGTTATGCTATTTTGTGTCTACGACAAACGTGTACAAACATTTTGGACCTGAATTTTGTAATAGTACTAATGTTTTTAATGTATTTTTCATGTATGGTTTATGACGTTATTTTTGATTTGATCAAGAACGTAAACTACAGTTCTTAAACAGTTGCTATTGTTGCCAGTCAGATCCTATTGTGTTAAACAAACGTGTATAAAGTAAAAAAAAGTAGCAAATTATTATTTAGAAACGTTTAGTAAGAGCCGTGTGTGGTAGGTTCTGTTTGACTCTTCATCGCGGCTTTCTCGGTCTGATTCTGCCTCAAACTGATACTGCAGTCTCGACATCAACATTTACATCTGGACCGGAGCGCAGGCACGTTTCGCCCGTAAAGGTAATGGGCGTTAACCTTCCGCACAAAGTGAGCGACAGTTTAGCCAATCACAACACACCGGGCCAAACTAACCAATCTGAGCCCACTGCCTGTTTCTGAGGGAGTGGTTTCAAAGACTCAGCAAGTAAACCGGTCGTTCGAGGACAGAGGAGAGCGCGGCTGACAATAAAGGTGAAGTTTATGAAAAATAAGACTTTTTAAAAAAGAAAAACCACGAATACATGTTATATTGCACCCCATAAACACAATCATGCAAAGAAAAAAAGCAGTAAACCCCCCCTTTAATAGGACGGCCAGAGCTTCTTTGCCGCTCAAGTCGGCGGCGGTGTGCATGTACAGAAATAAATCAGAAAAACAGAGCTCATTGTTCATCGATCATTGTTTTCCCGATCGATCGCCGCTGTCACATAAGAGTACTCCAGCCCATCCCTACAACCAACATGCAACTCATAGGTGATAGAGATATTGAGCCTCAACAGCTCAACTGCTCTCATTATAAATGGCAATAGATAGGTATTTGTAACTTTTCACTGACTGTTTTGACTCCTAACCATGAAAACAAAGTTTTGACTAATAAAGGTCACAGTTTTTACACTCAACGTCATGCTTTGAAAACTGTGTGAGGAAGTTAACGCCGTTGTAATGTCTCCTTATTCTCAGCAGGGAGTGCTCAGAATCATGGCTAAAAATAAGAATCGCTCTAGCCGCTCATCTGTTACCCCTTGTACCCCCCTAGTCTTAAACAGCTGCTTGTCAGTCTGGTCTACCTCCTTACCGCCGAGACCAGCACAGCCAGACGTGTGCTTATGTTTCAGAGTCAAAAAAAAAGAAAACGAAAAAAGAAGGGTTATAATTTTGGGCCTGTTTGATTGCAACGTATTGTAAAATAAACTGAATGAAATGCAGTGATAAACTATGCCTATATAATTTCAATGCGCTGTAAGCTACTTTGTCAAATGCACAATGTCAATAAAACTTTGATTGAAAAAAATTAAATAAAAAAATAAAAAAATAAAAAAACATAAAAAAATTGACAATCATCACAAGTTCAGCTCAAGACAAATTTCAACAAGACATTCACACACTAAACATTTGAACGAAAAACAGGAGAGAACACAAAGCATGAGTATTGAGGTGTGTACTTTGTCTTTTTTACTCATGGCATGTGACATGGGTACAAGACCAACCCTTTAAAACTTGGCGCAGATCATGAAGTTCTTCAATATGGTAAATGACAATCCACGGAGAATCTACTTTTTTTCCCCACCCAAAAATACAATAGGCTAAGTCCTCAAATGTTCTGTCAGAATACAAAACCTGAGATGATGCATCTGAAAAATCATGCCTTATAAAGCACGTCGCACTAAAAAAAAAGTGTAATAACTTCATATTTAATCTAGATTGATCACACTAATCATAAATAGTTTATTGATATTGAATAAGATAACAGATGTGTACATGTGGTTTGATGGCGATCTTCAAAAAATTCTGCTTATTAAAACTTTCGTCATCGCTACACCTCTATAAACCTGCAACAAGTCACAAAAAACCGAACCAAAAGATTATCAGCCCTCAACGAGTAAAGACAAAACTGCTAAAAACAATATCAATGTGGATGAAACAACAAAATTGGCATAATAATTTGAACTTTTTGACTGGCATAATAATAATTTAATTACTAAAGTCCACAGGGCACATGATATTTATAAATATGATATTGATATTTGAAAATGCAATGCTGGTATATTTGCTGCAGAACAACAATATCCTGGCAACTATGTCGCTATCTAGATATTTAGTGAATAAAAGGGTTGGTTCGCCCAAAAATAAAAAAAAATCTGCCAAAAAACAGACACCTTCATATCGCTCCAAACCCACAAGACTCATTCATCTTCAAAACACAATGAGGTTAAGTTTTGGATTCATGGACTACAGACTACAGGATGAATACTTTCATTAAACGGGAAAAAGTTGCCAGGATAATCTTCAAAAATGTTTAAATAAACCAACATCATATAAAGCAATAGAAATCATACCAGTCAAAATGTCTACAACAGGCCCTCATCTCTAAGTTGGCATAAAAGCACTGCGTCGTTGAATCCAGGCAGTGGCTCAGATGGGCCGATCTCCCCACTGCGTCCTTCCCCAAATCAGTCATGCTTCAGCCGAGACATTAAACCATGCAGCGAGCCGTCTGCCTGAAGCTGGTGGAGGGCAGCGTTTACACGCTTGGCTGTGTTTGTATGTACACTAATGCAAACACGGCTGGAATAAAAGCGCACCCACGGCTGCCACACGCTCACAATAACGAGGGGGAACACCCAGCTGGCAAACAACACACCCACTGGAACCATCTCAGGCAACAGCAAATACAGAAAAAAAGCGAAACACAAAAAAACCCACAGAGTCTTAACACAAAACCACAAATTAGCATGCATGCTAGCGGACACATGCTCACACCAGCAGTCCACCGTAAATGTGGCAACCACACACAACTCTCTTGCATCACGATTGCTTTCGCGCGGAAATCACTGCTAGCGTTGCGTTACCTTACCTTACTTTTGGGTTATATATATGTGCACTTAAAGTTGAAAAAATCCAAAAACGTGCGGAATTAGGGAGACATGAAATAACGGATCTCTCCACACCGAGCGGTGAAATTTCCTGACGCGAGTCTGAAGTTATGCTCTTGAACAAAACGCTACTTTGTGCAACACAAAACACGCTGACGCAAGTAACTGACTCCTAACTGGCAAATACATATTCAACAATTTGACATTTTCTGGAGAGCGAGAGGTGCTTGCATATGCAAACTCACCGCCACAATGCTATGAAGTTGTGGGTTGATGTCCCTAAAAACCATGACTCTACAAACCATCAATTCATAATTACAATCTTGCATGCCCAAACGTAAAGCATGCCATCTAATCCGTCTAGTAGAAAGAAGTTGTAAATCTTGAAATAAATCACACCAAAGCATGAAACAACAGTTTCAAAATGCTTAAAGGATAATTATTTCTGCATTTAAAACTGTTACACACACACTAAAGCAGTGGTTCTCAACTACTTTCAAGTGTGCTTGTAGGATGACTTAACATTTAATTAATATATTATTTAATATTATGTGTATATTAAAAATGTAACTCAAATTAAAACGCTTAAAATATACTAAACCAAGACGTAAACTGAAATATCTGACTGTGTCGGACATTGAGTAAAAGGTTGTGAATCACTGCACTAAAATTCCAGCGAAACAGTGATATTCAGCAGACTGAAACCTCAACAGATGCCGCATGAAGACTTGCACGTGAAATGGGGAAGACTGATGTGAATTGTCATCAAATTGATTATTAGCAGCCCTAATAGGAACACGCATAAAACACACATTTGAGATGCAGTTAAATCTCTATGAATAACTTGCAACAAGATCTCATTCAAAAGAGCATATTAAAATAAACATTAGGGTCAGTGTCATTACATCCCACAGCGATTTTTTACTCAGCACTGCTACAAAAACCACAATCAGTTCAAGTGTGTAAACCATCTTTATTATAGAGATGATTATTATACGTCTTAATACATTTTATAATAAAATGATGCACTGAAATCATTTTTATTGAAATAAAATAAAGCTTTCATTTATGAACGAAAATGCTTTTTAGGTAGTAATCAATGAAGCAATCAAATTTATTTTAATCTGCAGTTCTGCTCGTTTCAACTGAGCGGTACGGTACGGTACGCAATTATTTGCGTTTCCATCGTCAAAAGTTGTGAATGGTACCAAATAGGGCTGGGTATTGAGACAAATTTCACAATTCGATTTGATTTCGATTCACAAGCTTTCAATTCGATTCGATTTCGATTCGATTCGATTCAATATCGATTATTTTGGATATCAGTTACAATAAATGCCAATTTTTCTTATCGTTTAAATTACACTTTTTATTTATTTTTATAATAAGAAGATTATATGAAATATAAACATTTAAATGGTGGCTGTCATAAAAATTTGCCAGATTTATTCAAATATGAAGGTAATAATGAATGAATCACTTAAATTACACTTTTATTTATTTTTATAATAAGAAGATTATATGAAATATAAACATTTAAATGTCATAAAAACTTGCCAGATTTATTAAATATTGAAGAACTTTAAGATTATAATGCATATGTAATATAGTGTATATATTTAGCAAAATGCTCCTCTCTGGAGTTATTTTTTTCTAGCTGACTAACGAGTTTATGTGGGTCTTCTGAGGTAAATATGACGATACATGACAAGACATTGATTACAAGCTGTTTAACTGACGTCTTTCCACGGTTGAAACGCAGATTGAGCGAATCAATGTGACATGATACGGATTTCGATAAGTTGTACTCTATCTTTTAACACACTTTCAGATGCTCCTTCATGTTTATATTGCGCTGTGACTGGTATTATTAACCCGGAAGAGAGATCAGCGCTGCTGCTTCTCTAGAGCGATCTCACGCCACAGCGCCAAAACCTTATTTATGTTTTTGAATTTCTAAAGGAAATGGACGTAATTTGGAAATTGAGACTATGTTTCATATCAATAGTAACAAAGGACAAAGATTATTGCGATTTTTGGATGCGCGCAGCCGCGATAGAATGTCCCATTTCATTCAAATGAAACAGGATGACTAATCGATTCTTGAGACTTAAGAATCGATATCGGTTCGTAAAAATGACAATCGATTATTATCGAGAAATCGATATTTATTACCCAGCCCTAGTACCAAAAAGCCGAACCGTACCGTACCACCTTTTAGGGTACCCTTCCGTTGGGGTACCTGGCACAGTGTTACGGCACTAAAAGGTGGAGCTAGATTCACTGCAGAACGCTGATTGATTGACAGTATCGTCACTTGCGTGAGCTACAAGGGCATTAGAAGTGCCATTTTTTAAAATAGAGTTGAAATATATTGTCATGAAATGTAGTTTTAGGAGTTTTTCAGGCGAGAATGTAGTTTTTTAAAGCACAAATCTGTGGTTTATTTATAGATTTATGATAATTTGACTGAGATCCATTCCAAGCAATCACCGGACGCTCGGCGCTCGTGCACCCCGCCGTGAACAGCCTTTCCTCGGCTAGTCGTTCTGATGTTTGCCGCTGACTCGGACGTCTCTGTAGTGGTTAAACATGAGATATAACTCGTCTTGTATAGACCTAACTAGGGATGGGTACCGAAACCCGGTATTAAACGGGCCCCGGTACTGAATTTTGAAAGACCGCTGTATCGATAAGCTCGGACGTTATCGGTTCTGCTGTCGGTACTGGAGAAATTAAGTAAATACACGTAAGTTGGGCTACTATTTATTATTCCTATAAAGAAGTTATCTTGAACATGTTTCGCCAGCCATTTCTATATCATAGTCTGTGATGCAAATTTGCAATTCGCAGTTCAGAAGAGAGAGAAGAGAGAGAGAGCGATCTCTCACGCAAAGCCACAGCACGCGCAACACGACAGCCCTGCTTAATGAGTGACAATGAGGACAGAACTAACATTCAACGTGGTTACACTTTAGATCTGGGATATTATTCTGATATATTTTGTATTTTGGCTTCCAAAGATTATAAAAAGAAGATATTTGAGATAAAACCGTTAAAAAACGAGACGATCTGTCCTTTACTTCACAGCACTGCGGAGCGCTGTCAGTTCTTCCTAAAACCCAAACGTAACCGTCAGAATCAGCACGATCAGCGATTGTTGCAAAATGCTGTCTTCTACTGTTGCAAGATCAAAAAATGGCTATTAAAAACACAAAAACCTGCGCAAGAGACGCTGTTCACAAGGCGGTGCGCGCTCCGAAACGGACCGCCTATACTTGGGCTCGTGCGTCCTTAACCATCAAATATACACAAAAATGTCAAAATGACCAGCTCTGAGATTCACTTAAACACAGTTTATTCACTTAAACACAATTATGTCTTAAATGGACGTAAATAATAGGGAGAAAATGATGGTGCATCAGTCCCCATTAGATCTGCAATCGGTCTTAAAGGGGCAGCAGTCTAATAGCCCAAACCTGCCGACGATTCAGCCATTAATGCAAATCAAACAACAAAAGCCAGAGAAAATCACTCACAGCTTTTGAATGAGTAACTTTAGATTTAATAAGCATTATATCTATGATAAACTATACAGTGCTATTTTATATTTGATTACTAGGTTTCTTTTCAGATAGAAACAATTACCTGAAAAGATATGTTAGTACACCTTCCTGAAATTAAAGCACTTTGTATATAATTTGTATCTTTGATTAATTGTATTCTTGTGTTTGTACTTGTTTTTTTCTTATGCATCCTTTTTGTATAAACAAAAAAAGCCTGCACACAGCTGCATAACAAAAATATATTTTTCTTCGTTTTGCTTTTTCTATTTTACATTTCAAAATATAAAGTTTAATTATGTTCTTAAATCTTAAAAAAAAAAAAAAAAAAAACACCAAAAAGAACCGATAAGAATACCGTTAAAGTACCGGATCGATAAGCGGTATCGGTAAGAGTAGTAATACCGATAAAACCTTAACGATACCCATCCCTAGACCTAACAGGCGATTTTTGGTCTCGTGAGTCTATAATTCGTTCCCTGGCCAATAGTTAGGCAGAAGGCTAAGTGAAGTTTCATATATTTGAGCACTGAATTTGTATATGTGACTGAATTGTTTGCTTTATGTTATTAAAGCCTTATTGTGTAGCTTTTTGTACCTTTTACTTATACTTTTATAATGACTATTATTGATAAAAAAATTCAACAAAAAGAGATAGTTTTGTCATTTTTTTTATTTTATTACAAGATCATCTGTAATGTTGTTTATTGCAACATTTGTACCAATTGAATTTGCAATACATATTGCCTGTAATACATTTAATATTTTTAAATTTAAAGGGGTGATGAACTGAGAAATCAAATTTTCCTTAAGCTTTTGGCATCTAAGAGGTCATCATATTATAAGAATATCCTGTGAGTTTCAGAACTGAAAACGTCCTTGTTAGTCCAATAAAAGATTTATTGACACCAGCCTCAGCAAACGACTCGCTTTTCAAAGTGGGGAACTATGACGTCACCATCCCCGCAGAAGAAGATCAACGCCTACTTCAACACGGCCGGTTTAGCCCCGCCCACTGATTCACGCATTACACGCATAGCTAAATAACATAGATGCCTACCTCGTGATGACCAAGCGGATCGAGCTAACAAGCAATACTAAATATTGTGCAGTGCCTGGTTGTGGAAGAAGACAGTCGCTGCATAAGCTTCCAATAGGACTGCATGGATAAACTTTATTTTTAAATGACATTCCAGCTGATGAGGTAAAACATCGTCCATCTGTTCGCTTCATTTCACTAAACCAAGGATTGTTTTGTGAACAGCACTGGATTTGCAGACCGATTAAGAGTAAAAAACGGTGCTGTGCCGTCTATATTGGATCTGACAGGAATTGTGCAACACACGGACTCTGGGTCGAACATGTATGGGCGAATCATTCCGGTTGCCATTTTACAACATTGGACGTTTTCAAAACAATTTCTCCCAAGTGCATTGACGGATGAGTTGAAACTCATTATAATATGCAAAACTGTTATCCACTCACAGCAGTGGGCGTTTACTTCCAAGTCTTCAGTGCGAAACACCCATAAAAAAAATCCAGCGTTTCTGAGCTAGGCTCAAAACAAGGGTAGGAAATAGCCTATTATTCATTTTGATGTTTTTGAATGCAAAAATCAAGCGAATGTCATAAATTGACCTCAGACAACAATATAATAAAATTTAAAAAGCCAGTTCATGACCCCTTTAAACGAAAAGAGGCAGGGTTGTGTTTTATATTTAATGTTGTTAAAATACTGTACATTCATGCAGTGTATTATAATCAATTGCCTGAACCACATTTGTTTGCTTATGTTTAAAATGTATTTAAATGAAATCGAAAAGAAGCAGAGTGGTGTTTTATAACATTTCTTTTTCATGCCGCCTAAAATGTACGTACAGAGATAACCGGAGTAGCAGAGCGAGGTGAGTGGCACATTCAAGAACGCGATGTTCCATTAGCACACTTACTGGATTGGCGTAGGTATGGCGTAGGCTTCTTGGTATTGAGAAACGCCTAATGCCAGCGCTTGTTCCTTGTTATAAACATTCCGAGAAGCAAGAACAAGATCTGCGGTATGTAATCCATTGTTGTTTACTATGTTGCTTTCTTTGCGCGAAAATGACGTTGAACGCTTCTTTCCAGCAAACATCACGCCTATCAAGTAAGGGTACTGTTGCCGCTGGAAACGCAAGCCGGATCATGGTTTTACCGACCCGTCCCGTACTGTACCGTACCGCTCAGTGGAAACGAGTCATAATGCTGCTTTTCCACTACACAGTATCAGCTCGACTTGACTCGCCTTGGCTCGGCTTGCCTTTGTTTGGTTTTTCACTGTGTAAAAGTTGTACTTGTTTTCGGGTACCCTCTTTGTATCACCTCCAGCGAGGTTCTAAACGACCCGAGGCAATACTAAAATGTGATGTAAAAACAATGCTGACAGCTGATTGGTCAGAGAGAATCGTCACTATTCACTGCGTCATCATTGCACGTGCCAGATTGAGTATCCAGTATAACCCCGCCAATTTTAAATAGTTTGGCCAGAGATAGTTACTAAACTTACTGTTAGTGTTGTCAAAATATTCATTACTTTGGTACCAAGTCGGTACTAAAAATTTCTAAACGTCATGGTACCAAGTACCGGTGGTACCGAGTACCCGGTTAAACCCGGGAAGTTGCATCCTCTTCATGAAAAAAAAAAATACACTACCCACAATCCTAAGCGTAGTAGCAACGTCTGCTGATTGGTCCAACTCGCCGTTACCATAGAAACGTTTACCTTACTGGCGAACAGCTAGAGCTACCTGCAGCTGTTGTTGTGGTGTACAGGGTTGCTCTGCATTAGGACGTAGACAGCCATACCTCAGCTTTCACGCTTTCTCACTTGAGAGTTTTCATTTACCATCCGAACCACATCGTCATATGTGACTTCAGGCAGGCTGCGGAGAGATTTGGTTCAGCGGTCTCTATCGGACTCCACCTTTGTAAAAAACTAACCGGAAGAGCCGTTTCCCTACTAAAAGACGTTCCGGTCTCCAATTTTTTCGTGACATAGGCCTATTAAACTGAAAAAATAAATATTAATCCTGCATGTTCTGCATGTCTCTATGCGAATGAACGGCACAGATGAAAAACACGGTTTGAAAAAAAGGCATTCATGATGTACTCGCTCATATAAATGTTGTAAATTCGGAATACAAGAAAAAGTTACAGACTGTAACAGTCGTCTTTACGAATGTTTTGAAGCATCAGATGTAATCGATACACTCGTTATTTGAAGACAGCGACTTTCAAAAGGTGATTTACTATATTTTGGTTGCTACTGTAGACATAAGTGTTTATACTCGAACTATAAAATTATTTCAGTACTACTTCTTCATTTGAATATTTGCAACAGAAAGCGATTTCATTTTGACAACTGCTCTCTTTGGGTCAGCGACAGCGCGAACAGATTTGAATGTACCAGTGTGAAGGTTGTCATTTAGGAATAAGATCGCGTGGGTGTTTGAATCGAGATCAAGATCTTTTAAAGATGCATCGTGCAGCTCTACTGTCGTTCTCTCTCTGCGCTGATATCGGACGCAAAACGTATACAAGGACTTTTCAGTGCATTCATTACTATTTTAATATTCATGAGGTGAGACGTCGCTATTAAAGAATAAGCTCCCAGCACTTTTGCCACACCTCGCACCAGAACTATTTTCGTAACCAAAACTTTTCATTTCGCAAGGTATTTTTCATAAACACAAACAGTTCTGGATAAGAACCGATTCTTGGTTCCCAAACCTAATGAACGCAGAATGAAGATTATCGTTATCACATACAAAGTTAGAACGCGGTGACGTAAGAAGTCCGCTTTAGGCTAGGAATGGGCGATATTATGTTATTATTGTATATCGATGATGTCTCACAAGTACCGCAATGACGATTACAACAGTCAGTTACCAGACAATCCGACAATATCAGGGAAAAATGACAAATATATTATACATATCCCTATAGTAACCATACTCATATTTATTCACATGCAATAGCATGAATTCACATGTAATAGCACGCGTTTCCACTAAAGAAATGGCGAAGCAGCTCTCAACGGCTCTGCTTTCGTAGGCGAAAAAGTTAAGAAACTCGTCGCACACACACACACAAAGTCCCCTCCGTGCACGTCTGTCTATGAGGTGCTGGACCGAGTGTGTGTGTCCGAGTCGAGAGCGCGCGAGAGAGACGAGACAGCACGCTCAACAGTGCTCGCGAGACCAAGTGTGTCCGAGAGAGCACTCGACAGTGCGCGCGAGAGAAAGAAGCTGCCCGAAATAGTATTGACAGTTACTAATGTCACATACTATTTAGGATGGATAGTATGCACATTACGAAGCAGCTAGAGTGTGACTTTTAGTTTAACTTATATAAACTAATATAGCCTAATTTATTTTTACAGGACAGTTTAAAGCTCATAACCATATTTTGTTACTTGAAGTACTTAGAGTGCAGTGTTATGTTGCATCATGCAGTATTTGTCATTTTAAGAGTAAATGCCTATTTTATTTGTGTACATTTTAATCATTAACATTAAAAGCAACATTAAAAGCTCTTTTTACAACTAAAAAAACAGTAAAGGGTAAAAAAAAACTGAATTCCCAAAAATTAAAACGGAAAAAACGAAATTTGCAAAAATTAAAACGGAATTTGGGAAAAAATAAAATGGATTTTATAGGGCCCTATTAGAGCAGTAGTGAGAGACAGAGAGTTTTAGAGAAGGTAAATTATTGTGTTTGTGCTGGTTGCATGAATTCCAGCCTGTCAGGACATTGTGCCCATAATTTTCCTTCTAGGAAAAACAAGGCTTTTCGGTCTAGGGTGCGTTTTGTGCAGGTGAAGAGAGCAGACTTCACTGTCGCGTCTGTCGTTTGTGGCGCACATTTTACTCGCTTTAAATGGCATCACTAACTGCAATCCGAGCTAAAGCGAGCCGAGCGAAGCCGAGTCATACCGCGCAGTGGAAAAGCGAAGCGAGCCGAACGGTACTGAGCGAGCCGAACCATACCGACCGAATCATACCACGCAGTGGAAAAGCGAAGCGAGCCAAACCGTACCGAACGAGCCGTGCCATGCAGTAGAGAAGCGACATTAGACTGTTGTTATTGTAGCTTAAGTATTGTCATTGTTTATTTGTTGTTATGGCATGGTCATTAGTCAATGTAGATAGTGCTAACCAGTTTGGATGGAGTGCATAATCACTGTCAGCGTAGAATAGGAGAAGACAAAACTTCGCTGGCTTAAATTAAGAAAATCTAAATGGATGTTTAATCAAGAACAAGGTTGAACGTATGTTTGCCAGAGCAGATTTATTGCAAAACACCAAGGTACTAGCCATACAGTAGATGAACCAGTGTTAGCCACGGTGCTAATTTACATTAACTCACCAAGTCACTTGCCCTATTCGCCACTGGTTTTCTTGACACCACAACTCTAACGTTACTTCTCTCCTCTGCCCATTGTTTCTCTCACTGACTTCTATCTTGCCTAGGAGGCTCATAATTATAGGCCCGTGGGCCATCATAGGCATGTTCGTCAACATCGGAGGACTAAGTTTCTTCATTCGCAACCATTGTAAGCTGAGCTTGAACTTGAACAGACTCCCTCGCCGATCGTCACTTCTGGTTAGTGTTTCATAGACGCCCAAGTTATTTTATCACAATTTTTCTCAAAATATCGTTATTGGCTAAATATATATTACTATTGCTCCAGTTCAGAAAATCGAGTTGTTTTATCATCAACATACACTATGCTATATAGGGGTGTCCAACCTGTATGTTGCTCTTTAAGTGCAAAACGTGCATGCAAGCTGTTTTCAAAGCCCTATAAGGAGACCTTGGAACTCGAACCAGAAAGAAAAAATTACCTTACCGCTTTTGCAGAACGAACCAATTCATTTTTGAATCCCTGATATTAGACAAATAACAAATACATCATAGCTTGAATACAAGTTTAGAAACAGAACTACACGTTATAATTAAGGAAATTAAATGTGTATGTCGGCAGTGTTGTCTCTGGCGGGACGTGGCTCGGGTAGACGACATAATCGGATATCGCAATACTTTTTAAGGCGATTATCGAGAAAATAATTTTGGGCGAATCATAAAGACTTATGAGTATGACGTGATTACTCCGCACTGTTTACAGAAAGCTTTTTAGTAGTTGTTCTATTTAAATAGGTGCTAAATGATAATCTGACCGTTGCGTCACGTCTCCCAGCTTTTTCAACATGTCACGCTCGAGACCCTGCTTTTCCGTTCATCAGCACTGCGGCTCTGCAGTTGGACACTATTGTGTGCGCCTCGTGTTTTTAAGAGCAAAAAACGCGTTCTGTTTGATTTTTCGTTTAGCCTTTCACTCAGAAGTCATAAAATGTTGTCAAATTGAACAGATAGTAAAACTAAAGCGGGTGAATGAAGACAATGGCATGGCATAATTTCTGATGACAGACATCACAGAATTTACTGCTCATGTGTGAATGGTCTCTTATCGACAAAAAGACAGAAAGTCGTTGCTTGTGTGAACAACGTATTTGTGCATTTACCGGTAAAGTCATTCTAGTAGTTTAACGACAATTTACCAGGATTGCTGTGTGAAACGAATCCATGTGTGCAAAAGCCTCTTTGAACAACAAGACAGTAAACAGTTGCAAAATCACTAAAGATGGAACTGGAAACGATGAAAGCAGAATTCAAAATGTATGAATGAAGAAACTGATCCACACTGACGCTGGGATTTAGTGGATTTAAAGGTGCCATATGTAATAATTGAGGTAAAAATATCCAAAAAATGAGCTACACGCATGAAAAAAATGAGAAGAAATAAGTGCAATGATGTAATTAAAAAACTGACAAGTTATAGTGCTGCCGAGATATAAACCTAAATTAGCATGCTAAATGACTAGCCCCGGCCCGGCAGGTGTCGTAATACCAGTTCCGGCCATGGGAGGCGGTATGCGGCCGGGCAACATAACCACCAGCCAAACTGCAGTACACGAGTGAGTCGTGCTCGCGCCGGCTTGTGTGTGTACTTGAACCTGATGTCAGTCGTGTGGAAATACAGCCCATTACTACATTTCAGTTCAGGGAAGAGTTCAAAAAATGATTGGTTGACATTATGCATGAGGAATACATTTTGGTAAGTTGTAGCATACTGTATCTTTCAACAGTGTTCGGGTTCTTTTTCCATTAGCTAGTAGAGATGATCGGTTCACGTGCGCTAGGGATCTGTGGTGTAACATGTACAAGCGCCAAAACGGTATTTATTGTTTGAATTGCATAATAAAATTGACAGAATCTGAGAGCTTAACTAACCTGCTTGCTAAGTGTTAATTGCATGTGTCTCACGGTGAATTCGTGAGAGCTGGCAGCTCTGAATTTCGCTAGGTTGATCAACATCAGCAAACGCTGTCTGTCAAATTAATTCAAACTAACAATAAAAGTGTAATATGAACAAAACGAATACCGTAAACTTAAAATAATAGCCTGCAGGCTTTTATTTTCCCATATCGTCGAAATGCAACAGCTTGTTTTTGAGACAGGCGTCCATGAGTCGGTCTTCATCATTTAGTGTTGAGATGTTGTTCATTTAGTCTCTGATCTCTAAAAATCTCCAAATGCTCCACGTGAAACTGCGGTCTTCCGACCTTTAACTATCGTGTTAAATGATTTGAATAATATGCGGAGAAAGAGAGCAAAACAGCGCTTGTTTGTGTTGTTTGAAGACGTGAGTTCGTGCGGCAGCGGCACAACTCATTTTCTGGAGGTATACTGCCCCCATCTGTTATGGAATATAGAATATTTTTTGATTTTTAGTTCCAGATGGCACCTTTAAAGCAAAAGTATTTGATGACCGTATAGTATGTGTGGAGAGCATTTGCTCAATATCATCATCTCATTTTTTGACGGATGTGGCGTTTAGCGGTATTTTTATAACAATAAAGGATGTTTACATGAGAAATGCTAAGCATGTAGCATTCAGTTCATTATACAAAACTACGAATAATGCATATCTGCCCATTATATTATCAAAATCCACTTTAGATCGCAATTGGAAGTTGTTTTAGGTGAAGTCATAATCTCATAGATTGTAATGCGTAGCTTGATGCTAATTGTAGCTCTAATGCTATGTTTGTGTTTCTAGTATCCACAAGTTTCCGAGGGGCGCTCCTGTAAAAAATAAAGTTGGTAAAACTTCCGGTGAGGCGGCGGAAGTAGCATTCCAATGGTATTTTGTGTGTTAGTTAGCGAAGAGGCTAGCTGTTTTTCTGAGAATTATTTTACTATTTAAAGACGCAAATCTTTATGAGAGATGTCGTTACGGAGCTCAGGGACGACATGTGCTGTTCGCGGTTGTATGTATAACCGGACTAAACTAATTCAGTGGCTTAAACGTGATTGTTTTGAACATAAGCTGAAAACGAAATCAGAGTGATCCTACTCGAGCCCGTCTCTGATCCTGCCAACGACTGTAGTTTCCATCACCTCCCAAAAGACGACGAATCTTCCTGTGTACATTTGTTTAAATTCTTAATATTCTATGAACTCTATGAGCATGTGTTTGGCTGTTCGCTACTGATGTTACACCTAAACTCAGGATCAAAGCCTGTGTTGACAGAATACCAAATGTGCCAGTTAATGTATTCAAGCAGCACATTCATTTATAATTTTGAATAAACTCCAAAGCACAATGACTAAGTGTGTATTTTTTATTTTAATTGTTTGTCAGCTCGCACAACTGTCTGTCACCATGCCTTGTCTTGATGAGTATTGATAATTAATGTTATTATAATACTCCCAACCAACTACTGCGGAGGGTAAAGGTACTGTTATTTCACCCTTTTGAATTTCGTTGAGGTTGTGTTCCCACATCGTTAGCTAGTTTGGATCGTTATAACTTGAATGACTGTCAACTGTTGAATGAATGAGTGTCAAGCATGTCAAAACGCACTTTGTTTACTTCCAACCGGAAGTCGCGCCCACTTTTGACGCAAGGCCTCATGGGGCATAGGAAACTTGTGGATAGTACCAACTTTACCTTAATTTACTGTTAGACTAGGTTATAAAACCAAATGGAGAAACCTGCGAGATATATAAAGGAAAAATTAATCATCGGGTCAGAAAGATCTAGGTAGGCGTAAATTATCAATCAAACGTTTCGCGTTTGATGTGAAAGCGCCAGTCGTGCTCAGTGCGAAAAGTACTTAAAAGGGTAGTTCACCGAAAAATTTAATTTCAGTTTTTCAAACCCGTAAGACCTTTGTTCATCTTTGGAACACAAAGGAAGATATTTTTGATGGAATCCGAGAGCTTTCTTCATAGACAGCAGAACAGGACTTCCTGGTTCTACGTCAGAACTCCGGCTCATGATTGGCCAGATCCTGCATCACACGCATGTTTCGTAGTGCTCACATGACCAGCGTCGGCCAAAGGTGAGTTGGCATTCTGACGGTGAACTCAGAGGCACTGTTCTGTTTACACTACATCAACAGCACAGGAGAAAAAAGTGGAAGAGAAGAGATTGCGCAAAAAAGTTTTATGCCGCTTCATGTTGTCACATGGACTATTTTACTGATGTCTTTACTACCTTTCTGGGCCTTGTAAGTTGCAATAATGATGCTGCCTATGTGGGGTCAGAAACCTCTCAGATTTCATCAAAAATATATTAATTACGGGGTTGGAATAACATGAGGGTGAGTAAATGACAAAATTTTAAGATTATGGACCAGATTCTGGGGTGAAAGTCTTACCTGAATCCAGTTTGAGAGGATTCTTATGAGCCAGGTAAGTGTCTCACCTGAACCTGGCTTGACTTGTGAGACAGGTGAAAGTCAGAGGGCGACGACAAATCATTTTATGTTGATATATTTGCATGATATCATGCAGTTTTATGACTGATATATTTTTCTGATATTCACATTTTTCAACTTAATAGGTTATTGTTGTTTATTACAGAGTCAACTAATAAATGTGGTCATTTGATGGGCATCTAAATAAAAGCAACCAACAGTATTGTATGCAAAAGTAATATTTTTTTTAATATAAATAATTTATTCATTCTCAAGCAAGAAATATGTAGCTTAAGAATTAAGACAAACAAACAAAAATTGGTAACAATCAACAATAAGGTTTAATTTAACTATATTAAAGGGCATATTGCAGGTTAGAGGACCCAACGAGTCAATGCATAGAAAAACAATGTAGGAACTAGATTTTCTTTAAAATATACGTATAAACACGCCACAGAAGCTTCTGCAGTCGTTTTTGTGAGAAAATTTTACTTCCGCGTCTGAAAATGGGCGTGGCGGGCGTGACGCAATGAGCGGGAGAGCGGTCGATTCACACAACAGGATAACAATGAATCGCAATGACATTTCGGACGCTGAGGAAATACTCGTATGACGGATCAAGCCATAAAGTTATGAGCCTGCTATGCTAAAGAGATCAGGGACAGGCCAGGATAATGTCAGACAGAATGGTCAGAGAAAAATTGAGCTGTGATGTGAGGAGAACCAGTGGAGAACAGGACAGGTGCCTTTTAGGTGAGAGACGTGCTTATACACGTTCGCTAACGATATACACTGTGCTCACAATATTGTACAGATTATTATGATCCTATAACAGGCCAGCAGACATTAGTATGTTTAGGGTAGGTAGATTTATATACTATTAAATGTATAAAAACTTTACTTGAGTTTATTTCTATACTAAAAGCATAGGCTATACTCGGGTAAATTTTTAATACATATTTTTCACCTTGGTTATAACATAAACAGAACATTAAAGGTTTGAGTATTTAAACAACCAATTTTGTTTTTCAATTACAAGTTTTATTTAGGGCATGACATGACTAAGTTACCTATATAACACTATTTGATGCCATTGGTAGTATACGACAATCAATATTCTTGCTTCGGCATACCATGTTGAACTCCATCATATTGCCGAGATGCTAATCATTTGATCTGAAGTGAACGCTACACACGACCGTGTTTTCCGAGCCGAGAGGAGAAATCCCGTCTCTTCACCTGCTCAAACCGCACCAGGAACGAAAGATAGGCTATATAGCACAGTCACTTTTATTGTAATGGAAACTTGTGGACTCAATCTTGAAGTCCTGACAGGCTGGAGTTTTTGCAATCTCCACAAACACAATATTTACCATGACGATGATAAATTAAAATGCAAAAACTAACGAAAGCACACTGACTGACGTGCGCTCTTACTGTACACCAGCCTGCTCTCACTGAGCCGAGGCTGCGGCTCCCTGCTATGACGTCAAATGACGCGACGTTGAAAAAAAAGCCGTTTTTACTAGCAGTCCAAGAAACGCTCACTTTATCTTCTAAATTAGTGCCCTTATGTTGTTTTAAAACATTTTAAATCCTGCATTAACTTTTCATATGGTATTTTCATACAAGGTTATCTATAAATTTCGATTTTTTTTTTACCTGCAATATGCTCTTTAACATACTTCTACAGCTTATATTAATCAAACTCAATTTAATTTCAACATTTACTATTACATTTCTAAGATTAAAGTTGTATCTGTTAACTTTAGTTAATGCCGCGTGTACCCTTACGTGAAGATTTTTATTAACTAAAATTAACAAAATGTTAATAAATGCTGTAATATATTGCTCTTTGTTAGCTCATGCAGGTTAATTCATTGACAAAATGTTAATACTTAGTAATGATAAAGTGTGACAGATTGCTTCTTGACCACTTCGATCATAAAGTTACTTCACAAACAACATACTAATAGGAATTATTGATTATGTATTTGTATTGTTGTCAAACAATCTAGTTGTTGGCAAAAAAACCTCAGCAATGCATATCAGTTATCTGAAAATTAAACATTATGTATCTAAACCGACATATTTCACCAATACTCACACTTTAACTTAATCGATTATCTTTAACACCAAGTCTGCCGATAAATGGCACTAAAAAACACTCAATCAAACTCAACACAATTGTAAAAACGTGAATAATTTAACGTGTAATTATCTTTCAATTACATAACAGTTATTCATTCTCAAGTGAGAAATAAGTATCTTAACAATTAACTCAAAAACTGATCGTTTAGGTAACAAATAACTTTGCTAATAACAATTGTAAGACTAATAAGAATTATTATTATTATTATTAAGAAGATTAACATTTATAATGCATCTGTTTTTAATTTCGGTCTAATATCTTTCAGATATTGTGCATATCAATTATTAGAAACATTAGTTTTAAAAACGATGGATATCGTCATAGATAAACCATAACTGGTCAATCTCTAGTAAGACCTGGATCTGGCTTCTGATGGAGAGGTAAGAGTCCCACAAAAACAGAGTCTTACCTGCACTGACCGATCTGTGGTGGGACAGGTGAGCAGCATACCTGGGACAATTCTGATGTTGAGACTTACCTGGTCCTGATCTGGACGGTTTCTCGTAGGACAGGTGAGATTGCTACCTAAACCTGGCCTGAGAGATTTCTTATTGAACACGTGATAGTTTAGTCTGGTCTAAAAGATTTCTGATCTGACATTTGATGTCTGAGCAAATGTATTATCACGAGACAGGTGACCTGACTGAGAAGTTCTTATACAGATGTTCTACATGACAGATGAGGTCTGATAAGTTTTCAGATTTGACAGGTGAGCATCTTACCTGGAGTGTCGGACGAGGACAGCGCAGGTGAGTTCAGTTTGGGCCGCTTTGCGTTGGGAGGACCCATATCCAGTAGATTGTCAGCCATCGTGCTCTCTCTCTCGCTTCACAAAAATACACGTCAAAGCAATAAATGCGTCTTCCAAGAGCCCGGAAGGGGGACAAAGCGAAATAAATCAAATCAACCCTCGGGTTTTTCTATTATTATTCAGCGATCAGGAGCCAATAATTAACAGATGGGGCTCAAACGCGACTCAACAGCGCCCCGCCCCGCCATCGCCATTCACCCCATGATAATCCAACACCCAAAACCCGCATAATTAACCTTAATGATCGCCCCGAACCCCGCAAAAATAAATTATATCATCGTTAAAACCGAGAAATACACGACGAGGGCGAAAAATCTCGATTCCTTTAGGTGGTTCGCGTGGGTCTCTTCAAAAATGCTATTTTCTGCGAATAAAAATAAAGACCTTCATGCTCCATGTCCAGCCCGAATCGAATAATGAGTAAAGTCCAGCAATATAAATGAAAAATGAGAAAAAAATATAATTTTTTTAATATAAGCGAGTGGCACAGGAGCGCCGCTCGCGCTGAAGGGGGAAATCAGATATACGGGGGTTTTCCAGCCGACCACAAAAACGGCTCCATTACGCTGATATTCGCCACAAAGATCCGCGATTTGGCCCGAAGCTTGTCGTTTTCGTCGCTGGGAAGCTATTTGGGCCGGTTCCGATGGAGCAGGTAGCGTAAAAAATGAGATAATGCTCTCCCGAAATCCTGACGCTCATCCGCGACAAGATGGCGGCTGTTGATTCCTTCGATACAAAAAGTTTTTTTTTCTTTTCCAGCCAGACTGTGAAGGAGGAGGGGCTGCGTAGACACGCCCCTTACGCAAGCGTGTACGTCACGCAGTCGTGACCATAACAACCGCTAGAGGCCAGTGTTTACATATAAATGTCGAAGATGTAGAGTGGACTCTCACAAAAGTGTACCATGGTGACAAATATTACAGTTTAGGAACGTTACTATATTTATTGTTACTGTGACTCCCCTTTATTAAAATTGAATTGAAGAATCTTGGAGATTTTTCAGTAGTATCTGCAAATTGTCATTCAATTTCCATGGTACAGCCTTGCAATGTAAACAAAATACGTTACTTTATAAGAATAAAGCAAGGAAAGTCATGGGCTAGTTAAAGGGATGTTAAACTTACATGGTAGTGTGTGCACAGGATATATTGTTAATGTAAACAGACATAAAAAGTTTGAAGGTATTCATTGTAAATCAACAGACAGCACAGACTTCAACACTGTATTATTGGCTTTCCCTTTTCATCCATTAGCTTTGATGTAATAGTATGGCACATGCATTGGTATAAATAATACAAAAATGAAATAGGTTATAAGTTAAATACAGAGAAATACATATGCACAAACAAAGGAGAAACTTTATATGAATTCTTAAATGGCTGTATCTCCAAAGAAACTGGCTGAAACTCAAAATCATACATTCTTTAATAATTACACTCTTTGGCAAGAAGTCTCAGTGTGTAATACTTGTATTAAAAACACATTTGTGTGTCAAATTATACATACACACATGTATAATGTCAAATTGCTTCGATTGGACCAACTGAAATGATTGTAAAGTAGAAAAAAAATCAATTCAAATGTGGCTCTACTGTTCTCATGCATATAAGTTCAGCCCTTTCATTCACCCTAAATGTGTTTTTTGCTTTGCTCATGATGAAGTCTCAAGCAGAAGTAATGGAATGGATAAAAAGCATAAATGTACTTCGTCAAGCCAAGTTCAAGCTCTAAAGTAGCAGTTCAGAGGCTGAAGTGTAATGCTTATTTAGTTGAATTAAGTTTAATATTGCTCTGCTCTCTGAAACAAGGTTGTGTGCTCATTCCCCCTCCAGACAGCAAGGGCATGTTTATTATTATTTAGCAAAAGTTGTGCCCTATAAAATATAAAATACATGGCTTGCAATGCTTGGAGTCACCGAAAACACATCAACTTAACAGTATTAAAATCAGCACAGAATAAAAATGACTTATTTAAGAATGGCACCTAGTAAAATGACAATATAATATTTCAAAATGTAGAGCAGTTCACATTCAAAAGGAATATACAGTGAGAATGAACACGTCAAGCTAATTCTTAAGAAAAGGCACAGCGCTAAAGATCACATTAAGACACAAGCAGTATGAAATTGAACATACAAGGATTTCAATTTGACTAGTCGATGCCTTAAATGAGTAAAAGGCACTAATATGTACAATGAGAAATACTGACAAATGAATCGAATTTTAGAACAATTCCCTTATAGGATCTTGGCAGATTGCAAATTCACAGAAATGTCAAAAAAAAAAAAAAGTTATGCATTTCACATTTGCTCATAATCAGAGCACAATCCCTATAAAACGTAAAAAAAAATATCAACAACATATCTTTGAGCACACAACCCTTAGTTGCCTATCATAAAGCTTAAAGGTAAGGAAACAAACTGCTATCAAAAGGTAAACACATAAAGCATATGACAGTCATATAATGGCTGCAGTATCAGTGCAGATTAAGTTACTTACAAAGTGGCAAAAAGAATCAAATCTACATTTACAGATCCTTTTGCTAATATCCCATACAATAATTCACTCTTCATATTGCACATCAAAAGAAAAGCAGGCAGAGTTAAGGCTGGTCTAATCTATTATAATATTCACACGAGTCTGTACATTTGACTGGCTAGAGTAAATATATGTTACCTAGATTATTGCCAGTACTCGTAACCCTACTCTGCCACTTAATTGTCAACATAATTTCTTGTCCATTTATTTTTTTCACATTTTAACTAATTTAATTAACTTTTTTTCGCTCACAATATTAGTTGACGACAACCAAAATCAAAGGCAACATTAAATGGCATGTTAATACTCTCATTTGACATATTTTCTTAAAGGTGCAGGAAGCGATTTCTGAGAAACACTGTTAAAAGTGGATCATAACACACTTGTAACTAATGCCTGGTTCAGATTACACGATTTTTTTTGTCTGTTACGATAGTCACTGTGTCAGATTACGCGATTTTGGCTCCTAAAATCTTGGACAAGACACATGTCAGACTACACGTTAATTCCTGACCAGTCATCGCATGCCATGTTTAACGGTGCGCGTGATGTCATCGAGAAGGCGAAACTCGTAGCGAGTTACTTCCTGGATTACTCGGCATTGCCTTTTCAGCGTGAGAAATACACGGTGTGGCGTGTGAACTGGTTGAAGTGCGTGTGTCTCACAGCCATTGAACCCTGCTCGAAGAGGACAGTATGGGCTGTCAATCCTCCAAAGAGAACTTGAGGTAAAATAGTTTTCTTATATATTTTTACTTCTAGTTTTAACGTTAGCACCATCGTCTCTCTTTCGTTTGGTCTTTTTTGAAAGTTGTACGGAAAAGCTTCTGTGCCACTATCGCCTTGCTTTTGGCTTGCTTTGGGCTTGCTCAGTTGGGGTTATTTAGTGTTTAGCAATATTATTGATCTGTGTTGTACTACTTTCATGTTATCACTGTGAAGCTGCTTTGATACAATCTGTATTGTGAAAAGCGCTATATAAATAAATGTGACTTGACTTGACTCCTATTGGTCAACCTCATACATGTGACGGAACCGTTAAAATTAAACATGCTAGTCTTTTTGTCGTGATGTCGTGAAGCATCGCAGACACGACGTAGGTTGTCGCCCACTATGACACACTATACGAGATGATACGATCGAATCTTGCGTACCGGCGCGCGTTGTCGTTTACGAATCCCCACGACACCCTACGTCAAACGGATCGTGCCAAAATCGGGCTAAAATCGTGTAATCTGAACCAGACATAAGGCCTTGTCTACAGCTCGTGTTAAGATCCCAGATAGCAAACTGACATTGAATCAACGTGGAAACGACGTCTCTCATGACATTGAAACAACGTTGATTTTGCTCATCGAATTAACGTTGAACCAACGTCAGACGCGGCATTCTTCAAAGCTAAATGAAAATCGAAAATTGGTTTGCTTTCATAACGTTGAAACAACGCGTTGATTTCAAGTTGATTTTCCGTTAGTTTTGAAAGAATGACGCGTCTGACGTTGGTTCAACGTTAATTCGATGAGCAAAACAATGTCAGATCAACGTTGTTTCGATGTCATATTTCCACGTTGATTCAATGTCAGTTTGCTATCTGGGATGTGTTTTGGTCGTTCGGGTCACAAGTAGGCGAGGGAGACACATTCCTGTTTAAATCCGTCTCTTTTGTCCACTTTCAACCACTTCTGTCCTGATTTATTCCATGGGAGGGTCTATGGGCGGGGAAAATGTATGTGTTTTTTCAATGGATGAAATAAGCTTGTGCATTTTACATATAATTGTGACCGAAAACGACAGAAAAACATATATGGAGAACACCCGCTTTAGAAGACCAGCTGAACGCGGTGAGTGTGTGTTAGAAATCAGGAATGGTGAGAGAACATTGTGCTTGGTACATTTCTCATCTATAAACAAAACTTGTGTCTCCAGCCGATAAAGTTTAAATCCCGTCTGGATTGTGCTTCCCATTAGGTCAGTAGGATGAGAGTATGCGTCGTTCGAACACATTTGACCAAATGAGCGTTTATACGAAGAAAGCAATCCCGTCGAATGTTTTCAACTACCTCTGGAAGTGGTGGAAAGTGGACAAGCTCAAAACGTTTCCGTTTTAACCTGTATTTAGTGTCATCCACTTGTGATCCGATCAACCAAAACGCATCTGAATACCAGGGACACGTTCAAGTTCAAAACGGTGCGCAACGTTTTGCTACCGTTTCCAGGTTGAACCTCATGTTTCCTGGAAACGGTGTGCACCGGGGTTTGAGATACGTTTTCTCTTGTTTGGTGGGTGTGTCAGAACTGCAGTCCAATCAGTAGCAGCATGCGGTATTAAAGTGAACTCGAAAAGTTCAAATAAATTATTTTATAAAAGTGTTCGAGACAGGTCGGTATCCGCAACAACTGAGGATATTATAAACATATTATAAATGGGATAATAATAGGATTATAAATGTTTGTTGTAAGTTTTATTGTAAAAATATAGGATATCAACCTAATGATGTAGTTTTTTTATATATTTTTTAGCTTCATTGCAAGTTTGGTATAGAAATAAACAATAATAATTAAGTGCTTTTCCTAAAAATGAGAAAGAAAATACAGGGTATTAAAACAGTATGAACTAAAGTCAGTATGTGAGGCTAAATAGATGTTTTTTAGTCTGAATTAGGTACGATGTGCTTCCATTTCAGTTTCCACAAATCCCTTCACTCGATAGGGATGTTCTCTTGTGTTCTGGACGGCAAGTGCAGTAACTGTAACATCAATGTAGCATTAAACACATATTTATACCGACTTCATCAGGCTCTGAAAATTCTTCACAAAGAACACAGAGAATGGCCTTCTCAGCTGCCGTAGTTGCAACTCTTGCGTCATCAGAACGGTGCGTTCAACGCAGCCCAGGTGTGAACAGGGCCTAGAGGTCTGCGCGGGAATGTTTATTTAGGTTACCCGCTGTTCACCCGCTATCTGCTTAGAATGATTTTCGACCGATCCCACTAAATTTAGATCTCGTTTCCAGAATCTCACATTTAAATTTCCCCTAAAGACAGAGAGAAGAATTGGGGATAACAAATAAAATTCTTGCATAGCCAACATTTTCTATTTGTTTTTTTGTCATTTCATGCACTGGTAAAAGAAACCTGTGAAATTTACGGTAAAATACCGGCAGCAGTGGTTGCCAGTATTTTACCGTAAAAAATATGGTGGCAACCTTTTATGGGTTTTATGGGACTTAAATTTATGGGAAAAAAAAAACAATAAGAAAACCTGTGAAATTTACGGTAAGAAAACGTCAGAGTGGATACCAGTATTTTACCGTTCAAATTAAATTTTTTTTACAGCACACAGTCAACACAGTTAAAAAAAATCTCTGTCACAAAGAAAAATAGGCTACATTAAATATGACATCTGTCACTCAAAATTATACGCCAAAAATTATGAATAAATTACTTACTAGCTTACTAGCTATACTGCAAAATTAAATATTTAGTTTTTAACAGAATGTCACTGACTAACGATAGTTTCAGTAGCATCTCTCCTCCCAAATCTGAGCACAAAGGCTGAATGTCTCTCTGAAGGTGCACTCGTGGGCAGTGTTGTAGTCGAGACCATCTCACTCGAGTCCGAGTCGAGACCGAGACCAGAGAGAGTCGAGTCTGAGTCGAGTCCGAGTCGAGACCGAGACCAGTGAGGGTTGATTACCTAATTTACTTTTATTTACTTAGAGAAATCCTTTTTTTTTTTACTGAATTTACTTAGAGTTTAAAAAATATGATCAGTTTAGGGTAAAAAGGCCACATAGTAGGTGGTGTTAAAAGTAATTTTATTACAATTTGTCATGCGCAGTTGCGCACTAGAAAATCACCAATCACTGGGCGTATCAATCGATTTAAAGAAATATTTTATTAACATACATTAATAATCATGAAAAATATTTTGAATTGAACTCGAGTGGACTCGGGAATAAGTCCGAGTCCTAAAAAAAAATGTTAGAGTACGAGTCAATTCCGAGTCCAAATGCACACGAGTCCATGACAAGACCAAGACCATTAAAATATGGTCCTGAGACCGAGTCCGAGTCTCGAGTACTACAACACTGCTCGTGGGTGGCCGGGATGCAAAGAACTGGGAACTTTGTAAACGACACCACAGGAGAAAGTTTTGTTCAATTCAAGTTCAAGTGTGAATACGGTGTTGTCACATGTCACACATTACATGTTAGTCAAATCTCCTCTTGGACAGTCCTTGGCCAAGAAAATCTGCGACAGAGTCCAGACCTTCTGCCATCAATCTGAAGGTCTGGCTGCGCGAGACTAGCTTGTATACTCGTGTTCTCCCTTGTCATTCGTTCCTTATCTTTACTTAGTTTTTTTGCGAAGCATTATTCTGCTTTGCTTCAGCTAAAGAGACATCCACATCTGTGTTTTTGCATTTTGGGGGCAGAGCAATGGGTGTGTTTGTTTGAGCTGATTTCAAATATCAACAGTGCTTCTCAGAAATCGCTTACTGCACCTTTAAGTGCAACATAATATTCAATGAGAAAAAATAATGTCGGACATGATTTAATTTTATCCATCAGGAATTGTTTGGATGGTGGAAGTAGGTGATACCATAATAAAGCCAAACCTGAAACAACACAAGCAACCCACTTTCAAGGAGGATTCTTGACCACAGCATCTCACAATTTTGAAATGTTGTTTTCAAATCTATCGCTATTTTGCTATTATTGTCACAATCAGTTTACCATTAATCATCATTGAATTGCTGCACTACTTACAAAAGTCTATAACACTGTCATATGGCTATTGGCTAACTTTTTTTTTCCATGCCTGTGAGACAAACATTTTTGCTTTTACAACAACGTGCACTTTAGGAGAGTAAATGTTGATTTTTTTAAAGTTGATTTGTAATCAAATTGCCTATATCTTAAAACAGTAGCCCATAGTAGCTGATGCATGAAAGCATTTTTCGTCCTTTAAGACTACGAATGTGTCCTTTAAGATGAACTCATAGTTAGTTCTCAACCCAACATTTAGCTGCAGAATGAAGAGCGACAGGAAAAAAAAATCAGAACGTTCAAGAATCTCCTGTGAAATGTTTGATATTCTTGATTGTAGGTGAATTTAGCCCATAGCTTGCTCTACATTTCACTAATACTTCTTCACAGACACTTTTGGCCATGCACCATTCAGAGTCTTGGGTCTTCGCAATATAGAGTTTTGCTTTGTAAATACTGACTGTTGAACGTTCCGACAACGAGAACTCAGAAATGTCAATAAATATTCCAAATTATATCAATTAAAACATTTCTAACATCAATTTTTCCATGCTAAATCTTTGTGATCTTTAGCTTTAGATTTGATTGAGAAATCTTTTTTTTAAATGCCTCGTACATATTGTTGTTATCATCCTAAAGGCACTTCATTAAAAGAAAATAATTCACAAAAGGTAGACAATAGCAGGGGAATAATAGTCAAAATTAAATTAGCCGGAATAACTGCGGTCTGTTTAAGGATGGGACTTTAGGTCACAATGCATCTCCCCAGCATTTCTTATTACATGTAGAAATGATTCTGAGTTTCTTACGGTCCACGGCACTAGATGTGAACGTGTCTCCTGGTTCAGCTAGTGGTACTGTATAAGACTTTCCACTACACATACACTGATGCAAATCTACACTAGCATTCGTCCCTAAACATGCCTATCCCTACAAACTCAAAGGAGAGGGTTGCAAGCCCATGTTTAAAGGGTTAAGACCAACAGCAACAACATTGTGGGCATGTTTACAGTCAAAGTTTTGTCATTTCACCCATATACGCTATTTCTCCCGCCTTGTTTGCATTGGCCTCTGCGCTTTCTGCCTGGACAGGAGAGGTCAAAGTTGGTTCTGCTTGTTTACCGAAAACTGCTGGACTTGCGCTCAGGTTGGTTTCTGGTATGCAAGTCAGGCCAACAGCAGATGCAGATCGTTGGGCCTTGGACGTACCTCCGGCAATCTTTTCGGGAAAGTCTCTAACAGCGTATCCCTGTCCGGTAAGCCCTGAACTCACGGAGAAAGATGCACCTACTTTACTGGCATTGGTCGCCATTATCATATTAGCGATTTCATCGGTGGGCGAGCGCCCGATGCTACCGTCCACCTGCGCTCGAATTTCTGGAGAGACCGAGAGCTGGTATTGAGGTACAGGTCCGCTGTCTGTGCTCTTCGGGTAAAGGTAGGTCTTCATTTGACCCTTGCCCTTCACGTTGACGGTACCTCGGTAGTCGAACTCGTAGTCCATTCCGCTGAGCACGCAGTAGCTCTCCTCACTAACTTGAGCCCGACACTCCACACCAGTTGTGTCCATCCGGCTGGCGATGTTCACCGTGTCTCCCCAGATATCGTAGAGGAGCTTGGTGGTGCCGATGACTCCGGCAGTGAGAGGTCCGTGGTTGAACCCAATCCTTAACTTGAACTTAAAGCCCAGCATGTTTTTATTGAAGTCGTCCACCACTCGCATCATTTCCAGGCAGAATTCGAAGAGCGCTCGCAGGTGGGCGTGCGGATGGGCCTGGTCGCTACACTGTTGCGTATTTAGCCCCGACGCCGCCATGTAGGTCGCGCCGATCGTCTTGATCTTCTCTATGTTGGAAAAGTCAGACTTGCGCAAGAGTTCGTCGAAGTCCCCGATGAGTTCGTTGAGGACGCGGTAGCATTCTTTCCCCCCTTCGTAGCTCTCTTCGTAGAACTCGCTGAAGTTAACGATGCTGGCGAAGATGACGCCCACGTTGTCGTGGTTCTTTGAGTAGCTTTGGGTCACCTTCAGCTGCTCGGCCACATGGATAGGGATGATGTTGCGCAGGAGCCAGTCTGCCTGGTCCCGCATGTTTTGGATTTTGATGCGGTGCTGGTCTGCCTCCACGTTCCCATGGAAGTGTAAACGGTAGCTCACCTCGAACTCACGGTTGAGGAACCAAACAAGAAGAAGCAACAGGAAAAAAGCAACCAAAGCTTCTGGGCCAAGTAGATCCTGCGGTCGGGCCGAATCTTCTTCCGAGGACTGGACGTCATTAATGCTGTTGTTGAAGTCACTGGATCTGGTGACATGAACATAGAGGAAGACAATTTCAATAGTACAACAAAAATGAAAACTGGGAAATTTTGAGTGGTATGCTAGCATAAAAAAAAACAGACAGTAGTAGTATCCATAGTCTTAAACTTACCTAAAAAATAAACGTTCCCAAGTGCTAAAAGAAAAATTGACAGAGAAGAGTTAGCTTTTAATTAGTTTTAGAACATCACAACTAATCTATGAAAGCCCAGTCAAACGCACCTTTCACAAATCACAAACCTTTATGAATTATTACCTTTTATTCAGAAAGGATGCAGTAAATTAATCAAAAGTGACAGTAAAGATATTAAGGGCCAGATTCACTAAACAAGGCAAATTGGTGTAATAGTGGAATCCCATAAAAGCATCGATGGAAATGGAAAGTTCTGCGTGTGATCTACTGACAGCATGCAAATTAAAGAACACAGATGCAGTCAGATCATTCCTGTTAAACAAATTAGAATTAGTTTAATTAGTTAATTAGTTTAAGACATGCTTTTTGGGGCAGTAAATAATCTCACAAGTAACAGTAAAGTGACTAGTGCCTTGCGTAAATCATTTAAATACTTTCCTCCAATAAATTTTGTGTCTAAAAGGGAATCTCCTACAAAAACATATGAAATAGGGTTAGCCGTGTGTCACTGCATGTCTTTAGTAAATCCTGACAGTAAAAGAGGTTCCCTTTCAGTCGCTCACTTTCGACATAACGTAATTGGCATAATTGGGATCGCCTTGAGAGACCAATCTATTTCGATAGTATTAAAACAAGTCAATGCACATTGGCATGCGATAATTGCATCAGCTGCTCTGCTTGCAACGAGCAGCAGGTGCGTCACATATTGTCTTTCATTTCAGATCCAAACGGTTCTACTGTTCCTGCTCTACAATCTTCTGAGTGTTAAACTTTAAAACAGAAGAAAACAAGTCTCTTCAGGGAATGCCTCTTCAAAGCTTGTGTTGGTGTTACAGCACAGACAGTACTGGCCGTGATCTCACATGGGATGCTGGTCATTCTCATGATGGACCTAGCATTTAAATCAGGGATCCAGGGGAGGATTGGACGACGACCGCTGCATCAGAAAGAGGGTTGTTACGCTCTGGAAATGAAGATGATGCAGTGCTCCCACTATAATGGTGTACATGCTCATGCTAAATCAGATTGAGACGCATGCTTTCCCGGGTTACACTGGGGGTGCAGTGCGACGCGTAATCACCTTGCCCGTCAGTACAAAGTCTTACCCCTGGGGCTGGCCCTGTCGCCCCGTGTCTTCACAAAAGTTGCGAGGCGGCCATTGCTCCCATGTGCGAGCGTGATGTTTGTCTCCTCAACTACCTCGGCGACTGGCTTATCCTGGCCCAATCAAGAGAGCAGTTGTACGAACACAGGGACATGGTGCTCAGTCCCCTCAGCCACCTAGGGCTTCAGGTCAACTGGGAAAAGAGCAAACTAACCCCCGGACAGAGGATCTCTTTTCTCAGTATGGAGTTGGACTCGATCAACATGACAGCATACCTCACAGAGGCCTGTGTCCAGTCAGTGTTGAACTGTGTGAGCTCCCTCAGATGCAGAACAGCGGCACCACTGAAACTTTTTCAGAGGCTTCTGGGGCATATGGCATCTGCAGCCATGGTAACACCGCTCGGACTGCTTCATATGAGGCCGCTTCAACACTGGCTCTACGATCGAGTCCCAAGATGGGCATGACAGAGCGGCTCGTGCCGGGTCCAAGTGACCCCTCACTGTTACCAAACTCTCAGATAGTGGTCGGACCCTTTGTTCCTGTGGGCAGGTGTTCCCCCAGAACAAGTGGTCTCCACAGATGCCTCTGCCACCAGTTGGGGGGGGGTATAATGAGCATGCAGGTTCAGGTCTGTGGACGGAGCCTCAACTACGTTGGCACATCCACTGCCTCGAGTTGTTAGCAGTACATCTTGCGCTGGGCTGCCTCAAATTGATGCTACAAGGCAAGCATGTCCGTATGGACAGCACTTCGACTGTTTTATACATCAACCGCCAAGGTGGTCTACACTCTCGCCGCATGTCACAATTCGCATCACTCCATCTCCTCCTTTGGAGTCAGAAGCATCTGAGGTCGCTTCGTGCCGTTTTCATTCCGGGCCTGCTCAATCGTGCAGCCGACCAGCTCTCACGGCAGCAGATGCTACTAGGAGAATGGCTACTCCACCCCAGGTGGTCCAGCTAATTTGGAGGCGCTTTGGAACAGCACAGATAGATCTGTTTGCCGCCCCGAACATGTCGCACTGCCATCTGTTTTACTCCCTGTCCGAGGGGACCCTCGCCACGGATGCACTGGCACACAGCTGGCTCCGGGTCTTTGCAAATATGCGTTTCCTCCAGTGAGCCTTCATGCACAGACACAGTCTTGCTTTTTGTGCCGTTTGGCAGTTGAAGGTAAGTCACTGGGAAAGCACAACCTGATCGTCAGGTTCCTGAGGGGGTCGAGGAGACTAAGGGCCAATCCCAATTCTACCCCTTACCCCTTCACTTTCCCCTTCCCCTCCGTTTTGCGCGTCCACGTGAAGGGGTAGGGCTGTCCCAATTCTCTTTTGGTTGGAGGGGGAGGGCTAGGGTGAAGGGCCAGATAGCCCTTCAAACGAAGATTTTTCGGGAGCACACTTCAAACGAAGGGGTATGAGAAGTGTCACTGCTAACCCAGGCTGGCTGCCCAAGCGACAAAGGAGACCCATAAATTTAAGTATTTGTGGCTTTAATAAGTATTATAACGACAAATAATGATTTGCTTTATGTTACATTCAATATTGTGTTCATATTTACAGTCAGTTTCTTCACAGAAACGTTTGTAAAAAAAAAAAAAATCGCTAAAATTACTGTAGTTTGCTAACGATAGTCCCGCATCATATTTTCGTCGTCTCCGTTGTTTCCTGCGAACTTCACAAGATGCAAGAAAATAGCTGTAACCCACGCGACTGAGATAACTGCAGCTGTCGACGGGATCTTGGAAGTTGTGATAAACATCGGCGCATCTCCTGTGACGTAGGCGCTAGCGACGACTTATAATGACGTTTAACGGAGGCGTAGTGGTGTCCCATTTCTTAGGGGAATATTTTCACCCCTACGCATTGCCACTCTGTTTCAAGGGTCAAGGGGAAGGCGAAGGGGTAGGGCTAGGGGAAAGGGAAGGGGTAAGGGGTAGAATTGGGATTGGCCCTAAGTCCTCCTTACCCGCTCTCTATACCCGCTTGGGATTTGTTTCTGGTCCTTTCGGCACTTCAGAGACCACTCTTTGAGCCTTTGCAGTCAACGGAGTTAAAAATTCTGTCCTGTAAAACAGTACTCCTGGTTGCATTGGCATCCATCAAGAGGGTAGGGGACCAGCATGCATTTTTGGTCGACGAATCCTGCCTAGAATTTGGCCCGGCTAACTCTCATGTGACTCCAAGACCCCAGCCCGGATAAGGTTCCTACCACTCTCTTCCGGGGCCAGGTAGTGAACCTGCAAGCACTGTCTTAGGAGCCCTGGCTTTTCTCTGTCCCACTCGCGGTCTGCGTCTGTACGTGGACAGAACGCAAAGCCTCAGGACCTCAGATCAGCTCTTTGTCTATTACGGAGGCAAGCAGAAGGGAAAGGCCATCTCGAAGCAGAGGATGCCCCACTGGATAGTGGACAGTTGGGGAGCGTCCGACCCCAGGACTAGTGCTCTTATGCTTGTTAACTTGTGCAAGGCTGGGTTCTATATGGTTTTCCCTGCGGCGATCCCATTTGTGTATTCTTCCATGATCAGCTGATGATCAGAAATGAATCTTGGGCATCAAATCATCAAGTCTAGAATGATTTCTAAAGGATCATGTGACACTGAAGACTGGATTAATGATGCTGAAAATACAGCCTTGATCACCTGATCATCTTCCAGCAGAAAAGTTATTTTAAATAATAAAAATAATAATAATCCACAGTATTACTGTTGTTCTGTATTTTTGATCAAATAAATGCTAAAGCCAAATCTTACTGACCCCAAACTTTTGAATGATAGTATACGTAACAAAGTTTAAAATGTTTCGTTTTCCACTTAAAGGAGAACTCCGGCGAACAATGAACCTTTGGTCTAATAAAACATCGGTACCTAGTCAATCGTTCTCTGAGATTTGTTTTCATGATAATCGAATGTAAAGAGTTTTATCTCTAAAAACTGTTTAGCGTATAATGCTAGTAATGGGGGCATTGACTAAGTAAAAAGAAATCACTAGTTTATACCACTAACAAGGTTCAAAATAGCCCCACACTAACGCAGTAACATAATGAGGCTCCATACATGCAAAACGAAGCATTGAGAAGTATCTTCTTATTAAACGGTCTGTACACTTACAAAGTTCTCAATGCTTCGTTTTGCATGTATGGAGCCTCATTATGTTACTGTGTTAGAGTGGGGCTAATTTGAGCCTTATTAGTGGTATAAACTAGCGATTTCTTTTTACTTAGTCAATGCCCCCATTACTAGCATTATACGCTAAACAGTTTTTAGAGATAAAACTCTTTACATTCGATTATCATGAAAACAAATCTCAGAGAACTGTTGACTATGTACCGATGTTTTATTAGACCAAAGGTTCATTGTTCGCCGGAGTTCTTCTTTAAAATAACTAAACATTTTGTCTTACTGTACTGGCATATTTTTAAACATGTTTTTTTTTTTGTTTAAAGTATGGAAAAATTAAAAACCTGCCAGTGCAGAATGACAAAATGCCTTCTCATTCTCCAAAAATAAGTCAAAAATACACATGAAACAATGATTTTTTTGCAGCATGCAGCAGTTCGGTGTATAATGTGTCTATTTGTGAAAGTTTGAACCTGCAAGGAGGGCTCCAGAGCACACTCAGAAAGGTGATTCCCGCTAGCGTCGCCAGGCTTGAACGCATCCAGAAACTCAGCTGACAGAAATTGCAGTACTGTATGATGGCAATTATAACAGCACAGCAGGTGAACATGGTGAACTGGGGAAAAGAATTAGACATGAATTAAACATGCTCATGCTCGCAGCAGAGTGTGTGCAGGATTGCAGTTTACAGAAATATGGACTTTCCTGACTGAGAGCAGCAGAAATGTGCTTCAATTACTGCATCTATTTCACCACATCTATATGTACCCTACATAGTAAAGTGCACACTTAAAACCATTTACCCAAGCATGCACATTTATTGTGTTAGCAAGACGCTATGCTGTATGTGTTTTTGCTACTCCTAAAAGGAGTTACTATATATGTGATTTTTTTTTATATATATATAATACTTTAGAGTGTTTTTGAGGATAATTTACACAATAAGGTCCAATAAACTTTCCATGCATTAAAATGTTTATATACACTGCTGTTTAAAAGTCAATGTTTTTGAAAGAAGTCTCATCTGCTCACCTAGGCTGTATTTTTTAATGAAAAATATAGTGAAAACAGTAATATTTTAAAATATTAATGCAATTTATAACAAATGTTATTAATTATATGTGAATATATTCTAAAATGTGATTTATTCCGTTGATCAAAGCTGTATTTTCAACATTATTACACCAGTCTTCAGTGTCACATGATCCTTCAGAAATCACTCTAATGTGATGATTTGAAACATTTCTGATATCTATTAATGTTGAAAACGGTTGCGCTGCTTCATATTTTTGTGGAAATTATGATTTTTTGATGAATAGAAAGCATTTACCCGAGATATAAATCTTTTGTAACATTATAAAAGTCTTCACTGTCACTTTTGATCTATTTGCTGAATAAAAGTAACTTCTTTCACACACACAAAACAAAATCTTACTAACCCCAAACTTCTAAAACATCTGTAAAGAATGTTTTTGATTTGATTCACTGGAATGATAAGAATACATTTAAAGTTTGACTCAAACCTGTGACTACAATTTTAGTAATATTTATATAAGTTTTAATTGATATACATATATTTTTTAACCTGAAGATTGAAAATTGAATGATCCATTTTTATTCTACCACCTAAGCGGATGGAGGGAAATGTGCTGCGATACGCAACAGCACTAGCACCGAGTTTCAAAATTCCAGTATGAAATATAAAAAAAAAATTTCCATTCAAATTCCAACATGAATGTGTGCAGAGCTTTGGTAGATATAAGAGAGTGCCATGTTATACTCTAATCATTGTTCTGCTTATTTGTGAGGGAAATGTTCATTAATTTTAAATAAATATAAATGTATATTGTAAAAAATAAATGGACAATGTCTTTACCTGTATGGAGTCATGCATATCGCAGGTGATGTGAGAGAACACAGCCACGGCAGGTAAAGACACCAGCACCGCCCCGATCATGTGACGGGGAACCCAGCCAGAAATGGCCCAGAGGAGGGTCATGGTGCAGTTCAGAACGCTGTCCAGGTAAAAGGCTCTTCTGTGAAGGATATGCACTTCATCAGGACTGTACAGTATCAATATGTGCCATTCAAATACACTCTGTATTGTACTTTATGCTGCTTTTGCCCATGTCCAGTTTAAAAACTAAAGTAACAGTCTATTGTGAACAACAAGAGGGAAAAACATCCCAATGTCATACTGGAATATGGAAAATACTCCCAAATTTTTAAGAAAACCTACTAAAAATTATAAAAATAAAAAAATGACTAAACCTTTAACTAAAGTTAAACTAAAGACAGAAAAAAATAATATAAATATAAGGTAAAAATCTTAATTAGAATTGCAAAATTATAAAATGTACAAATATGAATTAAGAAATATTAATAAAAACCATAATAGTATCTCAAAGATACTAAAATCACACTGATTTGAACAAAAACTTAGGAATGGTGTCTATACATTGAGTGCATCAAACACACAATGAAACACTGAGAACAAAAGTAGACCAAACATGTATTGGCTGTAAAAAGCACATAATTGATTTTGACATTTCCATCAGACAATAAAATCAAATCTCGCCACAATTTCCAGAAAGTAAAACAATTATCTGCATTTAATCTCATTGCAAACAGAGATATTCTTAAAATCTACTCCCACACCATTAAGGTGACAATGAAAAATTACATTTTAGCTACAAAGGATGCTAAAAATCTTAAATTTGATTATGAAACATGGCTTTGTATCAGCCAAGCACAGATCCAGCTGGTTAAAAAAAGAGCCTGAAAACTATTTAACCACATATATTATTTAATAATAATTTCACCTCAGCCTCATTCTGTGACCGCAGCAATATTTCTACAATTTGTTCATTAAAAAAGCCTTGGAATTCTTGTTGAAAATATTCAGACCTGACAGATCACAAGGATTGGAGGGATTTCTGAAATAAATTTAAACAGATAATTCGAGAATATTTAGAGCAAGTAAAACCTTCTTCTCAAAACCGTTAGCCTCATCCACACAGGCAAGTTTGAATAAGATAATCCAAAAATGTCACCCTCATGTCATTCCAAACCTGAAAAATGGATTTCCTTCAAAAATGGAAATGACGTGTTGCACTATATTTGATCATACACAAGTGTGAATGAGATTTGGAAGACCTGGAATATACAGCAAGGCCTTTCTTGGGTTCCAATGTTATTGCATGTAAACAAACAATCAAAACAAAACAAAAATGTACTTTTTTATGTTTCATAAAAAAATGAACAATAAATTCCAATGGTTTGGAATGACATGATGAGGGTCTAAATGATCAACACCTCCACACTCACCGTATAGCGAGCACGAGGGCCAAACATTCAAGCACAGCTGCCACTGCAGCCACTATAAAGGCAGGTGTGGGCAGGGGCTTCTGGGTAACCAGTGGTCGAAGGAAGCAAGCCAACGAGAGAGCCAGAAATACACAACAGCACAGGAGCATGTCTAGGAAGGAGCTGAACGTCGGACTGGCAAACGTCTGGACGGGAGCGTGCGTCTTGACCTGACAATCAACAGAATGTTTACATCTCATTACATCTTTACATGTATTTCAAAAGACAGGCCACCAGAGGGCAGTACAGACAGAGCAACAAAATATGCTGTTTCTCTCAGTTAGCAAAACATCACAGACACAGACCGAGTAAAAAAACAGTTCTGAACATCGTGAGAACACACGAGAAGCGACGGAAGTATCACCTCGTCCTGGTAGCTGGTCCTGTAAGCCGACTCCAGGGATCGGTCTATGAAAGTGTGGCTCAACTTGTTGATGGGCGGTTTGAAGAAGTAATCTTTCATCAGACTGCAAGGCCGAAGCACAGACAACAACATTACATTGTGGAGGGAGTTCATCATCTGTTTTTCGTATATGAATGCAGTATTTGTGTAGAAATGAGGCATTTTTTGTTGAAGATTATGAAAAAAAACGCATATGGTGCGGAGCTATATCAACACAGCTGTTGATATATGAGGGAATAACACGAAAACACATCCTGGTCATACTTCAACCCAAAATGTATGAGAAGTATAAATGTTAAAAGTTTGCTGTTAAAATCTGATTTTATTTTAGTTATTTTTTCCATGGTGTGATTTTTGGTGAATTAGGGTCAGTTTGACCACCCAAATAATACCCAGATGTTTAAAGTAACCCTATTATGCTATTTTAAAAGGTCCCTAATTGTTTTGGGAGGTCTCCTACAGTAGGTGTTTACATGCATCCGAGAGCAAAAAACAAAACATTTTAATTCTCTCATAATATACATTGCAGCATCACCTCTTGTTCATTTCTCACAGTCTCTGAAACAGCTCATAACTGTCTCTCTAAACCCCTCCTTTCTTTGCGTTACTCAACTCTGATTGGTCAGATGACCCAGTCTGTTGTGATTGGTCTACTCTGCTCTGATTGGTCAGATGACCCAGTCTGTTGTGATTGGTCTACTCTGCTCTGCTTGGTCAAATGGCCCAGTCTGGTGTGATTGGTCTACTCTGCTCTGATTGGTCAGATGACCCAGTCTGTTGTGATTGGTCTACTCTGCTCTGATTGGTCCGATGTCCCAGTCTGTTGTGATTGGTCTACTCTGCTCTTATTGGTCAGACGACCCAGTCTGTTGTGATTGGTCTACTCTGCTCTGATTGGTCAGATGACCCAGTCTGTTGTGATTGGTCTACTCTGCTCTGATTGGTCCGATGTCCCAGTCTGTTGTGATTGGTCTACTCTGCTCTTATTGGTCAGACGACCCAGTCTGTTGTGATTGGTCTACTCTGCTCTGATTGGTCCGATGTCCCAGTCTGTTGTGATTGGTCTACTCTGCTCTGATTGGTCAGATGACCCAGTCTGTTGTGATTGGTCTACTCTGCTCTGATTGGTCCGATGTCCCAGTCTGTTGTGATTGGTCTACTCTGCTCTGATTGGTCAGATGACCCAGTCTGTTGTGATTGGTCTACTCTGCTCTGATTGGTCCGATGTCCCAGTCTGTTGTGATTGGTCTACTCTGCTCTTATTGGTCAGACGACCCAGTCTGTTGTGATTGGTCTACTCAACTCTGATTGGTCAGATGACCCAGTCTGTTGTGATTGGTCTACTCTGCTCTGATTGGTCAGATGACCCAGTCTGTTGTGATTGGTCTACTCTGCTCTGATTGGTCCGATGTCCCAGTCTGTTGTGATTGGTCTACTCTGCTCTTATTGGTCAGACGACCCAGTCTGTTGTGATTGGTCTACTCTGCTCTGATTGGTCAGATTGCCCAGTCTGTTGTGATTGGTCTACTCTGCTCTGATTGGTCAGATGGCCCAGTCTGTTGTGATTGGTCTACTCTGCTCTGATTGGTCAGATGACCCAGTCTGTTGTGATTGGTCTACTCTGCTCTGATTGGTCAAATGACCCAGTCTGTTGTGATTGGTCTACACTGCTCTGATTGGTCAGATGACCCAGTCTGTTGTGATTGGTCTACTCTGCTCTGATTGGTCAGATGACCCAGTCTGTTGTGATTGGTCTACTCTGCTCTGATTGGTCAAATGACCCAGTCTGTTGTGATTGGTCTACACTGCTCTGATTGGTCAGATGACCCAGTCTGTTGTGATTGGTCTACTCTGCTCTGATTGGTCAGATAACCCAGTCTGTTGTGATTGGTCTACTCTGCTCTGATTGGTCAGATGACCCAGTCTGTTGTGATTGGTCTAC
This sequence comes from Pimephales promelas, assembly GCF_988280905.1. Taxonomy (NCBI): domain Eukaryota; kingdom Metazoa; phylum Chordata; class Actinopteri; order Cypriniformes; family Leuciscidae; genus Pimephales; species Pimephales promelas. The sequence continues at coordinate 35,698,131 of NC_142771.1, read as the reverse complement.
TCTGTTCTGATTGTTCAGACGACCCAGTCTGTTGTGATTGGTCTACTCTGCTCTGATTGGTCCGATGTCCCAGTCTGTTGTGATTGGTCTACTCTGCTCTGATTGGTCCGATGTCCCAGTCTGTTGTGATTGGTCTACTCTGCTCTTATTGGTCAGACGACCCAGTCTGTTGTGATTGGTCTACTCTGCTCTGATTGGTCAGATGACCCAGTCTGTTGTGATTGGTCTACTCTGCTCTTATTGGTCAGGTGACCCAGTCTGTTGTGATTGGTCTACTCTGCTCTGATTGGTCAGATGACCCAGTCTGTTGTGATTGGTCTACTCTGCTCTGATTGGTCAGATGACCCAGTCTGTTGTGATTGGTCTACTCTGCTCTGATTGGTCAAATGACCCAGTCTGTTGTGATTGGTCTACACTGCTCTGATTGGTCAGATGACCCAGTCTGTTGTGATTGGTCTACTCTGCTCTGATTGGTTAGAAGGTCCAGTTTCTTGTGAGCGTGTCTGAAACCAAATGCCCATTAGAAAAACTGAATTTCAGCTCCAGCGGCTTCCTCAGCACTTGATACACAGTGATACGAAATAAAGGGGCAGCCAATGAAGACCATATTCTGGCATTAGCAAATATGTTATAAACATACTTCAGTTTTCTTCAGGGAATGAGACTGACAATAATTACTGACGACTCGTTTCTGGCAGCTCAGAATCGGATCTTTCTTTTAAGAGAAAATAACTACATTTATCTGCAATTTGATCTTTGAAATTTTGCAGACCTTGTACATTCACAAACAGCTCGAGTATATTGCACAATACACAATCTGAAAAAGCAGAGTAAGGGCAACTTCAACAGAGCTATAACAGCTCATACAGCACCTAGATAAACTGGATTATGATGTTACTAATTTTGCACTAAAATACTATATGTAACTGTTCAGTACATTGTTAGCATTTATAGAGGAAGACAAGAAAAATGGACCGTCCAGGATCGGAGGACACACACAGTACATCACAGCACACTTCATCAAAGTGCATCAAGTGTCCCTCTGGGAACAGCATGACCTCCACTGGTGCTGGTTAAACAATAACGTTCCATCTTGTCTGACATTTTTGTCCCAGCGGGCCTCGTCCTCACTGCTGTCGTTCCCTACCTGTCCTCCTTTATCACGTCCACAAAGTGAGCGTCGCTCCTCTCGCGGAAGTTTTTGGAGCGCAGTGGGATGAGGGCGGAGTGGTCCATCGTTCCCATGCAGCTGATGCCTCCTACTCCGGGCCACTTCTTCTCCTTCTCCTGCAGCATCTCACACAGGGACGTCTGGCTGTGGGTCAGGGGCTGCTCCAGATGAGGACTTAACAGCCCATTGAGGGTCTTGGGACTCCTGCCTTGCGGTCCCTGAACAAGATTCAGAAACAATGAAAGAAACGCTGCAAAATGTTGTCAAAGAGGACCTATTATGCCTTGATTTTGTTAGGTTTGCATGCTTGAATGTTTAAAAACACTATATTTTTCACAAATTCTACATTGTTGCAGCTCCTCTCTTCTCAGTCTGTCAGTAACGCTCTGTTTAGTTTCTGTCTCCATGAACCCCCTCCTTCTGAGAAGCTCAGTGTGCTCTGATTGGTCGGCTGGATCAGTGTGTTCTGATTGGAGAGCGTTTCAGAAATCTCACGCCCCTCACCATAACTGACAATTTCAACACACTAATAACTAACTCAACCCGGTCTCGTCCTTTATTTTGAATATGCCTTGGGCGGGAATTACTTAAATGTGGGATATTGTGACACTGTTCCTGGAAGAAACTCAAGACTACAATGGAGGCGTTTCAGAGAGTTTAGAAACAGTGTTACTGATATAGAGAAAAACTCCCTCTGGGGTGACTGTGCTTTGCAACATTACACACTCAAGAAAGGTAAACAAGAAAGCATTTCAACAAATAAGACAATCTTAAATATGTCAATAAATAAGACCTCTCATTTATGCACATTTATTGTTATGGCATAACCAATATAATGAACAGGCTGGCAATGTAAATGCAAAGTTTATGGGTGATCACATAAAATTATGTATATATTGATAATTTCACATTATATTATATCAAACATATCCAGACCACACTTTATCTAAAACTGACTTTTATTTTCAAGTCAATTTGGCACCTTCTCATTCATGTAATTCACATTACTATATCCAGATGTGTTCCTTTTATTTGTAGATTTTGATTCAATTTTGGATATTTTCATTGTTCTCAATTTATATATTTTACTAATAGAAAAAAAAAAACATTCAACACAATTATCAAGTAAACTACCATTCAAAAGTTTGGGGTCAGGATGCTTTAAATCAATCAAAAGTGACAGTAAAGAGATTTATAAGCTTACAAAATATTTATAGTTTAAATAAATGCTGTTGTTTTAAACGTTCTATTCATAAAAGAATCCTGAAAAATGTATCATGGTTTCCACAAAAAATATGAACCATCACAACAGTTTTCCACACTCATAATAGGCTAATAAGAAATGTTTCTTGAGCAGCACATCCGTATATTACAATGATTTCTGTTTTTATTATTACCAATAGGTGGCGCTATCATGTAGCCTTCAATGAAGCATTTCTCATCTAGCCATTTTGAATAAATGGCTATTTTTCCCGTATAAAAGGTCTTGTTATATGTATTATTTGAAACCCCATTGTATATTCTAAGTTGCACCAATGATGCAGTTTTATCTAGTCATAAACAAATTAAATATTGGGGAGTTGCAAGACACACACCTTTCTGTTGATGGTTTTGTGGTCAGGATCAGTGCAGCTGTTGCTGTGAAGTGACCCGTCTTCAGATGCTAAAACACTACACGAGGGACAGGCAGACTGAGGGAGAGAAGCAGCAAAACATTGTTTACAATGCTAGTGTGTCGCTTGCTATTAGCATATTGCTAAGTGATTTGCAACACAGAAGTTTAACCCTGTAAAGATAAAATAGTCAGATTGTTTTGTTTAAATAGAACAGGTCATTGAACATTTCGACAACATATTAAATGTAAATAAATATTAATATTAATTGTCGAGGGTCATTTCTCATGCATCAGGCTTGCATGGCTATGCTAGGCCAGGGGTATGTTAGGCCAACTCCAGTCTTGCAGAGTTTAGCTTCAGCCCTGATAAAAACTCTCCTGCCTGTATCTATCATAGATATCCATAATAAAGACTAGAGCTGTGTCTGAAATCGCTCCCTATCCACTATATTGTGCACTATATCGGGTGTCGGCCATTTTGTAGTGGTGTCCGAATTCTGAGTGAACGACATCATTCCCTACATTCATTCACTACTTTTACCCACAATCCTCTCTGAATTCGAGTGTACATTCGATGTACACTCGCTGAAGCCCTATCTCCCACAATCCAATGCGGAGAGAACTGAGCGCGCATGAAAGTTCGGCGCGAGCAAGTTTAAACCAGAGATTACATTACATCCAGTGGAGGATTTGAAAAATATCCGTTAATCGTCGTTTTGAACATAATAACGGTCGCCGGAGGGCGCTCGACGACACGTCATCTGTGAACGTGAGAGTTGATGTACAATTTCAGTCGATGAAACTACAAAGCTGGCACGGAGGTATAATTACAAAATAAAGTCATTATGATTGTTATTGTTGTTAATATTATTTTATAAAGTAGGTAATGTAAGATAAAAGGAGTTTTATCAGTACGCGTGACGAAGCCTTTTCTGCGACAGCTCCAACTCTCCGACGCACAGTGTAAACGTCAGCGTCCGAATTCACTCAGTTCATCTCGTTCACTCCTTGCAGATATAGTGCACTCAAATGCCATACACTATATAGGGATTAGTGAATGAGTGAACGAGTGAGCGGTTTCAGACACAGCTTAGATGTCTAACGGCAGAGTCTCTATCGTAATCACCGGCAGCCATCTTGTCACGGGCAAGCTTTCTGGCGGGCTCTGTGGTTCCTGATGTAAGATGAGTGATCAGCACCAACACAAATACTCTTATCTTGGTGAAATCTTGACGGATTTACAAACGGTTTGGTTTCTTACAAGCATTATTAACGTGGCTATAATTCTGGATGATTATTTATTGATACACTTATTATTCACAAGTGTGCAGTGTCATAACTACATCTCTGACGTTTATAACAAACCAAACCGTTTGAAAATCGGTAAAAATGTTTGGTTATTTAAAAAATACATGTCTGAAATCGAATACTTCCCTACTATATAGTATGCGAAAAACAGTACGCGAGCAGGGGTGCGTTTCCCGTACAACGACGTAGTTCACTGTTTCACTGCCATAGTACAATGCATCGTTGGAAGAAATATTTCTTAAAGATATCTTTAAGTCTGGTTTGAGACCCAACCTTAGGTTATCCAACCTCTTTGGTCTCGCCGCGGACTCGACTCTCTTTGGTCTCGGTCTCGCCTCGGACTCGACTCTCTATGGTCTCGGACTCGACTCTGACTCGACTCTCTATGGTCTCGGACTCGACTCTGGCTCGACTCTCTATGGTCTCGGACTCGACTCTCTATGGTCTCGGACTCGACTCTGACTCGACTCTCTATGGTCTCGGACTCGACTCTGACTCGACTCTCTATGGTCTCAGACTCGACTCTCTATGGTCTCGGACTCGACTCTGACTCGACTCTCTATGGTCTCGGACTCGACTCTCTATGGTCTCAGACTCGACTCTGACTCGACTCTCTTTGGTCTCGGTCTCGCCTCGGACTCGACTCTCTATGGTCTCGGACTCGACTCTGACTCGACTCTCTTTGGTCTCGGACTCGACTCAGACTCAACTCTCTTTGGTCTCGGTCTTGACTCGGACTCGACTCTCTATGGTCTCGGACCCGACTCGGACTCGACTCTCTTTGGTCTCGGTCTCGACTCTGACTCGACTCTCTTTGGTCTCGGTCTCGACTCGGACTCGACTCTCTTTGGTCTCGGACTCGACTCTCTTTGGTCTCGGTCTCGACTCGGACTCGAATCTCTTTGGTCTCGGTCTCGACTCGGACTCGACTCTCTTTGCTCTCGATCTCGACTCTCTTTGGTCTCGATCTCGAATCGGACTCGACTCTCTTTGGTCTCGGTCTCGACTCGGACTCGACTCTCTATGGTCTCGACTCGGACTCGACTCTCTTTGGTCTCGGTCTCGCCTCGGACTCGACTCTCTATGGTCTCGGACCCGCTTCGGACTCGACTCTCTTTGGTCTCGGACTCGACTCTGACTCGACTCTCTATGGTCTCGGTCTCGACTCAGACTCAACTCTCTTTGGTCTCGGTCTTGACTGGGACTCGACTCTTTATGGTCTCGGACTCGACTCGGACTCGACTCTCTTTGGTCTCGGTCTTGACTCTGACTCGACTCTCTTTGGTCTCGGTCTCGACTCGGACTCGACTCTCTTTGGTCTCGGACTCGACTCTCTTTGGTCTCGGTCTCGACTCGGACTCGAATCTCTTTGGTCTCGGTCTCGACTCGGACTCGACTCTCTTTGGTCTCGGTCTTGACTCTGACTCGACTCTCTTTGGTCTCGGTCTCGACTCGGACTCGACTCTCTTTGGTCTCGGACTCGACTCTCTTTGGTCTCGGTCTCGACTTGGACTCGAATCTCTTTGGTCTCGGTCTCGACTCGGACTCGACTCTCTTTGGTCTCGGTCTTGACTCTGACTCGACTCTCTTTGGTCTCGACTCGGACTCGACTCTCTTTGGTCTCGGTCTCGACTCGGACTCGAATCTCTTTGGTCTCGGTCTCGACTCGGACTCGAATCTCTTTGGTCTCGGTCTCGAATCGGACTCGACTCTCTTTGGTCTCGGTCACGACTCGGACTCGACTCTCTATGGTCTCGGTCTCGACTCGGACTCGACTCTCTATTGTCTCGACTCGGACTCGACACTCTTTGGTCTCGGTCTCGTCTCGGTCTCGACTCGGAATCAAGCCTCTATGGTCTCAGTCTCAACTAGACCTCAACTCTCTTTAGTCTCGGTCTCAACTCGGACTCAATCCTCTATGGTCTCGGTCTCGACTCGGACTCGACTCTCTTTGGTCTCGGTCTCGACTCGGACTCGAGTGAGCTGGTCTCGACTACAACACTGCACCCCTTTATAATCTTGCAGGATAAAGACCTTTGGTGTAAGTGTCCAAACTGAGTGCCTGTCCGTCACACTGACCTTAGCTCTGTCTGGGCCCGGGGTCGCAGCGCAGGGCGAGGATGTGACGTCGGGACTGAAGGACGTGACGCTGAGAGACTTTCTGAGCTCACTCTTCACCAGAGCAGACGGAGGACAGCTCCACTGCGGTAGCTTCACCTTCCTCCCGGATATCAGAAACGTCTTCAGACCTGTAGGACACACAAACACACACACACACACAGCGACCATCAAGTCCCAGCAGTGTTTGTCTATTTCACTTTGGTTCATTGTACGCTGACCTGTGCTGACAGCACTCAAATGGATTCATCAATCAATTCTGAGCAAGCACATGGTGTGTGAAGGGAGACACTTACAGCAACACACAGCACACTGTACACTTTTTGTCACGACAGAGACAACATTTCCAGATTGCAATATATATATATATATATATATATATATATATATATATATATATATATATAATTTGTTTTTCAATTTATTTTTTTCAAAATATTAAAATTAAATTAAACTAAAAATTATTTTTTCAAACAATAACAAACCAGGTTAAATGGTTGAGCTTGATGGAATACAACCAACTAAGAGGAAATAAGAGGTCAGTACAACCAAGACTAAGTCAACCCTGGTTAAAAAGCTGGTTTAGTGGGTCTCCCAGCTGACAAAAAACACCCTAAAACCAGCAAACCTTGACCAGTTCAAACCAGAATGGCAGCTAGTACCTTAGGCTGTTTTCATCAGGGTAAATAAAGAAGGCATTATTTTTTCAGTGATCATTTACGTGTTGATTTCTCCATTCATCAGTCTGACTCTGAAGCATGTTCAAATCAATCTGACACTGCAATAATGAAACATCCTCATAGTCTCTCTCTGTGAAACACGAACACCTGCTGAAAGCATGTGATTGTGTTTGCATCCAGTCCGAAGAAGATCGTTTGTTATTTAATGTTGATCGCTTTATTTTGTTCATAAGGTGTTCCCTAGAGTCATGTAAGGCGCCTAAAATAAAAATATGAATCAAATTTCTGAAAGAGGCTGGGGATACAAATCAAATCCACAGGGAAACTTGATGGTGAAAGAATAAATAAGAAACATCGACTGTGAGAGGTTAAGTGTTTTATAGCCACAACTAAAAGAGTCACTTTACATTGAAATACTGCCAGATAGCTTCGGCTGACAGCAGAGCAACTAAAACCGTCTGGGCCGATGTCAATGTTTCGACTAAGCGCCTGTGTTCCCGTCCTCATGCACGTAATGCACCTGTCAGGCGTTCTGCCTGGCAGGATATACATGAGCTGGCGTGGATGAACAGATCTGGCATAAAAGTCACTGTGTGGCTCCATATGGGGCCTGGCATAAAATGCACTAAAAACTTCATGAATATTTCATCAGGTGCAAAATCAGGGATTTCATCGTGGCCATGTCACCAAGACAATGACCTGGAAGAAAAACATCGGAGGAAAATATGTGGGGATTTTTTAGATACATAATAGTGCTACTTTTCAAAAATAGATGGGCTACACAATACACTCATTAACGGTAAAATACTATCATTCAGCAAATTGTAGGCAGCATGCCATAAAGCATAAAAGCAAAGGTAATGGTTCATTGATCTGATAATAATGTGGTACAAAAATACTTAATTGAATCTATTATGGCCTGGTTTCACAGACAGGGCTTAGATTAAGCCAGGATTAGGTTAGGACATTTAAGTAGCTTTTATAAACATGCCTTAGATCAAAACATTAACTGGTGTGTGAATCTTGAGACGAAACAATGGCATTGACATATTGTAAGATACGTCAGTGTAAGTTGCTCTGAGGCAGTCTGCCACTAAGGGGGTGATTACTATTAACTCAACCGGGGGTGTAAAAACATTGAAAATGGGGGGACGGAGGACATGTAGAGTGAAAAGGGTGGGTTCTTAACTTATAAACGACTGAATGGCCATACTGTGAGCTACAAGGTTGTTAATCGATAGTATTTGCTTCTGTTAAAGCCATTAGCTTACATTATTACTACTTTTGAAATAATCATCATGTTTAACAGCAGAATTAATCCTGGAAAAACTACATTACCCATGCTAAATGACCCATTTGACTTTCAACTGTGATCAGCTGTGGTCATTTTGATGAGCTCAGCATGTAAATAGCTTTCCTGGAGTGTTTCAGTCCTTAATGTCCCTGGATGAAAGAGCTAGAAGGAAACTGGTCAGAGAGGCGACCAAGACGCCTACAGCGACTCTGAAGCAGTTGCAGGGATTTATGACACAGATATCACAAATTCTCCACAAATTAGGCTTTGTCTGGGAGGGTTGCAAGAGAAAAGCCACATGCAGTCACGACCTAGCTTTGAGGCCATTGATTCCGAGGCCACATGGAGAAAGATGTTGTGGTCAGATGAGACTAAAATGTAATTATTTGGCCTCAACACTGAAAAATATGTATGGCAGAAATCCAATACAGCTCACCATCCAAATAACACCATTCCTGCAGTAAAGCATAGAGGTAGTCATATCTTGTTATGGGGGTGTTTAACTGGAGAACTTGTCAGGATAGAAGGAGAAATGGATGGGGCAAAATATCTGCTGCCCTCTGCCAGCAAGTTGTCAATGGGAAGAAGGTTTACCTTCCAACAAGACAATGACCCAAAGCACACAGCAAAACGGACCACACAGTGGTTGAAGCAGAAAAAGGTGAGTGTCCTTGCATGGCCAGACTTAAACCCCATTGAAAATATGTGGAATGACTGCAGTCCACAAATGCTCACCATCAAATGTAACTGAACATGAGCGGTGGGAAAATATTGCAATGTCTAGATGTTCAAAGTTAGTAGAGCCATATCGCAACAGACTAAAGGCTCGTTCACAGCAAGGACACTAACTATAACGATAACTGTATTAGCGTACAAAAAAAGTGGACGATATTGTTCTGTTTATTCTTTTAATTATCATGTCTGACGCTTTAATGGATCCCCTAAAGGATTATTAGGAACACCATACTAATACTGTCTTTGACCCCCTTTCGCCTTCAGAACTGCCTTAATTCTACGTGGCATTGATTCAACAAGGTGCTGAAAGCATTCTTTAGAAATGTTGGCCCATATTGATAGGATAGCATCTTGCAGTTGATGGAGATTTGTGGGATGTATATCCAGGGCACGAAGCTCCCGTTCCACCACATCCCAAAGATGCTCTATTGGGTTGAGATCTGGTGACTGTGGGGGCCATTTTAGTACAGTGAACTCATTGTCATGTTCAAGAAACCAATTTGAAATGATTCAAGCTTTGTGACATGGTGCATTATCCTGCTGGAAGTAGCCATCAGAGGATGGGAACATGGTGGCCATAAAGGGATGGACATGGGCATAAACAATGCTCAGGTAGGCCGTGGCATTTAAACGATGCCCAATTGGCACTAAGGGGCCTAAAGTGTGCCAAGAAAACATCCCCCACACCATTACACCACCACCACCAGCCTGCACAGTGGTAACAAGGCATGATGGATCCATGTTCTCATTCTGTTTACGCCAAATTCTGACTCTACCATCTGAATGTCTCAACAGAAATCGAGACTCATCAGACCAGGCAACATTTTTCCAGTCTTCAACTGTCCAATTTTGGACAATTGCCTCTTTTTCCTATTTGTAGTGGAGATGAGTGGTACCCGGTGGGGTCTTCTGCTGTTGTAGCCCATCCGCCTCAAGGTTGAGCGTGTTGTGGCTTCACAAATGCTTTGCTGAATACCTCGGTTGTAACGAGTGGTTATTTCAGTCAAAGTTGCTCTTCTATCAGCTTGAATCAGTCGGCCCATTCTCCTCTGACCTCTCGCATCAACAAGGCATTTTCGCCCACAGGACTGCCCCATACTGGATGTTTTTCCCTTTTCACACCATTCTCTGTAAACCCTAGAAATGGTTGCGTGTGAAAATCCCAGTAATTGAGCAGATTGTGAAATACTCAGACCGGCCCATCTGGCACCAACAACCATGCCACGCTCAAAACTGCCTAAATCATCTTTCTTTCCCACTCTTACATTCAGTTTGGAGTTCAGGAGATTGTCTTGACACACATGCAAATACAGTATGGAAAAACTTGTCTTTCAATGTCAAATGACTAACCAAGCATTAACTATCCGTAGCTCAGTATCTTGGATACTTTGAGCGTTTTTCCAATGTAGAGGCTATTTTTAGAAAAGGTCAAAGATCAGAAAAAACACTAAGGACCACTAATGTGTCGACTTTTCACCAAAACGATCAAAACCACAGGAGCTGTGAGCAGCTTTCCTCTACTCTCAGGGACACACTGCTGTGTATAAGCCACAAAGACATGCTTGATTCTGAATGAGTGACAAGGACAGAGCTGCCATCACACTAGCTGAAGCACACACATCCTAAAACATGCATGAGACTCTCTTGAAGCTGTTAAGAAATGTCGTTTTTTTGCCATAAAAACTTGTCTACAATCATTACACAAAATAATAAAAAAAACAGGCTTCATTTTCTTTACCCAATTGAATGCGGTTGAACTTGACCTGAACATTTCTACCTGAGATTGAATCCTTCAGCTCTATTCATACCCTGCCACTCAAGCATGAGCGTAGAAGAAAAAAGCAATTATGAGTGTGAGGAACATCTAAGATCCATCTTAAACGTAATTAACAGACAATAAAGCCTCACCTCCCACAAAAAAAACTGGCACATAATTAAAACAGTCAGAGCAGAGAAGACAAACAGGTCACATCTCCAGACGTACTCCAAACCCTGAGCCGACAAGACAGTCAAATGACACCTAGCTCAATAAAAGAGCTCAATCTCAGAGCAAGAGGAGAAACAGAAACAAGGGGCATCAAGGGCTTTTACTGCATATGCCTGACAGCAGGCGCTCATAATGGGAACCCATAAGTCCTGAATACAGAAGGGCTGTACAATGTACTGATTCAAAATATTGATTAACAGTAAAATGAATCCTTGTATGTTACACCTTATAGAGCTAAACGATAAAACAAAGATATTGGAAAAGGCAGCATCCTTACAACTAAAAAAAAAAATGATATCTGCGAGGATTTCCAGTCAGGATTTAGACCACATCATAATACCGAGACAGCTCTCAGTAGAGTCACAAATGATTTGCTCTTATCATCCAATCATGGTTGTATCTCTCTATTAGTGTTACTCGATCTTAGTGCTGAATTTGAGACCATCGACCACAACATTTTTTTGAATAGACTCGAAAATTATGTTGGCATTAGCGGAATTGCATTAGCATCATACTTATCTGGCCATTATCAGGTTTTAGCAGTCAATGAAAGATGTCCTATCGATCACAAGTAAAGTATGGCGTACCACAAGGCTCAGTAGTAGGACCGTTGCTCCCTCTTGGGAGATATCATTAGCAAGCATGGCATTCGTTTTCACTGTTATACTAATGATTCTTTGCGCCCCGACGAAACTTTCCAATACACAAAATTTAACAGAATGCATAGCTGATATAAAAACTACTACTTAAAGGAGAACTCCGGCGAACAATGAACCTTTGGTCTAATAAAACATCGGTGCCTAGTCAATCGTTCTCTGAGATTTGTTTTCTTGATAATCGAATGTAAAGAGATTTATCTCTAAAAACTGTTTAGCGTATAATGCTAGTACTGGGGGCATTGACTAAGTAAAAGAAATCGCTAGTTTATACCACTAACAAGGCTCAAAATAGCCCCACACTAACACAGAAACATACGGAGGCTCCATACATGCAAAACGAAGCATTGGGAACTTTGTAAGTGTACAGACCGTTTAATAAGAAGATACTTTATGAAGACAGTTCACTTCGTGTATACAGGCAGCAGCCATCTTAAAAAATAGTCTCGATAAGTCGATCCCCGAAAGCGGTTCATACAGTTCAGAAGTTCGCTGAACTTCATACAGCTCAGATCACTCAGCACGTCGTTCGGGGATCGACTTATCGAGACTATTTTTTAAGATGGCTGCTGTCTGTGTACGCGAAGTGAACTGTCTTCATAAAGTATCTTCTTATTAAACGGTCTGTACACTTACAAAGTTCTCAATGCTTCGTTTTGCATGTATGGAGCCTCATTATATTACTGTGTGAGTGTGGGGCTATTTTGAGCCTTATTAGTGGTATAAACTAGCGATTTCTTTTACTTAGTCAATGCCCCCAGTACTAGCATTATACGCTAAACAGTTTTTAGAGATAAAACTCTTTACAATCGATTATCATGAAAACAAATCTCAGAGAACGGTTGACTATGTACCGATGTTTTATTAGACCAAAGGTTCATTGTTCGCCGGAGTTCTCCTTTAATTCTGAAAAAAACAAAGATTCGAATTATTACACCAAAAACCTCTGCACGTAACAGCCTAGAATACTGTCTAACCCTTGATGGCTGCTCTGTCAAGTCTTCGTCGTCGGTTAGGAACCTGGGTGTGCTCTTTGATACCAATCTTTCATTTGAAAGCCACATTTCTAGCATCTGTAAAACCACATTCTTCCATCTTAAAAATATATCGTAACTACGACATATGCTTTTAATGACAAATGCAGAACAGTTAGTTCATGTGTTCATGATCTCAAGGCTAGATTATTGTAATGCTCTACTGGGTGGTTGCCCTGCACGCATAACTGTACGTTCACACCGCCACCGGCGAGAGCGTCAAAGTGGCCGGAAGTCATTTATTTTCATTGAGAGCCGGCGACGAGCTCCGGCGAGAGCGGCGCGTTTCGGACGGCGAGAGCGGCGAGGAGAGTTGAAATCAGTTCAACTTTATGGTAATAAGCAATGACGCGGTTCGGCAGCAACCGGCGGCAACCAATCGGAATGTAGAAGTGCTCCGTTTGAGAGAATCCCAGAGAACGTAGTCCAGTAAACTTTGGTCCCGGCCACATTAGTTCCCAAGCAAAATAGAGGAGGTTGATAATTTGAATTTGATAAGAGGGCGCGCAACACTTTAGGCAAGATTTTCGTGCTAGAACACTTTTTCAACGGGAATGCAAATTATAATAGCACTTAACCATGAACACAAAAGCCACACCACACATATGGCTTTTAAATTGTTTATTTCGTTAGCAAACATGTCACTATAATTTTATAGTTATTTCCATCTAACAATTTTCGGCAAAAATGACCGACATTTTTGTTTGCTTGATTGCATGCTTGTTTGCATACCGTTTTAAAAAAGATCACGCATTCGATCTACGTCAGAGCATCAGAGCGTCCACGAATCTTTCCACGGCGTCGTTGACAGAGCGGCAAGAGCGAATTTTGCTGCTCTCGCCGGCAACGGTGTGAACGTACGGTAATAAACAAACTCCATCTGGTCCAAAACGCAGCAGCTCTAGTTTTTACAAGAACAAGCAAGTATGACCATACACTGCATTGGCTGCCAATTAAACATTGTATACATTTTTAAATATTGCTAATTACTTACAAAGCACTACATGGTTTAGCTCTTCAGTACTTGAGCGACCTCTGAACACATTATAGTCTTTCACGTCTATTGCGATCTCATAATTCTGGCCAGCTGATAATACCTAGAATTTCAGAATCAACTGCAGGTGGTGGATCCTTATATGTTTACACTTAATTGTTATAATAGTTGGCAATACAATGCATGAGTTGAACGGAACTCTTAAATTATATGAAAATTATGCAGGTTTAGAAGGAAACTGGAAGAATATTTTTTCTGTGAACTATGGATTTAAAGTATGAATTGTTTTTGCTTCTCATCAGCGCTCTGATTGATTGAGCATGAGGAATATTCACTCTGAAGACATGGAGCGACAGCTCAGAATGAATTAGCAATAACCATGTTTCTGAATCACACCCTGCTGTCACTGCCTGCTGTCGCCGGTCATCTTTTATCATTAAATGAGACTGTTTTATGATTCATTGTTTCAATGCTACTGACATTTTGCCTAAGGTTGCGAGAACAAATGATCCAAACGCCAGAGCCTGACTAAGAGAAGACAAAGCTGCCACAGTCAGACAGCCACAGATTATGATATTTACTATCATTAATTTTCAATTTAGCCCACTATTTTAGAAACAAGAAATCAAAGTTAAACAACTTACTTTCTTAAAGCATAATTTTATTATGCATTCAATGAATGTTCCAGTGCAAAAGACTTTCCATCACTTGTTCCCTAAAACTAGGGCTGTAGGATTCTGGATAAATTGAGAATCACATTTTTTATTTTTTTTGGTTTAAAAATCATTAAGAATTAGCATTTTTGAACGAATCTCTTGAATAAATGATTCAATGACGAATACATTTGTCACTAGTGACATGCAAAAGGTGATTTACTCTATTTTGATCTCTTTTATACTAGAGCCAGACCGATATTATCGGCCGATATTAGGCATTTTCCAAAATATCGGTATCGACAGTTATAATGGCCGATAAATGAATATTTAAAAACTAAAATAAAAACAGACGAAACACGCTTCAATCATCTCTCCTTGGCCTGTTATATTGAAAATGTATGTATTGCAATTTGCAGTATGATGTTATCTATTGCTAAATTATGGCTCATCATAGACTAGCTAACCACAAAGCTAGCTAACGCCACTATCATCAGTGGAAGAACGCTAACGTTAACATTAATGAGCTTGGAAACCACAATGAACTTTTTCTGCCTAAATAAAGTAATGATAACCGTATTTATCTCTAGTTACAGTCCCTGCATTGTAAAATGTAAGTTATACTTGCGAGGAGTGAACATTTAGACAGAGAAAAAGTATCAAACGTAGCTTGTGCAGAAAAGTTAGCTTTTCTTTTACACGTGTGTGAAATCCAACAATATTTAATAAAAAAAAAAATCGGCCGATATATCGGAATATCGGATTTTAAAACACAAAAATATTTGTATCGGTATCGGCCTTCAAAATCCTTTATCGGTCGGGCTCTATTTTATACCAGTACGTTGGTGATATTTGATTAACTAAAATAACGACACTGTGAAGGCATTTCATACCTTTACATAATACATATACATAACTGCTTGTCTGCAGCGTACTTGTCAAAGGTTTAATAGACATACGCCCAATCGTTGTTATTTAGGACTAAGATTGCGAGGATGTTATCAATCGAAATCACAGGCCAAGCTTACATTTTTTAACTTAAAGGCATATAAACTTGAAATCTGTGCTACCTGGCTAAAGAAAAAAATAACTTCTCTGTTATCTCCTCATTATGTTTTTCCCATTTGCCAAAATGCACTGGGCATTTTGCCGTCTGAGGCCACACCCACCGGTCTCCTATAGATACGTTTGCCAGAGTCAAATACCGCCTTTCTTTTGTAGGAAATATTTCTTAACAAACTTACAATGGTGTTGTTTCCAGGTGCAAAAATTCAAAGAGTAAACGTTTACTTTCGGTTTCCAGTCAAGGATCCTTGAGGACCACGAACACAATGTTTTAAGCCAAACGGAGGGAAAAAACTGAAAGAAACTGCCATTCCTTCAGTT